>NC_069502.1:880765495-881082495 GCF_027579735.1 Bombina bombina
TTAGCTGTAATCTTCCTCTTACTCATTTACTGTACCCACACATATTATATACCGTTTTTCTCACCATTAAATGGACTTTCTAAAGATACCATTATTTCCATCATATCTTATAAATTTACTATAAAAAAAATTATAAAATATAAGGAAAAAATGGAAAAAAACACACTTATTCTAACTTTGACCCCCAAAATCTGTTACATATCTACAACCACCAAAAAACACCTATGCTAAATAGTTTCTAAATTTTGTCCTGAGTTTAGAAATACCCAATGTTTACATGTTCTTTGCAAGTTATGTGCAGGGTACGTCCTCAGGTGTTAACTGCCTTTTTTTTTTTTTTTGAGGACGTACCCTGCACGTCCTCGGTCGTTTAATGGGTTAAGAAACATTACCACAAGCGTTTCTCGTGAAATGCTTGTGCAATATCCCCCCCTGCACATTTGCGGCCGCTAGCAGGGGGTATCAATCATCCAGATCGTAAAACGGGGAATGAGAGGAATTGGAGGAAACACATAAATGTGTTTGAATTTCCATCCCTGTGCAAGAGCATCTACCCCATAGGCCCGAGGCGTTAAAGATACCTGCTGAAAAATAGGGGTGTTTGAAGATTGCGACTTGATGCCATAAGATCTATTTCCGGATATCCCAATTTGTTGTGATAAACTGAAAAATCTTTCTTTAAAGGGACAGCCAACATAAGAATTTTTTTTTGTTTAAAAAGATAGATAATCCCTTAACCCTTTCCCCAGTTTTGCACAACCAACACAGTTATATTAATACACGTTTTACCTCTGTAATTACCTTGTATCTAAGCCTCTGCAGACTGCCTCCTTATTTCAGTTCTTTTGGCAGACTTGCATTTTAGCCAAGCAGTGCTCACTCCTCTAAATTCACGTGCATAAGCTCAATGTTATCTATATGAAACACATGAACTAACACCCTCTAGTGGTAAAAAACTGTCAAAATGCATGTAGATTAGAGGCGGCCTTTAAGGTCTAAGAAATTAGCATATGAGCCTACCTAGGTTTAGCTTTCAACTAAGAATACCAAGAGAACAAAGCAAAATTGGTTATAAAAGAAAATTGGAAAGTTGTTTAAAATGGCATGCCCTATTTGAATCATTAAAGGTTTTTTTTGGACTTGACTGTCCCTTTAACTGCCACTTGGTCGGAAAAAATCCGCCTCTAAGTTCTTGTTGCTGGGAAGATAAATGGCAGACAGGTTCTGAGCATATATGCTGTGACAAAATGAAAATTGGAGAGACTTCCTTAAAGTAAATGTAAACTTTGACGAATGTGTGCCCGTTTTTTAAAAATCCAATAAAAAACAGGGGCACTTTCATTCAAAGTTTACATTTCATCCGTTTTGTTAAAATACTTACCTTTTCTTCTTGAAAGCCGGATCAGCGATTCCCCGCCTGCCGCCCGTCTATTTATAGGTCAGAAATTAAGAATATGGCTTCCTCCAATCACAGCATGGCGTCAGGCAATGTTTGCTCTGGGGGGGAGCCCGATTCTTCATTTCTGACGTAAGAAGAGAAGCGGGGAAGGCGGGGGAATCGCTGGTCCGGCATTCAAGAAGAAAAAGGTAAGTAATTTAACAAAACTGCTGACATGTAAACTTTGATGAATGCCCCGTTTTTAACTGGATTTTTAAAAACTGGGCACACATTCGTCAAAGTTTACATTCACTTTAAGAACCAATGTACTCCTTAAAATTGGACATAAGAACTGGCTGTACTGTTGTCCATCAAAATCTTTATGGACTTGCCCTGCAGAATATCTTGAAAATGAATCAAGGCCTGACAGATTGCTCTGACTTCGAAAAGATTGGCAGGAAGGTGTTGAATCTCAAAAGGCCACAGACCTTGCATATATTGTCCATGACAGGCTTACCCCAGCCCCTGTTTTGCTCAAATCTGTCTGTTGAATGATCCAATCAGGCAGAAGACCTCTGGATAGATTAGAGGTTAGAGTCCATCAGGTGAGACACTTCCTGAGCTGATAAGGAAAACGGATGAACTGAGAGAGATTCTGCTGTCTTTTCCAATGCTGCAGGAAATATAACTGTAGAGCCCGCATTTGCAACCTTAAACATTTAACCAGATGGATTACAGACATTATATGGTCTAACATTTTCATCCACTTCCTTATTGAGAGTCGCCGACACAGTTGAAGCATCTTGAAATACTTTATCAGATCCTGGATTCAATGTGTAGGCAGCAAAACCAGCTGATCCATTGTATTGAACTGTGCTCCCAGAAACTGGCTCTCTGTGCTGACGGTGAGTTTGCGATTATTAAAACGTCGTCCAAGTAATGCATTATAAAGATGTCTCTTTCACAAAGCTTCGCAATTAGGGTAAACAAGACCTTTGTGAATATTTGAGGTGTGGTGGAAATTCAGAAAGGCAGAGCTGTCAATTGAAAATGACGGTCCCCCACTGAGAAGCGTAGGAACTTTCTGTGAGATTATGCTATTGGGACATGAAAATAGGCCTGGACGTCCACAGAAGACAACATTGGTGGATGATCGTAGGATCCTTTCCATGGTAAAGAAAAACCCCTTCACAACACTGTGACTTCTCCCCCAACACCACCCCCCATCTGTTGCACAACACAAAACCATGGCTCTCCCAGGGTCCATGAACTCACAGCACCAACTCAGGGGTTGTAACGTTCCAACTGGACACAATGAAGCAAGCGGCTGCAAAGGCGTTCTTTGGTTGTTAAGAAACCGGGACACTACAGAATGCCTACGCTGTGACGTCTGTTGCACAACACAGAAGCAGTGCTCCCAGTGTCAACAAATTTATAGCGCAGGCTTATGATTATATCTGGACACCTGAAACTTGGAGTGGCGTCTGTGATATCCTCCGAGTTTAAGGCCACGGCGGCTCCTTCCTTCTCCAATAAGCAGGAGGTGGCACCTTGACCATCAAATTGCAGCCATCATAAAAATTTTAACAAGCCAACTTCCAAGGATCACTATATAACTGCTAATTTAGAGGTCATTACATGACCAAAACTAACTTTACCCTTTACATGTGTAGGTGCTCTGATGTCAATCCTAAAAAGTCTGTATAAACGACTAGTTCATACTGTATACATTAACAATTTGACTGTTCTTAATTTAAAGGGACATGAACCCATATTTTTTCTTTTATGATTCAGATAGAGCATACAATATTAAGCAATTTTCAAATTTACTCCTATTATCAAATTTTCTTCATTCTCGTGATATCTTTATTAAAAAAGCAAGAATGTAAGTTTAGATGCCAGGCCATTTTTTGGTAAACAACCTGGGTTGTTCTTGCTCATTGGTGGATAAATTCACCCATCAATAAACAAGTGCTATCCAGGTCTGAACCAAAAATTAACTGGGTCCTTAGCTTAGATGCCTTCTTTTTCAAATAAAGATAGCAAGAGAATGAAGAAAAATTGATAATAGGCGTAAATTAGAAAGTTGCTTAAAATTGCATGCTCTATCTGAAACACGAAAGAAAAAAAATTGGGTTCAGTGTCCTTTTAAAGTTGCTAGCATTCTTTGCACACTGAGAACAAAACTTGTACTGTGAGATAAACCTGCTTAGTGGAGACTTCCGGTGGGCGGGATTGCTAGATGGAAGCAAGTGCTGGGAGCTCTGCATGTCTGAGTTACAAACAACGCTTCTTCTCCGTTTTACACCGCCATCCAGCCCCCCACGCTATGTGTCTTGCTGGGAGACCTTGAACCGGTCACTGCTAGCCGACTTTTTGAAAGTGAAGGGCATTGCATCGGCCCCTAGCCCCCGGGAGCATTTCATGAAACCCCTGTGGTCCGCCATGTTGGCGCATCAGTTCAGCTAACTCGGACACTGTTAGAACTGATTAACAGCTGATACTGGCACTCAGGTTCAAATTATCGCAGTGGCTGCAACCCCTACCGACATTATCACACCCACTCGGTGGACGGGGGACAGTTGATTGTTTATAGCTGTATTATGTCTATGCCGGCCACCATCGCCCACGTGGCAATGAATTCAGGAGGAGATATTGCCGAGACGCTACTAGCAACCTTTGCACCTAAACTTGATCACCTACTTAGCAGCTGTGAGAAGCTATTAGATAGTTCATATCGCTGGACGACAGTGTTTTTCAGAGCCGGAACAAGACAATCACCAACCAAAATGCCCTGCATTGGAGCCGCAAGCCCTAGAAAGTGATGGCTTATGGATACCCAACCAATCCTGTGACTCTGTCCACACACCTCCTTCAGTACCGGATGATAGATCGGCAATCTGCCCTGTGGAGCATCGACCCTGGACTGTACGCGAGATTGATTTGGGGGGGATCGATGCCTCATTGTGGGATGCAGGTAGACCTAGATAATATGTTCGCAGCTCAGCCACAATACTCGAACTTGGAGACGCTGCTGAAGGCTCTACCTTTCTACGCTCCGGTGAATTCCCTCCGGTGCCACACGGAGAAAGCAGCTAGCTGCAGTACTGAACAGGGGGACCATACCATTCAACTGTTGATTTTCCTCTATAAAAGGGGGAGACACTGGGGTTCAACTCCCTGGAAACATCACGGCCTAGGCAACCTATATTATCCTTTACGCAGAAATTTGGGGGAGACACCCTGTGTTTGATGCTGCAGCTTTCTCAGAACCCCAGGCAACATGAACCTTGCTTATCTACTGGAGTCGGCTGAATTATCATCCTTTTGCTCCTAATGATATTTCCTCAGTCATTCAAGGTGTGGACTTTACTCCACTCATAAAAAAAGGGAAAAAAAAAAAAAGTTTATTTGAACTGCTGCACAATTCTAATGCCGTTTATTTTTTCTGTTTAAAATGCTCCCTAGATAGATATTGCATGTAATACTGCGATGTGAGTTTTCTTGCACCTTGATTTCTAATTCTGGTAACAATGCTATTATGTTTGTTTTTGTTCTTGTGCACTTTGTATATAGTTGGCAACACAAGCACCGTGTCTAGCGACAGATAATTACCCTTACTCACAAAGCTATAGTTAATTTAGATAAAGTCAGTTTGATCTCTATATCTCCACACACTGGGACCTTTTGAGTTTTTGCAGGGTATTGAGATGTTGTCCTACCTCTTTTCCCTATCCTTATTCCTATACAGATGTGGCAAGCGACAGGGTTTGTTCCTCCATCTAAGTCCCCCCCAACCTGTTAAACCCCTGTCATAGTTACTCCATACGTAATCTAGATGTGCTCAATACTGTTGTTCTTATTTTTAAATCCATGAATGAGACTCTAACACAACGTTCAGATAAGCATTTATGTAGTAGTCTAGCCCTCCCTTTTGTCTCGGCACTGACTTCCTTTCCTCATTTAACTTAACTTCCTCACTTTCTGATCTAATTCCTGGGACCCGCTTTTATGAAACGCACATCTATATACTGGCCTTATATACATTATGAGCCATTCGAAATGAAAATCATATTAAATGTCTCATGCTCATGCACTATAACTAGCATATTATCTGCTTATTTCACAATAGCAGCTAATAAGATCACATGTTGCCTGACTGTATGCTAGTCTGGTGAAAGCATATTAATCTTCACAATTAAAACTTAGGGCCACACAATTTAATTTCGGAGAATAGCAACCATAGTAACTCAGCTTTATACCTATCACAAACGGTTACAACCCTTGTTCTCAAAAAGAGGAAGGGCCCACATTCTGTCTCAGCTGTCACTGTTCTATTTGTGTTTTATTTTGTATATTTGTTTGATTAGCGTTATAAGAGTGAGACCCACTGGCGCTTTCTCCTTAACCAAGAACCCAATTAATTTTTGAACGTATCTGTTATTTATGTAACAACATTTTAAATTTTCTCAGTTGGGCTCTGCATGTACTGGACTTTACCGTCTCGCCCCATTATCATAGAGGTGTTCTGATTTGGATTGAGGATTTCTAGTCTATTTGAACTATGTGCACTACCTCAAAACCTAACCCAGAGGTGATATCCAACACACACTAACTTTGCAGGAGACTATTTTAAGTAACTCTAGGTTTACAATACTAATAACATAGACCGTGTCACTATATTATATGGACCAGTTATGTCAGGAAACATGCCCAGCACCTCAGGCCGCTATCCCATATTTTACAAAACTCTCCTATAAACGTAGACCTGGGTGATATGCAAATAGACTGCTACTCATGCTAAGGCTCACTCAGTATAACTTTTTGTAGAACTGGTTGACCCCTGTTTGTTTGTTTGTGTGTTTGGTTTGTTATTTTAGAAAAAAAAACAAGGAGTTCAAGCAATCCTCAACATCCCACCAATCTTAGTGGCTTAATATGCTACAGGTGACTTTTTGACTCAAAACATCTTTGCTTTCATATAATGGGATGGACATATCTCATACTTTTATTGCTTCTCTGCTTTATTTCTAGAGTAATTGTATATGCATATTGTAATTCTTCACTTTGAATACCCTGTCATTGTTATGAATTGCAGTGACTTTACTAAAGTATACCCTTACTTGTATGTACCTTGTGTATGAACTCCTTGCATAATAAAAAAAAAAACCTGCTTAGTGGAGTTGATTATGGAGACAATGTGCAAATGTTTGCTTGTTTTAAAAAAGTAAACAATCATTTATATGATTTGATATGTAATAACACCCATAATGCCACATTCAAAATATGTTACTCTTTGGAGCTAATTTAGTCTTAAGATATTTTAAAATACCGTACTTAGTTCTTAAATTAAATTATGGTGAATGTAATCAAAGACCAAAGCACATTTGAAGATAGAAATTAAGTTAAAAAAAAAGGGTCTTAAAAATGACAAACTCTCTTAATCATGCAAGTTTAATTTTGACTTTCCTATCCCTTTAAATCAATTTGATTTAAATAAAATCCACCCTGGTGCCTGGAATCAAGCACTGTTATAGAGTGGTTCTCTCTGCCTTACACACACCCCTCTCCCCAGCACCTTACACAAATATGTAATATTATATAGAGGTTCCCTCTGCCTACAGATATAGGATTATAGAGGTTCCCTCTCTCTCACTCACACACTCAGCCCCCTCCCCAATACCTTATATACAGATATATAATAATCAGATACCATGTTATAAAAAGGTCATGTGACTCGTTAGTGTTACAAGGTCTCAGGTGTGAATTTTGTGTTATCGCTCTCACACTCTCTCATACTGGTTACTGGAAGTTCAACATGGCAGCTCATGGCAAAGAACTCTGAGGATCTGGAAAAAAACAAAATTTATGCTTACCTGATTAATTTCTCTTTCTCTTGTGGTGTATCCAGTCCACGGGTTCATGGATTACTTGTGGGATATTCTCCTTCCCAACAGGAAGTTGCAAGAGGACACCCACAGCAGAGCTGTCTATATAGCTCCTCCCCTAACTGCCACTCCCAATCATTCAACCGAAGACAAGCAAGAAAAAAAGGAGAAACTATAGGGTGCAGTGGTGACTGTAGTTTAAAAATAAAAAACACCTGCCTTAAAGTGACAGGGCGGGCCGTGGACTGGATACACCACAAGAGAAAGAAATTTATCAGGTAAGCATTAATTTTGTTTTCTCTTGTAAGGTGTATCCAGTCCACGGGTTCATCCATTACTTGTGGGATACCAATACCAAAGCTTTAGGACACGGATGAAGGGAGGGACAAGGCAGGAACTTAAACGGAAGGCACCACTGCCTGCAAGACCTTTCTCCCAAAAATAACTTCCGAGGAAGCAAAAGTATCAAATTTGTAGAATTTAGAAAAAGTATGAAGCGAAGACCAAGTCGCCGCCTTACAAATCTGTTCAACAGAGGCCTCATTTTTAAAAGCCCATGTGGAAGCTACCGCTCTAGTGGAATGAGCTGTAATTCTTTCAGGAGGCTGCTGGCAAGCAGTCTCATAAGATAAACGGATTATGCTTCACAGCCAAAAAGAAAGAGAAGATGCTGAAGCCTTTTGGCCTCTCCTCTGTCCAGAATAGACGACAAACAATGCAGATTTTTGACGAAAATCCTTAGTAGCTTGTAAATAAAACTTTAAAGCACGAACCACGTCAAGATTATGTAATAGACGTTCCTTCTTTGAAGAAGGATTAGGACACAGTGACGGAACAACAATCTCCTGATTGATATTCTTATTAGATACCACCTTAGGAAGAAAACCAGGTTTGGTACGCAAAACTACCTTATCTGCATGGAAGATCAGATAAGGGGAATCACACTGTAAGGCAGATAACTCTGAAACTCCTCGAGCCGAAGAGATAGCTACCAAAAAACAGAACTTTCCAAGATAAAAGCTTGATATCTATGGAATGCAGAGGTTCAAACGGAACCCCTTGAAGAACTTTAAGAACTAAATTTAAAATCCATGGCGGAGCAACAGGTTTAAACACAGGCTTGATTCCAACTAAAGCCTGACAAAACGCCTGAACGTCTGGAACATCTGCCACACGCTTGTGCAGAAGAATAGACAGAGCAGAAATCTGTCCCTTTAAGGAACTAACTGACAATCCATTCTCCAATCCTTCTTGGAGAAAGGATAATATCCTAGGAATCCTGACTTTACTCCATGAGTAAGCCTTGGATTCACACCAATGAAGATATTTACACCATATCTTGTGATAGATTTGGATGTTTGAATGGACCTTGGAGTAGAAGGTCCTGCCTCAGAGGCAGAGTCCATGGTGGAAAGGATGTCATGTCCACCAGATCTGCATACCAAGTCCTGCGTGGCCACGCAGGTGCTATCAAAATCACTGAAGCACTCTCCTGCTTGATCTTGGCAATCAGACGAGGGAGGAGAGGAAATGGTGGGAACACATAAGCCAGGCTGAAGGACCAGGGCACTGCTAGAGCATCTATCAGCGTTGCCTGGGGATCCCTTGACCTAGACCCGTAACAAGGAAGCTTGGCGTTCTGACGAGACGCCAGCAGATCCAGTTCTGGTTTGCCCCATAGATGAATCAGCTGGGCAAATACCTCCGGATGGAGCTCCCAACCCTCCCGGATGAAAAGTCTGCCGACTTAGAAAATCCGCCTCCCAGTTCTCTACTCCTGGGATATGGATAGCTGAGAGATGGCAAGAGTGAACCTCTGCCCATAGAATTATCTTTGAAACCTCCAACATTGCCAGGGGGCTTCTTGTTCCCCCCTGATGGTTGATATAGGCTACAGTCGTGATATTGTCCGACTGAAATCTGATGAATCTGACTGCAGCTAGCTGAGGCCAAGCCTGAAGAGCATTGAATATCGCTCTGAGTTCCAGAATGTTTATAGTAATATAAGTACATTTGGTACACATTCTAAGAGGGGGTTCCACCATGGCTTCAAAACATATTGAACAAGGAGTTTCCTCTATGTCAGACATGTTTAACAGACTAGTAATGAGACAAGCAAGCTTGGAAAACACTTTAATAAAGGTGAAACAGCAATTAAACAAAAACGTTACTGTGCCTTTAAGAGAAAAAAAACTAGCACTTAAACTGCAAAACAGTGTAAAAATACAGTAAAGTCTTTGAAATGTTTACAGTGTGTGTAAGGGACTAAAGCAACATTGCACCCACTTGCAAATGGATGATTAACCCCTTAGGCCGCAAACCGGATTGAAAAACGTTAAAAGTCAATTGAGCATCTTGCCACAGCTCTGCTGAGGCTCCTACCTGCCCTCAAAAACGATTTTGTGCAGAAATAACCCCTTTGAAATGGTCATCAGATGCCAGAGAAAACGTCTAGGGAAGCTGGATGTCTCAGTCTGAATTAAAACTGCATAGTTAGAGTGCTAAAATAGGCCCCTCCCACCATGTTACTGGATGTTAGAAGGGCCTTAAGAAAATACTCCTAAGAGTATCTGACTAGCCATGTGGAAACTAGGCCCCAAATAAAGACTTATCTCCCTCAGAGAAAAAACATCCTATTTATGAAATCATGTAAACGTTTTGTCACTAAGTAATATGAATATTAACATGAGTATTGCCCTGTTTTGTAAGCATGATCCCAGTTGCTGTTAAATCACTGCAGCAGGCTTACCTTAAATACACAAGGCTCTGTCAGCATTTTCTAGAACTTATTCATCTCTCTAGAAATAAAAATACTGAACAGACCTCAAAGCAGGTAATCTGCAGGGCCGTTCCCCCCAACTGAAGCCTTCTTCCATACTCTTCAGTTATGTGTGAGAACAGCAATGGACCTTAGTTACAAACCGCTAAGATCATCAACCTCCAGGCAGAATTCTTCTTCTAATTTCTGCCTGAGAGTAAAACAGTACAACGCCGGTACCGTTTAAAAATAACAAACTTTTGATTGAAGGTAAAACTACACTAAGTCACCACATATCTCTTGATACTTCCTTTCTTGTTGAGAGTTGCAAGAGAATGACTGGGAGTGGCAGTTGGGGGAGGAGCTATATAGACAGCTCTGCTGTGGGTGTCCTCTTGCAACTTCCTGTTGGGAAGGAGAATATCCCACAAGTAATGGATGAACCCGTGGACTGGATACACCTTACAAGAGAAAGAATTGTTGCTCTACATAAAGATGGCCTAGGCTATAAGATTGCCAAGACCCTGAAACTGAGCTGCAGCAACGGTGGGCAAGACCATACAACGGTTTCACAGGACAGGTTCCACTCAGAATAGGCCTCGCCATGATCGACCAAAAAAGTTGAGTGCACGTGCTCAGCGTCATATCCAGAGGTTGTCTTTGGGAAATAAACGTATGAGTGCTGCCAGCATTGCTGCAGAGGTTGAAGGGGTGGGGGGTCAGCCTGTCAGGGCTCAGACCTATACATCACACACTGCATCAAATTGGTCTGCATGGCTGCCGTCCCAGAAGGAAGCCTCTTCTAAAGATGATGCACAAGAAAGCCTGCAAACAGTTTGCTGAAGACAAGCAGACTAAGGCAGACTAAGGGCATGGATTACTGGAACCATGTCCTGTGGTCCGATGAGACCAAGATAAACTTATTTGGTTCAGATGGTGTCAAGCGTGTGTGGCGGCAACCAGGTGAGAAGTACAAAGACAAGTGTATCTTGCCTACAGTCAAACATGGTGGTGGGAGTGTCATGGTCTGGGCCTGCATGAGTGCTGCCGGCACTGGGGAGCTACAATTGATTGAGGGAACCATGAATGCCAACATGTACTGTGACATACTGGAGCAGAGCATGATCCCCTCCCTTCGGAGACTGTGCCGCAGGCCAATATTCCAACATGATAACGACCCAAACACACCTCCAAGACGACCACTTCCTTGCTAAAGGTGATGGACTGGCCAAGCATGTCTCCAGACCTAAACCCTATTAAGCATCTGTGGGGTATCCTCAAAATGGAAGGTGGGGGAGCGCAAAGTCTCGAACATCCACCAGCTCTGTGATGTCGTCATGGAGGACTAGAAGAGGACTCCAGTGGCAACCTGTGAAGCTCTGGTGAACTCCATGCCCAAGAGGGTTAAGGCAGTGCTGAAAAATAATGGTGGCCACACAAAATATTGACACTTTCGGCCCAATTTGGACATTTCCACTTAGGGGTGTACTCCCTTTTGTTGCCAACGGTTTAGACATTAATGGCTGTGTGTTGAGTTATTTTGAGCGGACAGCAAATATACACTGTTATACAGGCTGTACACTCACTACTTTACATTGTATCAAAGTGTTATTTCTTCAGTGTTGTCACATGAAAAGATATAATAAAATATTTACAAAAATGTGAGGGTTTTTTTTTTTTTAGAAAGGTTCCATCTGCCTCACACAAAAAGCCCCTCAAAAGAACCTTATATACCGATATCTAATAACAGATGTTTACCTCACACACCCTCCCCAAAACCTTTTATAGGGATATATATTAGAGAGAGAGAGATTCCCTCTCATTCACACAGATATAGAGCCCTCCTCAGTAGCTTATATTCAGATACATAATAATATAGAGAAATTCCCTCTGCCACAAACATCCCCCCCCGGTACACTATATAAAGATAAATAATATTGAAAAGAGGTTCCCTCTGCCTCAAACACATCCAGCCACCACCATGGTACCTTATATACAAATATAAAACATTAAAGAGAGGTTCCCTCTGCCTCTCATACAGCCCCCTCCACAGTACCTTCTAAACATATATAAAATATTACAGAGAAGTTCACTCTGCCTCACGCACACATACAGTGCCTCCATAGTACCTTATATACAGATATATATTATAGAGAGGCTCCCTGATTCTTACACACCGTTCAACCCACAGTACCATATATTACACATATACTGTTACACGCAAAAAACAGTTACACTGCCTCTCCATCACATGTTACATATTATCACACATACATTACACACCCGATTTCACACAAACACTACACGTACAGCTACAGGCACATTACAAAAATGCAACTGATGCACACACAGTTACAGGCACATTACAAAAATGCAACTGATGCACACACAGTTACAGGCACATTACAAAAATGCAACTGATGCACACACAGTTACAGGCACATTACAAAAATGCAACTGATGCACACACAGTTACAGCACATTACAAAAATGCAACTGATGCACACACAGTTACAGGCACATTACAAAAAATGCAACTGATGCACACACAGTTACAGGCACATTACAAAAATGCAACTGATGCACACACAGTTACAGGCACATTACAAAAATGCAACTGATGCACACACAGTTACAGGCACATTACAAAAATGCAACTGATGCACACACAGTTACAGGCACATTACAAAAATGCAACTGATGCACACACAGTTACGGCACATTACAAAAATGCACTGATGCACACACAGTTACAGGCACATTACAAAAATGCAACTGATGCACACACAGTTACAGGCACATTACAAAAATGCAACTGATGCACACACAGTTACAGGCACATTACAAAAATGCAACTGATGCACACACAGTTACAGGCACATTACAAAAATGCAACTGATGCACACACAGTTACAGGCACATTACAAAAATGCAACTGATGCACACACAGTTACAGGCACATTACAAAAATGCAACTGATGCACACACAGTTACAGGCACATTACAAAAATGCAACTGATGCACACACAGTTACAGGCACATTACAAAAATGCAACTGATGCACACACAGTTACAGGCACATTACAAAAACGCAACTGATGCACACACAGTTACAGGCACATTACAAAAACGCAACTGATGCACGTATAGTTACACGCACATACATATGCAACTACATTACACACATGCAGTTACTCAAACACACATTGCACACATGCAGATCCACCACCTACATTTTACTAACAATTAGGGAAAAACTCTAAAGAATACACTTATAGCACTCCAGAGCCTATTCATACGCGGTATGTTATGTATGTGTATTAATATTTGTCCTCCAAAACGGCGGGAATTGGGTACCAAAAAAAAATTTAAAAAAAAAAAAAAAAAAGATTAAAACTTAATGTTTATTGGGGGGGTATATAAAAATAAATATTGGTAAAGATTAAAACCACACACTGTGATGCTCACGCTATAAAATGATGTAATTGCTGTTAGTATACACTTGTGTACCAGGATAGCTTGTGAATTACTAAGTTAGGATTGCCTAAAGGCTGCAAGTGAGATAAATTGCTGAATCAGCACATAGTCTGAGAGCTATTAAAGGGACAGTCTACACCAGAATTTTTATTGTTTTAAAAGATAGATAATCCCTTTATTACCCATTCCCCAGTTTTGCATAACCAACACAGTTATATTAATATACTTTTTACCTTTGTGATTACCTTGTATCTAAGACTCTGCAAACTGCCCCCTTATTTCAGTTCTTTTGACAGACTTGCAGTTTAGCCAATGAGTGCCTGCTCCCAGATAACTTCACGTGCACGAGCACAGTGTTATCTATATGAAATACATTAACTAACACCCTCTAGTGGTGAAAAACTGTTAAAATGCATTCTGAAAAGAGGTGGGCTTCAAGGTCTAAGAAATTAGCATATGAACCTCCTAGGTTAAACTTTCAACTAAGAATACCAAGAGAACAAAGCAAAATTGGTGATAAAAGTAAATTGGAAAATTGTTTAAAATTACATGCTCTATCTGAATCATGAAAGTTTATTTTGGCCTAGACTGTCCCTTTAAAGGTATGGTTAATATTCTGTGCTTGGTAATAATATACACTGACTGTTATCTGTATCAAGAACCGGTGCTTTCTTACATTTATTATTATGTGGTTCAATAATAAACCCAAATTCGGTTAGCTAATTTTGTTGTGTAACCGATGTTACCAACAAATTATTAAATGCGGCTAGTGTCAGAAGCATCAAGGAGTTCAAACTTAAACAATCTATGTCAGGTATTGTGATTATGTTAGTCACTTTGTTAACTAATGTATCTATGACCACAATACGTTAAGTGACTCTCTCCTCCTCATACTTGAATAGCGCTGCTGCGCTCTGTGAAAACAGCTATCCTCATCGCTCCTGTGGCTCGAGTGTTTGGGTTGCTATACCTATTACAGTTAGATAAGTAATACAGCTAGTAAATAATATCATGCAACAAATGTTGCCAACATATACTGTACATGTATTCTTATTGTATTAATAGTATTACGATCTTATAATCCGCCCTTGTAAACTCGAGTAGAGCAGCATAACACGCTGAACTTCCTATCCACAGCTTGTTTGGCAGTACAATAAACTAAGTATCCGATCAGTGAACTAACAGTATATCACTAGTATAACTTGAGCAAGTGCATCAACAACGGCTTTTAAAAAATAAATAAACACAGGAGTTCCCAAATGACTCCTCACCAAGTCCCTACATTGCACACATGCACCAGAGATCCACCACCTACATTGCACACATGCACCAGAGATCCACCACCTACATTGCACACATATGCAGTTACACAAACACAGATTACACACGCACATTTCACACATACAGATGCACCTACATTACACACATTATACAGTTATACACACACGTCTAACTATGGATGATTTAGTTACCTGGTTAGTTACAGCTGAGAGAGAGCAAGTGTTAACCAGACACAGGAAACTACAACGGTAGCGGCATTCCTTGTGGTGACGACACTAGCAACAAGGACATGGAAACACGAGGAATCCAAACAGAACTACTATTACCTATAGGTAAAGACAGCAAGCTTTGTACTGATCTGTAGTAGCAATGAAGCGGAAGCATGAAGGCTCAGAAATGGTACCCAGCATGCATTGCCAATGATGCTTTCAGCAATATCGTACAGGAAAGAGGCGGGGCCACAAGTTAATAGAGTTTTAGTTGAATGCTGATGTCGTGTTTGTGCCTCTTGCTCCCTCTTGTGGCTGTTTAACGATAGCGCATGTTACTGATTTTTACCGTCAGATATCTGTAAATACAATCTGTAAATAATAGTTATACATTTATGTGTGGGCAAATACATTTGAAGTGATTTGACTATGTAAATAATGTGTTACAGCCCCATGTGAGTCCCGTAAATCAATAAGAAAATATTTTAAAATCACTTTTGATTTAATGTGAAAAACGAATCTCCCATCGAACGCCAGAGAAGGCTGTAGCACACACAAGTCATCAATACAATTTCTTACCTTCTTGCAGGGTAAATTGCATTATACAGAAATAAAAAAACAACAACCCAAAATTAATTTGTAAAAATATCCCATGGTTTAATTTCAGGGCGGATAATAAATTAGCCCCGTGTCCTCATGCAGTAATAGGAAGCACTATACTGAGGTTTACATGTGTCTGCTCTGCTGCTTTAGTTTTGTACTCTCAGGATCACACTCTCAAACCCTTCACAGAGCCCACTCCTCACCCTCTCAGCTCCTCTCTATAACACACAGTCTCTCCTTACCCTCGCAGCCCCACTCTCCTTCACTCACAGCCTATTATTCATTCACACCCTCAGCTATCCTCTCTATGGTACAGGCCCTCCTCATTAGGTATAGGTAGCGGCTAGATTCCAAACCTCTAAAGGACTCTCCGACATCACAGCAGTCACGTGACTGCAGTGATCACATGGTAGGAAGTAAAAGGGTGTGAGACTCAAATCAATAGTAGAGGACAGACACCTGTTTTACTTCTTCACTGCAGTTGCAGTGTACTTGGTCAGGAGTTGTTATCAGGGGGCTTATACTGGATATGGTAGAAACACTAGGAGTGGGAAGAACATGTGTTTTCATGAATCAAGAAGATGGTAACTTGATTAGAGGCTGCTTTATATCAGACAGCCAGAGATTTGTAGATTGTCTTTTTCTACTCTGAATAATGGGAATGAACCTGTGCCTAGGATTTGTGCTAGATTTATGAAATGACTGGGTGTGGGAAAATATTACACATAGAGCCCAACAATTGTATTTATTCTTCTTTTTTTAATTATTTATTCTGTAGGAGAGAAGCTGTTATCTGGGACTGTGGATGAACAATGGGAAACCACTAAGATAAGTAAAACTGAACTTGCTAACTATACACAAATTGTTGTCTTTTGTATGTTTGTGGGGTATCAGTCATTACATAATTAGTGACATTAAGCTAGAATTGTTAAGCTGTATTTTTTAAACTTGCATTTAAAATGGAAATAAAAGCAAAAGAACAGGAAAGAGTTAATTAGCTTATATTGTCACATATGTATATATCTTCAATACCTTCTTTATTGTAGTGGTAGTTACTCACTACACTATGATTGACACCAAGGGATTATGGAAGGAAGGGGTTAATAGCTGTTTTGTGTATGACTGATGGGGAAGAATTAAAGTAATTGTAAACGTTAATCAATTACTGCCCAGTATATAAAATTAATCTTAAAAACAGGGGCATTTTCATTTATTACAATTTTTAAAGATGCTTAATTTTACAAATATTTACCATTGAGTGATGGTAAGCATCGCGCCTCTCCTCCACCCGCATCTCATACTTTATTTAGCAGATCGATGACGAATCAGGTTTCCTCCAATCGTGGCATACCCCACAAGCTGGATGCCAGATGGGGCACGCAACAATTGGAGGAAGCTAGATTTTAATTATTTAAAGTGCCCCTGTTTTTAAGCTTAATTTTATATACTGGACAGTAATTGATTAAAGTTTGCAATAACTTTAATGAGAGTCTTTTGTTTTACTCGTATAAATGCACAGTATTATCTCTCTCCCTGTGTGTGTACATGTCTGGCTGTGTGCCTGTCTCTCTCTGTGTATATGCCTTTCTCTGAGTCAGAGACACAGAAAGACAGACAGAGACACACAGTGTACCTGTATGTATGTGTGTGTGTCTCTCTGTCTTTGTCCTTCTGTGTCTCTGCCTGTGCGTCTTTCTCCCTCTCTGTCACTCTTTTCTTACTCTTACACATTCCCCGTCTCTCTCTGTCAATTTTTTTTCTGTCACTGTCCCTCTCTGTCTGTCACTCTTGCTGTCTCTCTCTCTTTGTCATGCTTTCTCTATTACTTTGTCACTCTTTCTCTAATTTTCTGTTTTTGACTCTCTCACGCTGTCACTCTCTCACACTGTCTCTTTCTTGCTGTTGTTTCTCTTCTCTTTTGCTGTCACTTTCTTGCTGTCTCTCTTGCTGTCTCTTTTTCTGTCTCGCGCTCTCTCTCTATCTCTTGCTGTCACACTTTTTATGTCATTATGTCTCTATCTTTCTTGCTGTCTCTGTTGCTGTGTTTCTTTATCTATCTCTCATCACACTCTCTCTATCACTCAGTCTCTTGCTGTCTCTTGCTGTCTCTCTCGCTGTCACACTCTGTCATTTTCTAGCTGTCTCTGTCTCTCGCTGTCACACTCTGTCTCTATCTCGCTGTCTTTCTTTCACTCTCTCCCTGTCAGACTTGCTGTCACACTTTCTCTCTCTCTCTCTCTCTCTCTCTCTCTCTCTCACTATCTCTCGCTGTCGCTCTTGCTGTTTCTCTCTCGTTGTTACACTCTTTCTGTCACGCTGTCTCTCTATTTCATGTTGTCACACTTTCTGTCACTCTCTTCCTCTATCTTTCTTGCTGTCTTTCTCTGTTGCTGTCTCTCTTTTTATGTCTGTATATCTCTCGCTCTCACTATGTCTCGCTGTCGGTCACTCTCTGTCTCGCTGTCTGTCACTCTCGTGCTGCCCGTCACTCTTTGTCTCTATCTCTCTTGCTGTCTTTTGTCAGTCTACCTGTAAAGTAACCTTAAATAAACTACAGATGTATCATAGAATCTAATATTTCATTTTTAGCTAAAATCTAGTTTGATTTAAATTGGTCTCAATATCGCCCCAACCCCCCCCCCCCCTTTTCCTGATTACAATACTTCAGCTACGAACAAAGGGAAAACATTTGGTTCAGTAAGTAAATGCAATTTATTTCAAATAGATGTTCACTATATGGCTCTGTTTAAAGTTTGATTTCCTGACCTTTCCTCTATGTAATAAAATGTTATCAGGTAATGTGGAAACGTAACGTCTGGGACTGAACTCTTTGAGGCTTAAGTGTATGCAAGAGTTCATTATCTCCTGCTGATTGGGATACACAAAATCTCCTACTTACCAGACTTGGTAAAAACTTAGATTTTAAATAGCAGACTATATACTTAAAAAAGTCATATAAATGATTTGTCTATAATTTTCAAATCTACTTAGCTGTATTGAATAATAGCTGCATTAATAGATGTAGAAATGTTTAATTCATTTCAAAATAACATGTTTATTTTTCAGACAACAAGATGCCCTATGAATATTGGTCATAAACATAAGTCTGTGCACTCAGCAAGATTTGTACTGAATGTGAAATCTGCTGTGTTTGTATGAATATAGGAAAATAATCAAATGCAACTTTAAATCTATTTTAAAATTGCTTACTAATATGATGCTAGAAGCATACCCATATTTAGTCTCTGTAAATACATGCTAAATTGTATTAAATGAGACACATATATGCTGACCAGATACGTTTATTAATACAATAAATTATAGTATATTGCATTAACTTTTTAAGGTTAGATAATTAAACTGTAGCAGTGTTGAAAATGAAACTGTTTGTCTTGTCTGCTGCCCCCGATGGCCGAAATCCAGAATTACAACCAAAAGACATTTGGCTGTTGAAAATTTCCCAGTAGCCAATCAGAGAAAAGAGTGTATCCAAATCTATCGAGTGATTAAAACATGGGGAGGAGTTTTTTCTCAGACAAAAACTCCCTGCAAAGAGAGAGAAAGGATATTGGTGGGTGACTGTTTGCAATCCTGCTCTTGCCATTTTTGCTTATAGAGAGACCAGTGTGTGAACACAGTTTTCTGTAAGACAAATACGTTGGGACACCCTTTGTGGATAAGAGACTATCAAGATTAATTCTCTTACAAATGGGCATAATTCTCCTAAAACATATGACGATAGACATATTTGGATATTAACTGAATTCTCAAACTGGTGATCTGGTAAAGTATAAGAAATTGTTAGATATATATATAATATTTAAATCAAGGTCATTCTAAGGCTATAGTTAGAGTACAGCTGGTAAATTTAAAGAGCATACTTTGTTTTTTAAGCTTGTGTTCATAGTCCTATGTAGTTTAAAACTAATCATATTTAGTGCTAAGTAATTTATATTTGCAACTATATAGTTTAGAATTTGCTTTATTGTAGCTAAATGAGGTTATTTCAGTTCAGATAAATTGGCATATCAATTGGAGGTTAAAGTATTTTGTTATATTGCCTAACTAAGCATTGTTAATGGTCCATATTCTGGTATTTAATTGTGGTATTTTAATGTGATTCATTGTGAGTAAGGTTGAATTGTAAAGGTATATTTTTTTTTTATGATCTTTGTATAGAATATTGTAACAGTTTAAGTGTGTATCATTTGATTCATAATCTGGTTTCTATAAATATAATTCAATATATAAATATAACATAAAGAATTTAAGAATAATTATTAATTTTAATTGTTTCGTTAATGCATTTTAACTGTAGGTTATTTTAAAGAATAATTATTAAATAAATTATATTATAACCCTGCTATATACTGACACTTTCTTCCACTCTCGCTGTCTCTTTCTCTCTGTCACACGTTCTCTCTTTCACTCTCTGTCTTTCTCTTGCTGTCACTCTTTCTTTGATGCTTTTTCTCTTTTGCGGTCACTTTTTTTTTTCTCTCTCTCTCTCTCTCTTGCTGTCACTCTCTCAGGCTTTTTCTCTTTAGTTGTCACTCAGGCTTTTTTCCTTTTTTTTTATTTGCTGTCACTCGCGCCTTTTCTTTCTATTTTGCTGTCACTTTCTCTCGCTGTCTCTCTTTGGCTTTTTTCTCTTTTGCTGTCACTTTCGTTCTCTCTCGTTGTCGCACTCTCTCTGTTTTGTTCTCTCTTGCTGTCTTGTTTTCTCTTAGTGACACTCGCTCTCTTGCTCTCTATCTCACTCTATCGCTGTCACTTGCTCTCTCTCTTTCTGTTACTCTCTGCTGCTATCTTTCTTGCTGTCTCTCACTTTTTGTTACACTCACTCGCTTGCTGTCACTTTTTCGTTGTTTCTCTTTTTCTGTCTACCACTTGCTGTAACACTCTCTGTCCCTCTCTGTCTTTATCTATCTATCTTTCTTGTGCTCTCTCTCTCTTTCTCTTGATGTCACTCCCACACTTTTTTTTTCTCCCTCTCTTACTCTCTCTCTTGTCACTTTTTGTCTATCTTTCTTGCTGTCTCTCTCTGTTACTGTCTTTTTCTGTCTATCTCTCATTGTCACACAGTATCTTTTTCTTGCTGTCACACACTGTCACTCTATCTCACTGTCTTATCTCACTGTCACTTTTTCACTGTTTTGCTCTCTTACGTCAAACTCTGTCACTCTCTCTTGCTGTCATATTCTGTTGCACTCTCTTTCGAGCGGTGTCTTATGCTTTTTCTCTTTTTTGCTGTCACTTTCTCACTGTCAGATTCTCGTTGTCACTCACGCTTTTGCTGTCAGTTTCCCTCTCTCTCTCTTTCGCTGTCTCTCTTGCTGCCAAACTCCTTCGCTTTTGCGCTCTTTCTTGCTGTCACTCACTCTTAGGCTTTTTCTCCTTCTTTTGCTGTCATTTTCTCTCTCTTGTTGTCACTCTTCGGCTTTTTCTCTTTTGCTTTCACACTCTCTGTCTCTATCTCACTTGCTGTCACTCTGTGTCTTGCTGTCTGTCACTCTCACTGTCACACTCTGTCTTGCTGTCACACTTTTTCTGTCACTCTGTTTCTCTCTCAATGTCTATTTCTTGTTGTTACACTTTCTGTCCCTCTCTGTCACTATCTTTCTTGCTGTCTCTTTCTGTCTCTCTGTTGCTGTCAGACTCTGCCTTTATCTTTCTTGCTACCTTTCTCTCTCTTTCTGTCTCTCTTGCTGTCTTCTCTTTCACTGTCTCGTTTTCTCTCTTGCTGTCACTCTCGCTGGCTCGCTCTTGCTGTTACATTGTCACTCTTTCATGCTGTCTCTTTTTCTGCCTCACTCTTGCTGTCACACTTTCACACTCTCTTTTGCTATCTCTGTCTTTCTCTCGCTGTCACTCTCTCATGCTTTTACTCTTTTGTGCTGTCTCTCTCTCTCTCTCTCTCTCTCTCTCTCTCTCTCTATCTATCTCTCTCTCTATCTATCTCTCTCTCTCTCTATCTATCTCTCTCTCTCTCTCTCTATCTATCTATCTATCTATCTATCTATCTATCTATCTCTCTCTCTCTCTCTCTCTCTCATGGTTTTTTGCTGTCACTTTTTCTCTCTCTGTCTGTCTTGCCATCTCACTCTCTCACTGTCACTCTCAGGCTTTTTCTCTTTTGCTGTCACTTTCTCTGTCTCTATCTCACTTGCTGTCCCTCTCACGCTCTCTTTCCTGCTGTCACTCTCACGCTTTTTCTGCCTCTATTTTGCTGTCACTTTCTCTCTGTCATTCTCTCTCACGGTCACTATCTCTCTCTCTCAGGCTTTTCCTTTTTTACTTTCGCTGTCTCTCGCTATCACACTCTCTCTCTCGCTGTCTCTTGCTATCATTCTCCCTCTTTTGCTCTTGCTGTATCTTGCTATCACTCTCCCTCTTGCTCTCGCTGACTCTCTCTATCGAGGTCACTATCACTCTCTCAGGCTTTTTTTCTTTATCCATTTCTCTCTTGCTGTCACTCTCTCACTCTTGCTGTTTCTCGCTATAACTCTCCCTCTCTTGCTCTCGCTATCACTCTCTTGCGGTCTCTGTCACTCTCTCTCTCTGTCACTCTCACACCATCTATCGCTATCGCTCTTGCTGTCAATCTCTCTCGCTGTCTTTTTTTTTGCTGTCTCTCTCACGGTCACTGTTTCATGCTTTTTCTCTTTTGCTGTCACTCTCTGCTGTTTTATTTTATTTATTTTTATTTTATTTATAAAATATTTTACCAGGAAGGATACATTGAGATTTCTCTCGTCTTCAAGTATGTCCTGGGCTGTTGCAGTCTGTCTCATGCTCTCTCTATAACTTTCTCTGTCCCTCTTTCTCTCTGGGGCCGATTTTACTATGCCCCGAATGGGGCCAACTCGCCCTGTTTCTGCGTGAGCCTTCAGGCTCGCCGGAAACAGGCGTTAAGAAGTAGCGGTCTTAATACTGGTGCTCCTTAACAGGATCCGCCACCTCTGAGCGGCATACAGCAATCAACCTCTGCTAGCGGCCAATTGGCCACGGATCTGCAGGTGGAGACATTGCACAAGCAGTTCACTAGAACTGCTTGTGCAATGCTGAATGCCAACAGCGTATCATGTCGGATAGACATTTTTAAATCGGCCACTCTTTTTTTTTTTTTTCCCTCTGTCTCTCGTGTCACAAGATTGTATTGGGTTGATGGTGGATCATGTAACAAGTTGTGCTTGTGGGTGGTTGGGTTGCAGGTCATATCCATATCAAATTTACATATGGAGGGTAGGTAGTTGAGTCGTAACTAGCAGAATATTTATATATATATATATATATATATATATATATATATATATATATATATATATATATATATATATATATATAGATACACACACGCATATGTGTGTGTATGTAACAAAAAACTTTTTTTTTTCTTTTTCACAGATCTAAAGAAGATGTTCAAGTTTTTGTCTGTACAGCAGATATTGCACTTCTATAACAATAAAAGAAACTGTGTGTTGTATGTATGATGTATATCAGCAATTAAGCCAAACATATGTACAAGTTTTACAGGACATTGACACTGCAGAGCAGCCCAAGGATACACCCACTGAAAAATCCTGATGAAATTTGTGTTCCTTTTCTACCTAGAACAGAGAGATCAGTCTGTGAATATGACAATCCCTTAATATCTCAAGGAAGGGATGACTTAAGAAATGTCACATTAGAAAATATAGAGGAAAGCACACCGAGTAGCAGCAGAAAGCACATGAAAATTAAATGTATGACAACAAATGCAAGAAGCATGACAGGTAAAATGGGGGAGCTGACGCTCTTAGTTGCAGAAGAGGACTATGATGTTATCAGTATAACTGAAACTTGGTGGGATGATTCACATGACTGGGCAGTTAACTTAGAGGGGTATACATTATTTAGGAGGGACAGGAATAATAAAAGGGGTGGAGGAATCTGCATGTATATTAAACCTAACCTTAAACCTACAATAAGGGAAGATATTTATGATACAAGTGACAATGTAGAGACCCTGTGGGTTGAAATAAAGAGTGGGGGGAAAAATCCTAAAAAAATATTACTAGGAACATGCTACAAGCCTCCCAACATTAGTGACCCGGAGGAAACTCAACTACTTATCCAAATAGGTAAGGCTGCTAATAACAGTGCTGTAATTATGGGAGATTTTAACTACCCTGATATAAACTGGGCCAATGAAACTAGTAATTCAGCTAAGGGGGATAGATTTTTAAATGTTCTCAGGGATAACTTCTTGTCACAATTAATAGAGGAGCCAACTAGGAGTAAAGCTATATTGGATTTAGTGCTATCAAACAATACAGATATAATATCAAACATAGAAGTTAAAGAACATTTGGGTAACAGTGATCATAACATGGTCACATTTGAAATCTCTTTTCATATGCAGTGTTTTAAAGGCTTAACTAAGACTTTTAATTTCAAGAAAGCAAAATTCAACGATTTAAGGAAATCATTAAATAATATAAATTGGGACAATGTATTTTCTAATAAAAATACAGAGAATAAATGGATAATATTTAAAAATGTGTTAAATAAATATACATATCAACACATACCATATGGTTATAAAAGTAAAAATAAAAAAACAAAGCCATTATGGCTAAATAAAAATGTGTTAAGAGAAATTAGGAAAAAACGTAGGGCATTTAAATTATTAAAAGAAAATAGTACAGACTCAGCATACAATATTTATAAGGAATGTAACAAAGCATGCAAAAAAGCAATCAAATTAGCCAAAATTGAAAATGAAAAATTAATTGCTAAGGATTCTAAGTCTAACCCTAAAAGGTTCTTTAAGTACATAAATAGCAAAAAATCTAAGAAGGATAATATAGGTACATTAAAATGTGTGGAGGGTAGCATGATAAATAATGACAGGGAGAAGGCTGAGGTACTAAACCAGTTTTTTTCTTCAGTATACACAAGAGAAGAACCATTGAATGATACTTTTGAACATAATAGAACATGCCAGTCCATACCACTAACTGGGTTTTGTTTAGAGGATATCAGGAAAAAACTGGAAAATATTAAGGTAAATAAAACTCCAGGCCCAGATGGAATACACCCAAGGGTGTTGAGGGAACTTAGCACTGTTATAGACAAACCTTTACTCTTAATTTTTCAAGACTCATTATCCTCAGGCATGGTACCCCAGGATTGGCGTAAAGCTGATGTGGTGCCACTCTTCAAAAAGGGAAGCAGGGATGATCCAGGAAGCTATAGACCAGTTAGTCTGACATCAATAGTGGGGAAGATATTTGAAGGGATTATAAGGGATTATATTGATGAGCATATTCGTGTAAACAAGATTATGAGTTCTAATCAGCATGGCTTTAGGAGAAATAGATCATGTCAAACTAATCTGATTAGATTCTACGAGGAAGTAAGTCAAAATATAGATAAAGGGGAATCAGTGGATGTGATATACTTAGATTTTGCAAAGGCATTTGATACAGTGCCACATGAGAGATTAATGCACAAAATTAAGGGACTGGGAATAGCTGAAAATGTTAGCTCATGGATAAATAACTGGATAAAAGATAGGGAGCAACGAGTAGTAGTAAATGGATCATACTCAGATTGGACAAAGGTAATCAGTGGCGTCCCCCAGGGATCAGTACTGGGCCCTGTTCTTTTTAATATTTTTATAAATGACTTGGAGCAAGGATTAAATAGCGACATCTCTATTTTTGCAGATGATACTAAGTTAAGTAAGGTCATAAGGTCAGAGCAGGACGAACTGTCTTTACAAAGGGATTTGCTAAAATTAGAACTATGGGCAAGTGAATGGAAAATGAGATTTAATACGGAAAAATGCAAGGTTCTACATTTTGGAAGTAAAAATAAGCAGGCTACGTATTTTTTAAATGGGACAAGACTTAGCCAAACACAGGAGGAAAGGGATTTGGGAGTAGTAATAGATAACAAGCTAAAGATGGGTGCACAATGCAGGGCAGCGGCTTCAAAGGCTAATAAGATACTAGCATGTATTAAAAGAGGTATTGATTCAAGGGAGGAAAGCATAATTCTGTCATTATATAAAGCCCTGGTAAGACCTCACCTTGAGTTTGGAGTGCAGTTCTGGGGACCAATTGCTAAAAAAGATATTGCAGAACTAGAAAAAGTTCAGAGAAGGGCCACAAAGCTAATAAGGGGATTGGAGAAATTAACCTATGAGGAGAGGCTAGCCAAACTGGGTCTGTTTTCTTTAGAAAAAAGGCGCTTGAGAGGTGACATGATTACTTTATATAAATATATTCAAGGCCCATATACAGAGATGGCAGAAGCTCTGTTTATTCCAAGAAAATTGTTTCTGACAAGAGGTCATAATTTAAGGTTGGAGGAAAGGAGATTTAATCTCCTGCAACGGAAACGTTTTTTTCACTGTGAGAGCAATAAAATTGTGGAACTCATTACCAAAGGAGGTAGTGAATGCCAATACCATAGATACATTTAAAAATAGTCTGGATAAGTTTCTGTATACTAACAAAATTCATGGATATGATTGCTAGTATTAAATGGGTCACATTTTAATGGGGTTATTTAAGCTTAACTGGAGCTTTTTGTAAGTATTTTAGATTTGTATAGGTTGAACTCGATGGACTTCAGTCTTTTTTTCAACCTTATCTACTATGTTACTATGTTACCTTGTTGAAGCTAATTAGAGTCTAATCTCAAGTGTAATTTGAGACTCACTGTAGCATTCCCTCGGGATAACGGCAGTATGTACTGAGTGGTGATGTGACTCTCTGGTCTTCTCTCCAACTGGGTGCTTGCTCATGTGAGACTCACTGTAGCATTAATATATACTCAGACAATCTCATAATAACTGTAGTATTGAGATGTGTGACACATTGTAGCATTGTTGTATACACAGACAGTGTCGGGAAAACTACAGTATTGCGAGAGGTGACGTGACACTTATCCTGAGACTGTCTGTGTATACAACAATGCTACAATATGTGTCACGTCACCTCTCTCAAAACTGCAGATATCCTGAGACTGTTTGTATACAATACTACAATAAGTGTCACATGTCTCCTCTCTCAGTACTGCAGTTTTCCTGAGACTGTCTGTGTATACAGCAATGCAAAAATAAGTCTCACATGTTCCCTCTCAATACTGCAGTTATCCTGAGACTGTCTGTCTGTGAGTACAACAATGCTGCAATAAGTCTCACATGCCCCCTCTCAATACTGCAGTTATCCTGAAAATGACTGTGTATACAACAATGCTACAATAAGGGTCACATGTCACCTCCCTCAATACTGCAGTTATCCTGAAAATGACTGTGTATACAACAATGCTGCAATAACTACAGTATTGAGATAAGGGACATGTGAGACATATTGTAGATAAGGGACATGTGACATTTATTGTAGCATTGTTGTATACACAGACAGTCTCATGATAACTGCAGTAATGAAAGAGGTGACATATGAAATTTGTTGTAGCATTTTTGTATACACAGACAGTCTCAGGATAACTACAGTATCGAGAGAGGTGACATATGAGAGTTATTGTAGCATTGTTGTATACACAGACAGTCTCAGGTTAACTGCAGTAATGAGGTGACATGTTACCCTTATTGTAGCATTGTTGTATACACAGGCAGTCTTAAGATAACTACAGTATTGAGAGAGGTGACATGTTAGACATATTGTAGCATTGTTGTATACACAGACAGTCTCATGATAACTGCAGTAATGAGATAGGTGACGTGACATTTATTGTAGCATTGTTGTATACACAGACAATCTCAGGATAATTACAGTATTGAGATAAGGGACATATGAGACTTATTGTAGCATTGTTGTACACACAGATACAATACTGCAGTTCCTGAGGCTGTCTTTGTATACAATACTACAATAAGTGTCACATGTCACCTCTTTTAATACTGCAGTTATCCTGAGACTGCCTGTGTATACAACAATGCTACAATAAGTGTCACATGTCACCTCTTTTAATACTGCAGTTATCCTGAGACTGCCTGTGTATACAGCAATGCTACGATAAGTTTCACATGCCCCCTCTCAACACTGCAGTTATTCTGAGACTGTCTGTGTGTATAACAATGCTACAATAAGGGTCACATGTCATCTCTCTCAATACTGCAGTTATTCTGAGACTGTCTGTATATACAACAATGCTACAATAACTACAGTATTGAGATAAGGGACATGTGAGACATATTGTAGCATTGTTGAAAACACAGTCTCAGGATAACTGCAGTAATGAGAAAGGTGACATGAGACTTATTGTAACATTGTTGTATACACAGTCTCATGATAACTGTAGTATTGAGAGAGGAGACATGTGAGACATATTGTAACATTGTTGTATACACAGACAGTCTCAGGATAACTGCAGTAATGAGGTGACATGTGACCCTTATTGTAGCATTGTTGTATACACAGACAGTCTCAGGATAACTACAGTATTGAGAGAGGTGACATGTGAGACTTATTGTAACGTTGTATACACAGACAGTCCCAGGATAACTGCAATATTGAGATAGGCGACGTGTGATACTTATAGTAGCATTTTTGTATACACAGACAGTCTCATGATAACTGCAGTATTGAGTGAGGTGACGTATGAGGCATTGTAGCATTACTGTATACACTGACAGTCTCAGGATAACTGTAGTATTGAGCGAGGTGACGTGACACTTATTGTAGCATTGTTGAATTCAGACAGTCTCTGGTTAACTGCAGTATTCAGATACGGGACATATGAGACTTATTGTAGCATTGTTGTACACACAGACAGTCCCAGGACAACTGCAGTATTGAGAGAGGTGACGTGTAATCATTTAGACAGTTTGTTATTTGTGTATCTGCTTCCACTACTCTATCATCAGTCTTGAGTCTTACTATCCTATCATTCATTTTTCCCTTTTCACTGATATATCTAAAGAAGGTTCTGCCACCATTTTTTACCGATTGTGCTATTTTCTTTTCTGCATCAGCCTTTCTGATTAACTGCTTTGTTGGTTTTTCCGCTTTACCTTTACTATAAATTTTCCTTTCTCTGTGTCATCTGTAGAGCAAAAGACAAATTTAAAGGGACTGATCTCACATTTTTCGGCTGCTGACACCTTTAAAAATTGTGATACTACTATAATAATTGTTCCCCCATTCCACAATAAAATCAACACTGAACATATTTCTCTTAAACAGCATATTTATGTGTTTACATTTAAAGGAACATTGTACTGTAAAATGTTTTCCCCTTAAATGTGTTCTCAATAATCCATTTTACCTGATGGTGTGTATTAAATTGTTTACAAATATATCCTTTACCTTTATTTTGTCATTTGAAATGTGCATTCACAAGAGCTTTAGCCATATATTTTGCTGATGCAGAATGAGCGTTGATGTGTGCTTTTTGCCATACCAGTAGCTGATGTTGAATGTGTGTTCAATAAATGCTTTAGCCATATCACTACCCAAAGCTGATTAGAGAGGTTTGTGATTGTTATGATAAAATGGCCCCTGTGCACAGTCCTGCAGGGGCGGAGCTGAGACGCTGCTGTTACACATGGTTTTGTCAGCTCCTGGTGATTCATGTGTGTGGGTTGGGGAAACATAACAAAATAATTACTGGTCAGTGTAGCTGCAGGACACACAAACTAGCACCATAACTAAACTAAACGTCACAGCAAGTTGCTACAGATCAGTACTTATACTGTAGAGATGTGCATATCGTTTTCGGACGAATGCACATTTGTCACGAAAATTGGATTTTTGTTCTGTTTTAACAAAATGAATATCTGAAGAATGCATCAATGAAAAAAATACTGAAGAAATTGTCAGTATTCATTCATTTACTTTAATTGTTTTTAAGGGTTTAATACTTACCTTTAAAAGGAATGTTAAACACTAAATAAATGCTAAGTAGAATGATGCATTCAAAGAAAAGATTAGTCTGAGAATAACATGTAGATGTATTTTTTAAAGTTTCATTAGTTGTTTAAAAAGTGACAAAATAAGTGTACATTTTTAGTTTTTAAACAATGGGAGCTGCCATGTTGTAACTTAGGTTACCTTCTCTGCTGTGGCCAATTAGAGACAGTTATAAATAGGTCACTAGAGTGTGCAGCCAATGGCTGTGTGGAATATCACAATGTCCTGCACTTCCATTTCTAACAGGAACTGAAAAGCTCACAGTTTCAGAATGGAATTACAGGAAAAGGGGACAAAATAAATGAGTATATTGTAGACTTCGTTTTATATATGCGATTTATCATTTCATATTACCATCTCCAAATGTTTAAAGTGAATGTAAAATTTGATGAAATAGTGTCCGGTTTTTAAAAATACTTTTATAAACAGGGGCACTTTCATTCATCAAAGTTTACATTGCAGCGGATTTTACAAATACTTACCTTCTCCTGAAACACCGGATCGCAGATCCCCCGCCTGCAGGTCCTCTGTACTTTGTCAGCAATGATGAAACCAGCTTCCCCCCCAGGAGCGTCCATCTGGTGAGGCCACACCGTGATTGGAGGAAGCCGCTTTTGTCATTGCTGTGTAAGTACAGCAGGAAGAAGCAGGCGGGGGGACCGGCGTTCCGGCATTTCAGGAGAAGAAGGTAAGTATTTGTAAAATCCACTGCAATCTAAACTTTGATGAATGAAAGTGTCCCTGTTTTTAATAGTATTTTTAATACCCGGGCACTATTTCATCAACGTTTACATTCACTTTAATATCCCTTTAACGTGTTCTGGAGAGCACATTAAGGTAAGTATTGTATCTACAGGTGAACTTTTCACCTGTAGCTTTGAAACATTTACATTCATTTTATCGAAAACAAATGTAAATATTTAACGAAAATTCAGTTTTTATTTAGTTTTAAACTAAACGAAAACCAAATAGTGCAGCCACTGAATATTCAAGGAAACAAATTTCCCTGAATATTAGGAATGAAAATTTTGTCTGAAACAAAATTTTCTGGGCTGCATATGTCTATTATACTGCTGATTCCAGTTACATGAATACAGTAATATTACAATATTTACTTCAGTTGTAGCTACTACAAGCTTATTTCCTTAAAGGGACACTGAACCCAAATTTTTTCTTTCATGACTCAGAGCATGCAATTTTAAGCAACTTTACACCTATTATTAGGGTGACCATATTGCCGCTTTAAAAAGGGACACATATGAAAAATACATATGTCAGGGCTGTTTAAAGAAATGTTTTGTATAAGAACCCGGACATATGTATTTTTTATATGTGTCCCTTCTTAAAAGCGGCAATATGGTCAGCCTACCTATTATCAAATTTTTCTTTGTTGTCTTGCTTTCTTTATTTGAAAAAGAAGGCATCTACTCTATTTTTTTTGGTTCAAAACCATGGAAAGCACTTGTTTATTGGTGGGTGAATTTATCCACCAATCAGCAAGAACAACCCAGTTTGTTCACCAAAAATGGGCCTGCATCTAAACTTACATTCTTGAATTTCAAATAAAGATACCAAGAGGATGAAGACAATTTGATAATAGGAGTCAATTAGAAAGTTGCTTAAAATTGCTTGCTTTATCTGAATCCCAAAAGAAAAAATGTGGGTTCAGTGTCCCTTTAACTAAAATAGTATAAACGCACAAGTATGTAAAGTTAGTGATGCAAATTAAGACAATTTCACCATATTTAAATGATCTGTGCAGGTGATGTTAAGACTTAAGTTATATTTAATGTACATACAAATTATCTGGGTTTAAACAAGAGTAAACAATATCTGGAGCAGAAAATCAACACAGTAAGTATTTGTGTGACATGTCTGAGGGACGTAGCACACAAGTGATTGTAGGTGAGTGTATGTGTGTGACTTGTCTGAGGGACGTAGCACACAAGTGATTGTAGGTGAGTATGTGTGGGACTTGTCTGAGGGACACAGGGCACATGGGAGATTACATGTGTGAATTTTCTGAAGGATGCAGGGCAAAGGTGAATGTATATATGTAACATGTCTGTGGGAAGCAGGGCACAGGTGAGTGTATGTGTTAGACACGTGAGAGGGATGCAGGTAGGGTTGCCACCTCAGCCGTACTTTCCTGGACACTAATAAGTTACACATGTTGCAGGGTGTGCAGAGCAGAACATGCATTGTCCTGCTGGACAGCACTGTTCATGTTCCTCTCTGCAGCATATGTGACTTATTAGTGTCCAGGAAAACATGGCTGAGGTGGCAACCCTAGATGCAGGGCATAGGAGGGTGTACATGTGTGACATGTCTGAGGGAAGCAGGGCACAGGTGAGTATACGTGTGTGAGGGGTGCAGGTGAGTGTATATGTGTGTTGTTTCTCACCTTTAGAGCCCCCCCCAATTAAACGCATAGATGAAAACTCCACTCTTATTTGAGGCCATTGTGATGTAACTTATGTAGGACTGAATTCTAAATACAATGAATGCAAAAGACTGATAGCCGCTTCAGAGCAAGGGCATGATATTGCTCAGCGGTGAAAAGGTTAAACTTGATATCTTCCATTATTTCTATTCCTTTTCATCTTTTATTGAAGAAATAGAAAATACTTTTGTCCTGAACCATATAAATCCTATTATATATCTGATGTTTCTATCATATCACTGTGGTACATTCTCTCACCCAGGCAATACATGTTAAATTAATTAAATGTGCTATAGTGAGATTTTAATAAGCAATATAAAATGGATTTTATTTTCATTACCCTGTAATATGTCTTACATGGGAATTCTGATTGGTTACGAGGGCTGTATTTGCAGCTTGTAAAGTAACTGATTCCCAGCTAACTCGCTTTACTGCATAACACAGTTTGTATTTACTGTTGTGCTAATGTCATTACATGGACTGTTTCTTCCAGATGTGACTGCTAGTGAAGGGATAGTAAAGTCCAAAATTAAACTTTCTTGATTCATATAGAGCATGTAATTTGAAACCATTTTCTATTTTACTTTTATAATCAAATTTGCTTTGTTCTCTTGGTATTATTAGTTGAAAGCTAAACCTAGGTAGGCTCATATGCTAATTTCTAAGCCCTTGAAGGCCACCTCTTATCTGAAATTAATTTGACAGTTTTCACAGCTAGAAGGCGTTAGTTCATGTGTTTCATATAAATAACATTGTGCTCATGCACGTGAAGTTATTTAAGAGTCAGCACTAATTGCCTGAAATGCAAGTCTGTCAAAAGATCTGAGATAAGGAGGCAGTCTCCAGAGACTTATATACAAGGTAATTACAGAGGTCAAAAGTAAATTTCTATAACAGTGTTGGTTATGCAAAACTGGGGAGTGGTAAATAAAGGGATTATCTATCTTTTTAAACAATAAAATTTTTGGTGTTTACTATCCCTTTCAATTAAACATTTTTAACATTTTGTTTTAAATAATTTTTAAAAAGAGACCACATAAAGAGTGATTTATTTATTCCAGTTTTTTCAGGTTAAAACGATTCTAAAATTTAATGTAACACGGAACAAAGAGAAGATCAGTGGCTAAGAAATATGCCAGAAGCTACAGGGCAGAAAATATGTGACAATATAAGTATAGGTAGAGGGACATGTGTGAGGTGACATACAGATGACTATATGTGTTTGTCTAGGGCTGTGTTTCTCAACAGGCCAGGTTTTCATAATAACTGAACCAGTGCACAGGTGAAGCAATCAGCTGATCAATAACACCATGGTTACTAACCTGCTCTTACCGATCAACTGATTATTTCACCTGTGCCCAGGTTTAGTTATAATGAAAACCTGGCCTGTTGGGGGGTACTTGAGGACTGTGGTTGAGAAACAATGCTCTAAGGGATTCAGGGCACAGAGAGGAGTGTATGTGTGCAAGTAGGGCACAGGTGAGTGTACGCGTGTCACATGTCTGTGGGAAGTAGGGCACAGGGAGTGTATGTGTATGACATTTGTGGGAAACAGCGCACAGGTGAGTGCACCTGTTTGACATGACTGACGGATGCAGGGCACAGGTTAGTGTACGTGTATGATGTGTCTGGGAGATGCAGGGCACAGTGAGTGTATGTGTGGTAGTAAGGCACAGGTGAGTGTACGTGTGTGACATGTCTGTGGGAAGTAGGGTACAGGTATTTGACATGTCTGTGGGATGCAGGGCACACAGGTGAGTGTACGTGTATGACGTGTCTGGGAGATGCAGGGCACAGTGAGTGTATGTTTGGACGTAAGGCACAGGTGAGTGTATGTGTATGATGTGTCTGGGAGATGCAGGGCACAGTGAGTGTATGTTTGGACGTAAGGCACAGGTGAGTGTACGTGTGTGACATGTCTGTGGGATGCAGGGCACACACAGGTGAGTGTACGTGTATGACGTGTCTGGGAGATGCAGGGCACAGTGAGTGTATGTTTGGACGTAAGGCACAGGTGAGTGTATGTGTATGATGTGTCTGGGAGATGCAGGGCACAGTGAGTGTATGTTTGGACGTAAGGCACAGGTGAGTGTACGTGTGTGACATGTCTGTGGGAAGTAGGGTACAGGTATTTGACATGTCTGTGGGATGCAGGGCACAGGTGAGTGTACGTGTATGACGTGTCTGGGAGATGCAGGGCACAGTGAGTGTATGTGTGGAAGTAAGGCACAGGTGAGTGTATGTGTTTGACATGTCTGTGGGAAGTAGGGTACAGGTGAGTACAGGTATTTGACATGTCTGTGGGATGCAGGGTACAGGTGAGTGTACGCGTATGACGTGCCTGGGAGATGCAGGGAGCAGATGAGTGCACGTGTGTGGAATGCAGGTGAGTGTACATGTGTGAGGGATGCAAGGCACAGGTAAAGCACCTAGATGAAAACTCATGTTGCTGTTGTTTATATTTTAACTGAGATTATAACCAAATGCAAACCTGGAATTGCACTACCCAAGGGTTAGATTAACCATAGCACCAGCAGTGTCTGAAAAATGGACCCTGGCACTTTGCAAATTACTTTGATCTATGTTCCTAGACAGCCACACCTCTCCCCTTTGCATTGCCTGCACCTCTGACTGACACATACACTTGTCACTTCTTAGCTTCTGTGTTTTCTTGCAGCAGACATACCCAATGCTCTGTTCCCTCCAACTATTGTAGCCATGTGTGACTGTCCCAGAAGTAAATTTCATTTTATTCCTATGTGTGCTCCACACAATCCAGAAATTAAAGGGACACTCAAGTCAAAAATAAACTTTCATGATTCAGATAGAGAAGCAATTTTAAACAACTTTCCAATTTACTGGAAATAATGGAAATAGATATAACTGAAACTTGTTAGAAAAAAAATTGAAGTTCAGACTGTGATATTGCATTGTCTTTTTACCAATGCATTTGTTAATTATGCAAATCTACTATATTTACTGATCCTTTAAACTACTGCTGTTTGCGTAATTTAAAGCTGTGTCCATGTGTGTTAGAGCAAGCAGGTGTTGGATTACTCTTGTGAGGTATTCTGGTTCTGGGCAACCAAAGAGTTATGTAATTACTGTTAGTGTAATTTGCATGAGTTAGTTTTGATCCCTTTTATAACTTATGCTTGTTTAAATTAAAGTGTCAGTAAACTTTAAAAATAATGTTATATAATTCTGCACATAGTGCAGAATTATATAACATTATATTAGCGCAATCTTTATAAAACGTAATATTCCCTTTTAATTTAAAAAAAAACGGCTGTTTTACAGACCCGCTCTCTGTACTCTGCTGTTTTATTCACACAGCGCATCGGGCCAGCTGTATAGTCGCAGCCCGGCCCAACCGCGCCATTATACACAGTGCAGCTCGCTCCTGCTTTCAGACAGAGCAGGAGCGAGCTGCAATTAGTGTTATGGCGTGGTCGGGCCGGGCTGTGACTATACAGCTGGCCCGATGCACTGTGTGAATAAAAACAGCAGAGTACAGAGAGCGGGTCTGTAAAACAGCCGTTTTTTTTTAAATTAAAAGGGAATATTACGTTTTATAAAGATTGCGCTAATATAATGTTATATAATTCTGCACTATGTGCAGAATTATATAACATTATTTTTGAGATTTACTGTCCCTTTAATGCTCGAGTATGGATTGCAGTTGTGTTTTAAATGAATATTAAACAGTAACAATGGAACTCCTTGTAAAGTAACCTACATGTTTCTCATACAGTTGTGCATAAATAAATAGTGTTCTAAAAAACTTTTTCAAAGGCATACCTTGTTCTTTATTTTCCTGCGATAATTCCTGGGTAATCAAGGGTTAAGTCATCATGTTGTCAGCAATTCCTGTAGTCCATACAGAAAAAAGACACTCAGATACATTTGGAGGCCCATTTATCAAGCTCCGTACGGAGCGTGTGGGCCCGTGTTTCTGGCGAGTCTTCAGACTCACCAGAAACAGCAGTTATGATGCAGAGGTCTAAAGACCGCTGCTCCATAACCCTGTGCGCCTTCTCTGAGCAGGTGGACAGAAATCGCCACAATTCAACCCGATCGAGTACGATCGGGTTGATTGACACCTCCCTGCTGGCGGCCCATTGGCCGCGAGTCTGCAGGGGGTGGCGTTGCACCAGCTGCTCTTGTGAGCTGCTGGTGCAATGCTGAATACGGAGAGCGTATTGCTCTCCGCATTCAGCGAGGTCTGGCGGACCTGATCCGCACTGTCGGATCAGGTCCGCAAGACCTTTGATACATAGGCCCCATAGTCTAAAAGTGAATAGGTCTGCAGGATTACTCTGCCTTTGTCAATTTTATGACTCCATGATTCGTCCAACTCTCGTCCATTTTGAACCTTTATTCATTTTACCCTTTAAACCATAAATAATACACTGAGACTTTTTCTTTGGTAAAAAATCTGGCCACAGCCTGTTTATTAAAAAAACAATTTAAAACACGTAAATAAATAACTCTTTAGAACCACATATAAACTTTATTAACTAGAACCAGCTAGCAAAAAACTGCTATCCCCAATATTAAACTTCATTCTCCCTTCTCTTGTTGCCCAGACCGTATTATTGATTCACCTGGACTTAAAATAAGTCTGTTACTTTTTACCCACAGCTCCAAGGAACCCCGTGTCCAAGAAGCTACTTCACCTGCTCTCCCACCCCGTGGGGAGGTTAACCCATTCACCTATGGCCGTAGTCCAATTGCGAACATGAGGGGACTAGCACCTGCCCCCCAGCTGTGACAAATAGAAAACCTTGTAAATACAATGGGAGGGAGGGGGAGGGCAACTTGCTGTTCACTTAATTTATTTGGCGCTAAAATGGCTGCTGTGCCTTTGCTTAAAGGGACACTGAACCCAAATTTTTTCTTTAGTGATTCAGATAGAGCATGCAATTTTAAGCAACTTTCTAATTTACTCCTATTATCAATTGCTCTTCATTCTATTGGTATTTTTATTTGAAAAGCAAGAATGTAAGTTTAGATGCTGGCCCATTTTTGATGAACAACCTGGGTTGTTCTTGCTGATTGGTGGATAAATTCACCCACCAATAAACAAGTGCTTTCCATGGTACTGAACCAAAAAATAGCTTAGATGCCTACTTTTTCAAATACAGGGAGTGCAGAATTATTAGGCAAATGAGTATTTTGACCACATCATCCTCTTTATGCATGTTGTCTTACTCCAAGCTGTATAGGCTCGAAAGCCTACTACCAATTAAGCATATTAGGTGATGTGCATCTCTGTAATGAGAAGGGGTGTGGTCTAATGATATCAACACCCTATATCAGGTGTGCATAATTATTAGGCAACTTCCTTTCCTTTGGCAAAATGGGTCAAAAGAAGGACTTGACAGGCTCAGAAAAGTCAAAAATAGTGAGATATCTTGCAGAGGGATGCAGCACTCTTAAAATTGCAAAGCTTCTGAAGCGTGATCATCGAACAATCACGCGTTTCATTCAAAATAGTCAACAGGGTCGCAAGAAGCGTGTGGAAAAACCAAGGCGCAAAATAACTGCCCATGAACTGAGAAAAGTCAAGCGTGCAGCTGCCAAGATGCCACTTGCCACCAGTTTGGCCATATTTCAGAGCTGCAACATCACTGGAGTGCCCAAAAGCACAAGGTGTGCAATACTCAGAGACATGGCCAAGGTAAGAAAGGCTGAAAGACGACCACCACTGAACAAGACACACAAGCTGAAACGTCAAGACTGGGCCAAGAAATATCTCAAGACTGATTTTTCTAAGGTTTTATGGACTGATGAAATGAGAGTGAGTCTTGATGGGCCAGATGGATGGGCCCGTGGCTGGATTGGTAAAGGGCAGAGAGCTCCAGTCTGACTCAGACGCCAGCAAGGTGGAGGTGGAGTACTGGTTTGGGCTGGTATCATCAAAGATGAGCTTGTGGGGCCTTTTCGGGTTGAGGATGGAGTCAAGCTCAACTCCCAGTCCTACTGCCAGTTTCTGGAAGACACCTTCTTCAAGCAGTGGTACAGGAAGAAGTCTGCATCCTTCAAGAAAAACATGATTTTCATGCAGGACAATGCTCCATCACACGCGTCCAAGTACTCCACAGCGTGGCTGGCAAGAAAGGGTATAAAAGAAGAAAATCTAATAACATGGCCTCCTTGTTCACCTGATCTGAACCCCATTGAGAACCTGTGGTCCATCATCAAATGTGAGATTTACAAGGAGGGAAAACAGTACACCTCTCTGAACAGTGTCTGGGAGGCTGTGGTTGCTGCTGCACGCAATGTTGATGGTGAACAGATCAAAACACTGACAGAATCCATGGATGGCAGGCTTTTGAGTGTCCTTGCAAAGAAAGGTGGCTATATTGGTCACTGATTTGTTTTTGTTTTGTTTTTGAATGTCAGAAATGTATATTTGTGAATGTTGAGATGTTATATTGGTTTCACTGGTAAAAATAAATAATTGAAATGGGTATATATTTGTTTTTTGTTAAGTTGCCTAATAATTATGCACAGTAATAGTCACCTGCACACACAGATATCCCCCTAAAATAGCTAAAACTAAAAAAAAACTAAAAACTACTTCCAAAAATATTCAGCTTTGATATTAATGAGTTTTTTGGGTTCATTGAGAACATGGTTGTTGTTCAATAATAAAATTAATCCTCAAAAATACAACTTGCCTAATAATTCTGCACTCCCTGTAAAGAAAGCACGAGAACGAAGAAAAATTGATAATAGGAGTAAATTAGAAAGTTGCTTAAAATTGCATGCGCTATCTGAATCCCGAAAGAAAAAATTTGGGTTCAGTATCCCTTTAAATAGTCCTCTCCTAAGACCCACCTCTTCAACACCTAACAAGGGCCTATCTCCTCCCAGGGGTCAAAGGCCCCCTCCCCCTATTCTGCGCCGTGTCCTGGGGCTGACTTTCTATTAGTTTGTGTTAGTGCATTTTAAAGCTTACGTTTTCTTTGCATTAAAGGGACATACATTTTAAAATTAGAACATTAAAAAAGACAATAGTTACCAGTCTGAAAACTGGAGCCTTTCTTCATTTCATGCTTGATGCCAACCTGGAGCTGATATTCGAGTGGGGGGTAATGGAAAACTTACTAAAAAACAAATGTTGCCTAGGGATTAAATGGTACAGAATGTAGTGAAGAGGAATCAAACTGTACAAAATCAATAATAAATGAGTGCAAAAATCTAAAAAACAAAACAAAACTAAAGCAACATTGGTGCACACAAGCATTCATTGGAAAATGTAGTTTTTCATTACAAATAAATATTTATTGGTATATTCTAAAAAAATAAAACTGAATGCTTTGTTCACATGAGCAATAAGCAATTATGTTGCATATTGAATGTTTTTAAACTTGACTCTCTTGTTTGTGAGGTAAATGCTCTTAGCCTTTTTAAGTTAACTGATTAACTTTTGACAAAATGTTATCATTTTGGTTTTATCAGTATTAGGGTCTCTTTAAAGGGACACTGAACCCAATTTTGTTCTTTCATGATTCAGACAGAGCATGCAAATTTAATCAACTTTCTAATTTACTCCTATTATCAATTTTTCTTCGTTCTCGTGCTTTCTTTATTTGAAAAAGTAGGTATCTAAGCTATTTTTTTGGTTCAGTACCATGGAAAGCACTTGTTTATTGGTGGGTGAATTTATCCACCAATCAGCAAGAACAACAAAGTGTGTTCACCAAAAATGGGCCGGCATCTAAACTTACATTCTTGCATTTCAAATAAAGATACCAAGAGAATGAAGAGAATTTGATAATAGGAGTAAATTAGAAAGTTGCTTAAAATTGCATGCTCTATCTGAATCATGAAAGAAAAAATCTGGGTTCAGTGTCCCTTTAAGCATTTCCAGCTAAACAATTCTTATCATCTATATGGTATAACAGAATTGCAGAAGTGTTGTTGACACTCACGTGAGTGAGATTCTTCTTTGTTGAAGATTTTATATATTTCTTGATATACTATACCATCTGGAGTTCATTAATATACAGTTGTGCTCATAAGTTTACATATCCTGGCAGAATTTATGATTTCTTGGCCATTTTTCAGAGAATTTGAATGATAACACACAAACTTTTCTTTCACTCATGGTTAGTGTTTGGCTGAAGCCATTTATTATCAAACAACTGTGTTTACTCTTTTTAAATCATAATGACAACAGAAACTACCCAAATGACCCTGATCAAAAGTTTACATACCCCAGTTCTTAATACCGTGTATTGCCCTCTTTAACATCAATTACAGCTTGAAGTCTTTTGTGGTATTTGTGGATGAGGCTCTTTATCTTCTCAGATGGTAAAGCTGCATTCTTCCTGGCAAAAAGCCTTCAGTTCCTGTAAATTTTTGGGCTGTCTTGCATGAACTGCACGTTTGAGATCTCCCCAGAGTGGCTCAATGATATTGCGGTCAGGAGACGGAGATGGCCACTCTAGAACCTTCACTATTCTGCTGTAGCCAATGACAGGTCGACTTAGCCTTGTGTTTAGGATCATTGTCATGTTGGAATGTCCAAGTACGTCCCATGGCCAGCTTCCGGGCTGATGAATGCAAATTTTCCTCTCTGAAAAATGGCCAAGAAATCATAAATTCTGTCAGGGTATGTAAACTTATGCTCCAACACACTGAATGTAGCGTCGCGCTCTGCCTTACCCCAGTCAGCTGGTTTGTCGGCACACAGGCACGTGGGGATGACGTCACTCGCCGGTTGTTTGGAGTGCACACAGACTACGCCATCGTCCACAGCGTTGAAAGGAAATAGATGCACAGAAAAGATGTCCAGGCACTCCACCATATAAAACTTTCAAATGTTTATTAGTAGAAAATAGTAAAAACAGGAAGTAAGTGTCTACAGCATTAGACACTTGACTTACAGATATATACAAAAAGTTGCAGAGAAGGTCAGCTGGGTTCCCATGCGGCAGACATGTTTCGTGCCTGTATGCACTTGTTCACTGCTCATGGGAATCCCAGTCTATCCCAGCTTATATAGGCACTCCTCTTAAAGGTGTGTATTTACATAGTTGTATTAATTAATTAATGAATTCATTATAGACCTCACTCTGTAAGCACAATAGATAGAATACATACAACAATATTCATAATGCCAGGTATAATCAGCCGATATATAAAATAGAATACTGATACACTCCATTTACATATTACTATATATATAACCAAATGATACCCTGGTATAATCAAAAAGTTAACCCTATACGCTGATTTATCAATGTCTTTGTTAAATTCAACACTTATAGATTCATTTATTTAATTCATCATTTTTAAATTTAAAAAAAAAATAATTAATTTTAATTTTTGATTCCAGCCATATAAGGGTATTATTGATACTCACTTGATGCAGTAGGAAAAAACAGTGAATTAGACACAAAGGTCAATATCTCTTCTGAAATTTAACCCTTGTGGTACAATACTATTAAGGGTAAAAATCCAAAATATTTCCCTGAGACCTAGTTTAGTTTCTCTATCTCCTCCCCTTTTCCATATGGGGACATGGTCAATCGCTTGCACTGTCAACAAATTAGTATCTGAATCGTGGTTTTCCCTAAAATGTCGTGCTATGGGGGTGTCTGATTCTATGTCCTCAATAGACCTTAGATGTGCTAAAAACCTGTCCTTTAGGGGTCTCTTTGTTTTTCAAACATATTGTTTGAAACACCCCCTACAGGTCAACAAGTAAATTACATGTGGGGTAGCACAATTAATATAAAATTTAATGTCATGAGATTTCTGGGTACTAGTGGAGGTGAAAATAGTCACCCTCTACAACATGTTCACATGTTTTGCAGATGTTGCGTCTACACCGAAAAAATCCTTTTCTTTGTTTAAGCCAACATTTATTGTTTATTTTACCTGAACAATTTGATGGGGAAGTATAGTTTCCTATCGTCTTACCCTTTCTAGGTATGAACTCACACCCCCCTTGTATGATCCCTTTCAATATGGGATCTGTGTAAAGGATAGGAATACTTTCTCTAACAATGCTACCAATATTTCTAAATTCCAAGCTATAGGTTGTAATGAACTTAAGTTTTTCTTTCTGTTTTTCCTTTAATTATTTTTCCTTCCTTGAACTGCACATTTGAGATCTCCCCAGAGTGGTTCAATGATATTGCGGTCAGGAGACTGAGATGGCCACTCTAGAACCTTCACTATTCTGCTGTAGCCAATGACAGGTCGACTTAGCCTTGTGTTTAGGATCATTGTCATGTTGGAATGTCCAAGTATGTCCCATGGCCAGCTTCCGGGCTGATGAATGCAAATTTTCCTCTCTGAAAAATGGCCAAGAAATCATAAATTCTGTCAGTGTATGTAAACTTATGAGCACAACTGTATATTACTCCTATTGTATTTGTTTTTAACAGGTGAATGCACAAAGTCCAATAATCCTAGTCATAGTCAGAGTACAGATACTTCTTTCAATCTTTTTCAAAATCAGTGAAAAATTACTTCCAGTAGTGCTTAAATGTGAGTAGCGTCTAAAAACTAAAAAACAGCTCAGCACAGGGTGTACAATGGTTCAGCAGCGAAGGTGTGAAAGGGACATTAAACACTTTGAGATTGTAATATAAAATGTTTAATTATGTGTATTAAAATATTTTGCAATATATTTGTATTATTTATTTTGAATCCTTTTCCAGTAATGTAACTCTGAAAATTGTGGGATTTCCAATCCCCATGAGTTCCTTTAAAGTAATTGTCAGGTAGTATTGCCTAGTCACATGCACTCTTTCATCACACACCACTCATATATTACTAATATTATGTGCTGTCTATTCTGCCTGTGCTTCACAGATGCTTCCTGTTTCTTCTGGCACAATGCCCAGAGCTGAGACACATGACCTATATACTGTGTACATCTTTCTCAGCTACCACAAATGTATAGTTTCATTTTTGTTCCATTTCTCACAAATAATGTTATGCAAAATAGCAAAAAAGGCTATAAGGCTATATGGTATGCAAATAATATTTTGTTACGTATCAGATGCCTACGTGCACCCAGCATTATATAAGTCACTGCAGCACCCATAATAAATGAGCACTTGCTAATGATAACTTGTCTGAGGTGTTATTTTCTGAGTGTTCCCGGAATTCCGAAGATCCCTGTTTTTGCCAAGACTCAGCATCCAAGAATTGTTCCGGGAAAATCCCTAGTCCTAACAGTCTGGTGTCAGAAAGTGGGATGAGGCAGGAGCCCCCGAAGGGGTAAGTAATTTTGTCTATAAATTGTGACTTAATTTCGTGCCCTGGAGGGAGCCCATAAGGGCCCATCCACTTGTTTTGGGGATTAGTCTGTGGTAGACCCCGGGTGGGAAAAGTGTCTGTGGCAGACCTCCGGAGTAAAGTAAAAGTATAATTTGACCCCTTGAAATCTTGGCAAAACCAGTATCTTATTGCTGATATTTGTGTTGTATGGCTTGTGTGTCTTATTGCTGCCACTCTATTATAAGGATATAAGGACTCGGGTGCAAGACGCCCCACTTACCGTGTTGAAGGGAAACCTAATGATACGCGGCTAGGTGATAGCAAGTGGTATCTGAGTCCTGTGTCTACTATCGCATGAGCTAGTGGAGACAAAAACTAACTTTAAGTGTCATACACGTCCTAACTAGCAGTTTTGTCGACTACACGTAACTGTGTATGGGACAGCTGTTGTTAGTGACAGAATAGTTACGACTTGCCTTCATTAGACGCTTACTCCTACTGATTGTGTGTGTGTGTGCAACAAATAATATCACTTGCCCAGGGGATCATGGGGACTAGTCATTCTTTACATGTCTCTCCCGGGATTTGCTTTTTAGACTATGTGGCCAGACAGGATATAGGGTAGGTTATGGTGGATCCATTTGTGGATAATCTTGCTGGGTGGACAGAATCATTAGACCCACATAATGCATTTCCAAGGGACGGAGATAACTGTACATTTCATAAAAATATGATAAGGGGTTTATGTTTAGGAGATAAGAAAGCATTTCCATGGTACACGGGGGATCCCGATTGGGATATGAGGTATATGAGTACGTCGGCCCGATATTGGTTAAAATATTGTGACGGATATAAATCCGCCAACAATAAAAAACACAAATTTGGAAAACTTAGCCCCCAAATTTACCACCCAGTCCCCACTAATCCCCCACAAAACGTTCCAAAGACTATGTCCACTGCCCCACCCCCGCCACCACCACCATATACGGGATTATATCCCAGTATTACTAAACATAAGGATGAGGATATCATTGTGGCTTATACTGCGACTAGACCACCCCTCCTTAATCAAAATTTACAAAGGGCCAAAGCACCCCCTCCTCTCCTACCCCCACCAAATAACCCCGATCCCTCACTCCTGGTTGACCCTTCTGGACAATCTAGGAATGACCTGGAAGGTTGGGCAACAGAAGCCCTAGGACCAAGTCCCGTAGTTACATCTAGTGGTCGAGTTGTTAACCCCCCCAGGAAATATAGTGACTCCGACTATACTTCCGACCACGTTGGGGCGCCAGGTCCCACAGTAATGGGTCACCCAAATGTAACTATGCCATATCTAATTGCAGGTGACCAGATGATAATTAAACCCCTCACGGCATGTGAATTAAGTGACATCACCAAAGACTGCCCCGACCCCCAAAAACAGCCCACCGCCTGTATTTGTCACCTTAAACGACATTTACAAGGGGCCATGTATACCCAGACGGATGTTAGAATGAAAATTGATAAGTTGTATGATTACCATGAAAGTGATGAATGGGATTGGGCTAACGTTAATACCAGTGACGTGCAGTAATAGGAGGCAAGGGAGGCAGTGCCTCCCCTGTCCAATCAGAAAAAGAAGTTTTTATTTATGATTAAAAAAATTAAAAAAAGTTGTGTAATTTTTTTTGTACATTTTGTGACCACGCCCCCCCCAGCTACAACCCCCCCCCCTTGCCGGCTCCACAGATGCAATACCATCCATTCCCATCCATGTTGCGCAATTAAGAGGCAGTGAGCTGCTCCGCTGCCCTCCATTAATTGCGCAACATGGATGCTGACTACTGTAAAGTGCTCACTATGAGCTAGCGCCACCCAGTGGTGTCTCAGCGGGCCCATGCCTCTCTCCAATAGAGGCGGTTCTCTAAACCGCCTCTATGAGATGGAGGTGACCACAGCCAATCAGCATCAGTGCTGCTAGGGAGGCGTGCCGGCCGGGCTTGTTTGAAGCAGTGACGTGGGACGGCTGTTGGCGGGAACTAGTGAGAGCAGGGGGAGCTGCAGCAAGAGAGTGGACTGTCTGAGACCGGTGTCAGAGTAGACAGACCGGTAAGTAATAACAGCTTATTTGGGTCATCAAGGTCTATTCCCCCCCCCCCCCATGCTGTGTCACTCGCATACCCTCTCAGCCAGGCCAGCAGAGCAGTCACTCAGAAGAACGTGTGTCCACCGGCTGCAATATACTTTATTTCAGGACCATCTCTCCTCCTGGGCACTCTGTGTTATTAAGCAAGTTCTCACTGCAGCAGTAATACAGTATGGCTATGTGATGAGATCGTGACATGTTATTTTTTTCCTGATCTAAGGGACTGAAGATTCAGAATCATTAGCATTTTCTAATGGGAAATGTTAATGATTCTGCATCTTCAGTCCCTTAGATCAGGAAAAAAATAACATCATGTCACGATCTCATCACATAGCCATACTGCTGCAGTGAGAACTTTCTGAACAACAAAGAGTGCCCAGGAGGAGAGATGATCCTGAAATAAAGTATATTGCAGCCGGTGGACACACACTGTTGTGAGGTCAGTAGGGGGCTAGGGACCTCAGGCAATTCCATATGCTGAGCTCAGCACTTTCCTGTAACGGCTCTAACTAACACACAGAGCCTGCTGCCTTAGCACAATATAGTGATGATTTAGAACTGAGGGGAAATGCAGCCTACAACGGCAGCTGTTATATAACAAGTGGGAACGCTGCCTGATAAGAGAACAACTATAAATCAAATCCTTCCCTCAGTAGCCCAGCCCTGCATTTACAACCCCTTCGTTCTCAGGGAAGAGCCTGTCGTCCTCCTGCTGCTTAGTGCTATGTAAGGAATGTGCCCTTCTTCTTAGTTTGCTATGTAAGGATACTCTATCTCTAACCTGTGTTTTCTCATGGATTGTGGATCTCTACTTGAAAAGGTGCATGTATGTATTTAGGGAGTGCACTATTTTCTGTGTTATCAATTACTAGTTAACCTCTTTGATGCCTGTGGATTTTAATGAACACTGCTTATCAATGGAATGCAGTAGCTCTGGCACCTTGTAAATTAAGAGCACTCTGCCTGCCTTTGTAAGCCTTCACTACACAGCTAGCTATTGAACACAACATTGATATGTACAGTGTGTGTGTTGAGTCTGTCTGTGTGTGTGTGTGTGACTGTCTGTCTGTGTGGGTTTGGGGGGGTCTGTGTGTGTATGGATCTGTGTGTGTGGGTTTGTCTGTCTGTCTGTGTTTGTGTGACTGTATGTCTGTGTGTTTGGGGGTCTGTGTGTGTGTGTGGGTCTGCTTGTCTGTGTGTGTGGGTCTGTGTGTATGTGTGTGGATTTTTCTGTGTGTGTGTTTTGGGGGTCTGTGTGTGTGGGTCTGTCCCTGTGTGTGTCCCTGTGTGTTTGTGTGGGTCTGTGTGTGCGTGTGTGTGTCTGTTTGGTAGGGGTCTGTGTTTGTGGGTCTGTCCCTGTGTGTGTCTTTGTGTGTGTGGGGGGTCTTTCTGAGTGTGTGTTTCTGTCTGTGTGTTTGGGGGTCTGTCTGTGTGTGTGCATCTGTTTGTGTGTGGGTCTGTGTCAGTGTGTGTGTGGGTCTGTGTGTGTGAGTCCAGTACTTGTGTTATGTGCTATTTCCCATAATGCTCAGCCACCATTTCAGCTGGGAAATCTAGTTCCAAAACCTCTGGAGGGTAACAATTGATGAGCCCTGTGCTGTAGGTGAACATAACTAACTCTTTTCAGGTGCAAAATATTTGTTGGTGCCAGTAATTTAGTTATATGTATATGTGTGTGTATGTATGTATGTATGTATGTATGTATATATATATATATATATATATATATATATATATATACATATGTGTGTGTGTGTGATTCTTGTGCGTATCATTGTCAGTGCCTCACTAGCCGCTGATGTCACTGCACGTCACTGGTTAATACCATTGCTCAAGAAGATTCAAGTACTCTGGTTTCTGAGTATAGTTTAGCGAACCCCGCTACTAGAGCAACTATGTGAACTGTGTTAGAACGTGAAATGCTGAGGTGTAGTAAGAGTCGTCAATCCATGAGTGCAGTTTTAGCATGTAAACAGAAGCCTGGTGAGGCAATTTTAGACTTTGTCAAATGATTCTTTAAATGTTGGGCAGAGGAAGGAGGCTTATCCTCCGGGGAAGACATGGCCATATTAAAGAATCAGACTGTTAGGATGTATGACCGCCTCTGACAGCCTTTTGGTAAAACAACTTATACCCGATTGGCCCACACTGACCCCAAAACAACTATTAACAGCTATTGCATCCCGTCAGGCAGCGGGCTGTTTTGACAAAGACGCCAAGGGCGCATATGTCCAGTTCAATGACAATAAACTCCCACCACAACGTAACAGACAAAGAGGGGCCAGAAGAAGTCAGGACAGACGTAACATTTATTTTAATTGCAGAGGCACGGTAAAATTGGAATAATGAATGCCCCCACCCGCCCCGTAGGGACTGGGATAACTCCCACCCCAGAGACAATCGCCGACCACATTCCCCCCCCGATATCCAATATGACAACCGACCTCCACAGCAAAGAATACAATGGCCATAGGGAAGCCCGGAGGGAGGCACCCTGCTCCTACCCAAGGTTACATCGCATTACTGTAGTGAGCCCTATGTTACCCTTAACATAGAAGGTACCGAATTACGATTCTTCCTGGATACAGGAGCAACTTGCTCCACTATCACGGGTGATTCATACGATGGACCCTTGCAGGAGTCTAGTACCTCTGTGGGAATCACTGGTGTGCCCACTCCCACCTTCCGCACCCTACTCCTCACTGTCCAGATTCCCGACTCTCTTGACATACTGTCCCACTCGTTTCACGTCATCCAGGGTTGCCCCCTCAAATCTCCTGGGTCGAGATTTGATGGGTAAATTGGGAATAATAATGACTATCTCTCGGAACGGTGGCATGACTGTCAACTTTGACCTCAGCGAATCTGGCAAATCGCCCCAGGATTCACTGTCGCCGGAGACGGTCCAGTTGACTGAGGAGCTGCACCACATTATCGACTATAAACTACCCTCGTCCACAGATCCAAACACTCTCTTTGATCGTATTCCCTCTACCCTATGGTCCACCGGTCTATATGACACTGGGACCATCGACTGCACCCCATACAAGGCATCTATATGTAACAACTGCTCTCCAGTTTACATCAAACAATATCCTATTAGTGACGACAAACTGGATGGCAAAGACCCCATGATTAACATCTTCCTAGAGGAAGGTATCCTCAAATATACAGTCTCTCCATAAAATACGCCTATCAACCCACTACCCAAAGCCACTGGTGGTTACCGTTTTATCCAAGACTTAAGGGCAGTGAATAAAATAATCATCCCTCTCCCTCCCCTAGTCCCAGATGTGACCGCACTACTCACGGCCATTCCCCACAATGCTGAATTTTTTTCTACCATTGATTTGGCCAATGCTTTCTTCTCTATACCCGTTCCCGCGGACACACAACAGTTGTTTGCCTTCACGTATAAAGGAGCCCAGATAATGTGGTCAAGACTCCCTCAAGGCTTCAAAGACAGTCCAGCCACATTTGGCCTAGTCCTCAATACCATGCTCAAGGGCTGGACCTGCCCCTATGGTTCTGTCCTTTTGCAATATGTAGATGACCTGTTATTGTGTAGCACTTCATACGAGGCAGGGGAACAGGACCTATTGGACCTTTTGTTGTTCCTCGCCTGAGAAGGGCTCAAGGTGTCTAAGCAGAAACTACAAGTCTGCCAGCCACAAGTTGAGTACTTAGGCTTTGTCCTGTCCAAAGGCAAATAAGAACTCGGCGCAAAAAGAGTAAAAGCCATCTCCAGCCTGCCCAAGCCTGCAACTCCCAAAGAAATGCTGACCTTTCTTGGGATGATAAACTACTATCGACAGTGGATACTAGACTGTTCCCACTACGACTCAATCCTCCGCACAATGACTCTGCACCCACAATTCATTGGACAGAGACTCTGACCCATGCATACAATGAACTTGCCAGGTCCATTACCACATCCCCTGCCCTCGGCCTCCCTGACTACACAAAACCTTTTCATTTGTACGCAAGAGAAAATAGTAAAACCATGGCGGTCATCTGTGCCCAAGAGCATGGTAGTAATTAATTCTGCCCCGTAGCCTTTCTATCAAAAAACTCCCCATCCCTGTGCAAGGTATGCCCTCATGCCTGCAATCCCTCGCTGCGTGTGCCATGGCCGTTGAGATGTGCAAACCTATCACCCTGGGGCATCAGGTTCTGCACCTCTTTAACAACCTTCAGACACAACACATGACTGCGCAACGACTTAGTGGTTACGAGATACTGCTTACCAACACCTCTGAGCTCACCATAAAGTACTGTGCAACCAACTCAGGCCTGGCTTCCATCCTCAAGGCCCTGTTAGCCACAGACGTACCACAATCTGACGTCCCCCTACACGACTGCATCGCACTTATACATTCCAACACAACCCCCCATCCTGACCTTTGGGACACGCCCCACCCAGGAGCCCCTGACGTTTTTGTAGACGGGTCCTGTAGCCGTCCAGACGATCACACGTACCTTTCAGGATAAGCAGTGGTCCAACTCCCCGACTTTATCCTTGAGTCCGGCCCTGTCATGCATAACACTGCCCAAGCAGCTGAACTAATCACCCTCACTGGTGCCTTTGAACTTTTTGTTGATACCTCAGTAAATATCTACACCGAATCCAGATATGCTTTTGGGGTGGTACATGATTTCTGCATGATTTGGAAACAAAGAGGTTTCATGTCCGCCGACGGTATTAGCCACACCACTCTCATCACGGCCCTCTTACAAGCCATCCTACTCCCAAAAACAATAGCCGTCATACACTGCCGCGCACACACTAATCTTAACAATCCTGTCACCAGAGGTAATGCACTAGCTGACAAAGTAGCCAAACAAGCAGCCCAAGTATCCCCAGTACAAGACCATGTTTACCTGTCCTCGTCGCACCTTCCCTGGTCGACGACGTACTTACTTCCTCCCTCCAGCAATTCGCCACCACCTCCGATATCAAATATTGAGTCTCCCAGAAACTCGAATTAAACCCCCAAGGGTTTTATTCAAAAGAGGGGAAGGGTGGGACGATCATTGGTATTCCTGAAACCAGTGCACCCATTTTTATTTCCCAAGCCCATGGTGTCAGTCACCTGAGCATCCACAACACCCTAGCTTTAATCAAGTCTTACTTCTGCATAAAAAACCTACAGTTACATGTACAATCCTACATAGATCGTTGCATCACCTGCCTTCAAACCAAAGACAACAACAAGCCCGCAAAACATGACCACCTAACACCACCAGCCGCCCCCTTCACCCACCTACAGATAGACTTCACCCATATCCCTAAAACGGGATGAAAACAGTTCTACCTATTGGTTATAGTGGACCAATTCTCCCGCTGGCCCGAAGCCTTCCCTACTGCCAGGGAGGATGCAAAAACAGTAGTCAAACACCTTTGTACTGACATCATTCCCCGATTTGGCTGCCCCCTGCAGATTAAAGGGATACTAAACCCAATTTTTTTATTTCATGATTCAGATAGAGCATGAGATTTTAAGCACCTTTCTAATTTACTCCTATTATCAATTTTTCTTTGTTCTCATGCTATCTTGATTTGAAAAAGCAGTACTGTAAGCTTTAGAGCCAGACCATTTTTTGTTCAGCACATGGGTAGCACTTGCTGATTTGTGGCTAAATGTAGCAAACCAATCAGCAGCTCTACCAAGGTGCTGAACTAAAAAATGGGCCGGCTCCTAACCTTTTATTACTGCTTTTTCAAATCAAGATAACATGAGAACAAAGAAAAATTGATAATAGGAGTGAATTAGAAAGTTGCTTAAAATTGCATGCTTTATCTGAATCATGAAAGAAAAAATGAGGGGTTAGTATCCCTTTAACTCAGACAATGGTCCTGCCTTTGTTAGCAAGATATTGCAGGAATTGGTATCACATCTACAGATAAAATGGAAGTTTCACATACCATACCACCCCCAGAGTTCAGGGGTGGTAGAAAGAATGAACCGGACCATTAAGGAAAAACTCCTTAAGGCCACGGGAGAGAATTGGGTCAAATGGCAAGACCACTTACCTGTAGTGTTAGCTGAGGTACGGATGTCCCCAAACAAATCCACTCAGCTATCCCCTCTTGAGATTTTAATGGGTCGACCGTTCCCCACCCCCTGGGCCAGGACCCCACACATAGTCACTGGTAATTTAGATTTAATTAGAGAACGATATGTACATGAACTAATCTCTGTTTTGAATGGCAACTATGGTGATGTGGCTTCTCGTTTCCCTCTTCCCTCGCAGGAACCAACTCACAGCTTTAAGGTTGGTGATACGGTCTGCGTCAGACAACTGAATAAAACAAAGAAGGGAGGATTTCCATACGGCCCTCCCACCGAAGTCGTGGCTGTCACCTGAACTGCCTTCCTCACAGCCCAGGAGCCCATCTGGATTCACGCATCAAGAATAAAGTTGTGTCCAAAGAGGGGTGAAGCTGGCTGTTTAGTCCCTTCTGAAACAAGTATACCACCCACCCAGGACGATCCAGGACAAAAGCTGTGCCTAAAGAGGGGTGAAGTGTTCACATAGTCCCTTCCGTAACACCTATATCTTCTGGAGCCGCGGAACCAGCACCATGATTGCCCTCACCGACCCCAGTACCCCATGCCGGGTTTATGATGCCCTGTGCATCCTATGTGCCCTGTTTATTATACCAGCCTGGATTTTTGGTACATGCCAGGATCCACCCTCTGAACATGACCCTCTGGCCCCCTTGTGCCCGGCCCTGACCGGATCACCTCCCCAAAACTCAACAAACCGTTAGCTCCACCTGTCCCATCTCTCCGTAGGACCAGAAGATCCACCTCCATTAAGATGACCACAGGCTATACCAATGGACAAACTAAAGTCGCCATCACCCGTACAACACCAACCGGCACCTATCTGAATGGACAGGAAAAGGGTGCCGTGACCACTTTTTGGTTCAACTCCTCAAATACACATGTGGCCACTTATACTTTTGACTATTGTGATGTCGTTGGGTGTCCACAGGACTCAGAATGGCAATGTAATCATTATAACAGTTATGTAAGTTCTATATATATATGTGTTGTAGATGATTACTGGGGAGATAAATGTGGTCATTGGGGGGCTGTGGGTTGGAATACTCCACCTGCCCAGGAATGGGGGTATAAACCTCAGTCAGCAATGAATAGAAAAGATAAGAATGGTAAATCCCTAATAACTAGGATGACCCTATCCAAGCCCGGTACCTGTTATTACACGAGTAAAACCGGAACCAACATGAAGCTAACCCTTACTATAGAAAACTCTAACCCCAATGATACTGGTTCCTACATTCTCTCTGCCTGGCTAAAGGGGGAGTATACAACTTTCAATCCCCATTCCCGGTTTCACATTCACATTAAAGATATGTTCAACTCCTCTGAGTGGACTACAATTGTTTCAGCCCTTAAAACCCAAACTTCACCCAAGTCCTCATCACGAACTATGGCAGCCATGGCTGACCCCTCACCAGGGGACAGTATGGCCGCCGAAAGAGGTTACTCAGACCGAAATCTCTGGTTAGAGTGGATGACCTTTTCAGTTAAACAATATAATAAATCAAACTGTTATGTCTGTGGTAACGCCTGCCCTCACCTAGGTACCGTCCACCTTAACATCCCCACTAGTGCCAAGGCGTGCTTCCTCAGCCTCTATACCAATACTTTGACTAACCATTCAGCCTGTGCCACCTGGAAATGGGAATACCCCATCCTTACAAAGACCCCACATCCGGGTGAGGGCATTACTATATACCCTGGTGATTATACCTGTTACCGAGGCCAAGGTAAAAGCAGATTTTTGGGTAACTTTACATCTAACTACTGCTCTCAGTATAGTACACTCACCACTCAACATCATACTCAGTCCTTAGGTGACATATATTGGATTTGCGGGGACATGAAAATTCGCACTAGACTAGAAGGACAGTGGTCTGGGGAATGTGCACTAGCAAAAGTTATTATGCTTCTCCATATTTTAGGTGAAAATAACGCAGACACACACACTCATCCTACCTCCTCTCACCGTAAACGGCGAGAGGCTATCCCCGGTAGCTTTGACCCCCACGTGTATATAGATGCCATTGGTGTTCCTAGAGGGGTCCCTGATGAATTTAAGGCCCGTGACCAAGTCGAAGCTGGCTTTGAATCCATCTTTCCCATCATAACCGTCAACAAGAACGTAGACTGGATCAATTACATATTTTATAACCAACAACGTTTTGTTAACTTCACAACAGATGCACTTAAAGGGACAGTCAACCATAGAATTGTTATTGTTTTAAAAGATAGATAATCCCTTTATTACTCATTCCCCAGTTTTGCATAACCAACACAGTTATATTAATGTACTTTTTACCTTTGTGATTACCTTGTATCTAGGAACCTTCTTCCAGCCCCCTGATCACATGACTGTGACTGTTTATTATCTATTGTCTTGCATTTAGCATTGTGTTGTGCTAGATCTTAAATAACTTTCTGTGCCTGAACACAGTGGCCTAGATTTAGAGTTTGGCGGTAGCCGTGAAAACCAGCGTTAGAGGCTCCTAACGCTGGTTTTAGGCTACCGCCGGTATTTGGAGTCATTCAAAAAAGGGTCTAACGCTCACTTTTCAGCCGCGACTTTTCCATACCGCAGATCCCCTTACGTAAATTGCGTATCCTATCTTTTCAATGGGATCTTTCTAACTCCGGTATTTAGAGTCGTGTCTGAAGTGAGCTTTAGAAATCTAACGACAAAACTCCAGCCGCAGAAAAAAGTCAGGAGTTAAGAGCTTTTTGGGCTAACGCCGGTTCATAAAGCTCTTAACTACTGTACTCTAAAGTACACTAACACCCATAAACTACCTATGTACCCCTAAACCGAGGTCCCCCCACATCGCCGCCACTCGATTACATTTTTTTAACCCCTAATCTGCCGACCGCCACCTACGTTATACTTATGTACCCCTAATCTGCTGCCCCTAACACCACCGACCCCTGTATTATATTTATTAACCCCTAATCTGCCCCCCACAACGTCGCCGCCAGCTACCTACAATAATTAACCCCTAATCTGCCGACCGCAAAGCGCCGCCACCTACATTATAGCTATGTACCCCTAATCTGCTGCCCCTAACACCGCCAACCCCTATATTATATTTATTAACCCCTAATCTGCCCCCCACAACGTCGCCTCCACCTGCCTACACTTATTAACCCCTAATCTGCCGACCGGACCGCACCGCTCTTATAATAAAGTTATTAACCCCTAATCCGCCTCACTAACCCTATAATAAATAGTATTAACCCCTAATCTGCCCTCCCTAACATCGCCGACACCTAACTTCAAACATTAACCCCTAATCTGCCGACCGGAGCTCACCGCTATTCTAATAAATGTATTAACCCCTAAAGCTAAGTCTAACCCTAACACTAACACCCCCCTAAGTTAAATATAATTTAAATCTAACGAAATTAATTAACTCTTATTAAATAAATTATTCCTATTTAAAGCTAAATACTTACCTGTAAAATAAACCCTAATATAGCTACAATATAACGAATAATTACATTGTAGCTATTTTAGGATTAATATTTATTTTACAGGTAACTTTGTATTTATTTTAACCAGGTACAATAGCTATTAAATAGTTAAGAACTATTTAATAGCTACCTAGTTAAAATAATTACAAAATTACCTGTAAAATAAATCCTAACCTAAGTTACAATTAAACCTAACACTACACTATCAATAAATAAATTAAATAAAATACCAACAATTACCTACAATTAAACCTAACACTACACTATCAATAAATTAATTAAATACAATACCTACAAATAACTACAATGAAATAAACTAACTAAAGTACAAAAAATAAAAAAGAACTAAGTTACAAAAAATAAAAAAATATTTACAAACATAAGAAAAATATTACAACAATTTTAAACTAATTACACCTACTCTAAGCCCCCTAATAAAATAACAAAGCCCCCCAAAATAAAAAAATGCCCTACCCTATTCTAAATTACTAAAGTTCAAAGCTCTTTTACCTTACCAGCCCTGAACAGGGCCCTTTGCGGGGCATGCCCCAAGAAGTTCAGCTCTTTTGCCTGTAAAAAAAACCATACAATACCACCCCCCCCCGCCAACATTACAACCCACCACCCACATACCCCTAATCTAACCCAAACCCCCCTTAAATAAACCTAACACTAAGCCCCTGAAGATCTTCCTACCTTATCTTCACCATACCAGGTTCACCGATCGATCCAGAAGAGCTCCTCCGATGTCCTGATCCAAGCCCAAGCGGGGGGCTGAAGAGGTCCATGATCCGGCTGAAGTCATCATCCAAGCGGGAGCTGAAGAGGTCCATGATCCGGCTGAAGTCTTCATCCAAGCGGGAGCTGAAGAGGTCCATGATCCGGATGAAGTCTTCTATCAACGGCATCTTCAATCTTCTTTCTTCGGGAGCCATCATCTTCCATCCAACGCGGAACACCCTTTTTTACCGACGCCTACTAGCCGAATGACGGTTCCTTTAAATTACGTCATCCAAGATGGCGTCCCTCGAATTCCGATTGGCTGATAGGATTCTATCAGCCAATCGGAATTAAGGTAGGAAAATTCTGATTGGCTGATGGAATCAGCCAATCAGAATCAAGTTCAATCCGATTGGCTGATCCGATCAGCCAATCAGATTGAGCTCGCATTCTATTGGCTGATCGGAACAGCCAATAGAATGCAAGCTCAATCTGATTGGCTGATTCAATCAGCCAATCGGATTGAACTTGATTCTGATTGGCTGATTCCATCAGCCAATCAGAATATTCCTACCTTAATTCCGATTGGCTGATAGAATCCTATCAGCCAATCGGAATTCGAGGGACGCCATCTTGGATGACGTCATTTAAAGGAACCGTCATTCGGCTAGTAGGCGTCGGGAGAAGAGGATGTTCCGCGTCGGATGGAAGATGATGGCTCCCGAAGAAAGAAGATTGAAGATGCCGTTGATAGAAGACTTCATCCGGATCATGGACCTCTTCAGCTCCCGCTTGGATGAAGACTTCAGCCGGATCATGGACCTCTTCAGCTCCCGCTTGGATGATGACTTCAGCCGGATCATGGACCTCTTCAGCCCCCCGCTTGGGCTTGGATCAGGACATCGGAGGAGCTCTTCTGGATCGATCGGTGAACCTGGTATGGTGAAGATAAGGTAGGAAGATCTTCAGGGGCTTAGTGTTAGGTTTATTTAAGGGGGGTTTGGGTTAGATTAGGGGTATGTGGGTGGTGGGTTGTAATGTTGGGGGGGGGGTGGTATTGTATGTTTTTTTTTTACAGGCAAAAGAGCTGAACTTCTTGGGGCATGCCCCGCAAAGGGCCCTGTTCAGGGCTGGTAAGGTAAAAGAGCTTTGAACTTTAGTAATTTAGAATAGGGTAGGGCATTTTTTTATTTTGGGGGGCTTTGTTATTTTATTAGGGGGCTTAGAGTAGGTGTAATTAGTTTAAAATTGTTGTAATATTTTTCTTATGTTTGTAAATATTTTTTTATTTTTTGTAACTTAGTTCTTTTTTATTTTTTGTACTTTAGTTAGTTTATTTCATTGTAGTTATTTGTAGGTATTGTATTTAATTAATTTATTGATAGTGTAGTGTTAGGTTTAATTGTAGGTAATTGTAGGTATTTTATTTAATTTATTTATTGATAGTGTAGTGTTAGGTTTAATTGTAACTTAGGTTAGGATTTATTTTACAGGTAATTTTGTAATTATTTTAACTAGGTAGCTATTAAATAGTTCTTAACTATTTAATAGCTATTGTACCTGGTTAAAATAAATACAAAGTTGTCTGTAAAATAAATATTAATCCTAAAATAGCTACAATGTAATTATTTGTTATATTGTAGCTATATTAGGGTTTATTTTACAGGTAAGTATTTAGCTTTAAATAGGAATAATTTATTTAATAAGAGTTAATTAATTTCGTTAGATTTAAATTATATTTAACTTAGGGGGGTGTTAGTGTTAGGGTTAGACTTAGCTTTAGGGGTTAATACATTTATTAGAATAACGGTGAGCTCCGGTCGGCAGATTAGGGGTTAATGTTTGAAGTTAGGTGTCGGCGATGTTAGGGAGGGCAGATTAGGGGTTAATACTATTTATTATAGGGTTAGTGAGGCGGATTAGGGGTTAATAACTTTATTATAATAGCGGTGCGGTCCGGTCGGCAGATTAGGGGTTAATAAGTGTAGGCAGGTGGAGGCGACGTTGTGGGGGGCAGATTAGGGGTTAATAAATATAATATAGGGGTCGGCGGTGTTAGGGGCAGCAGATTAGGGGTACATAAGGATAATGTAAGTAGCGGCGGTTTACGGAGCGGCAGATTAGGGGTTAAAAATAATATGCAGGGGTCAGCGATAGCGGGGGCGGCAGAATAGGGGTTAATAAGTGTAAGGTTAGGGGTGTTTAGACTCGGGGTACATGTTAGGGTGTTAGGTGCAGACGTAGGAAGTGTTTCCCCATAGCAAACAATGGTGCTGCGTTAGGAGCTGAACGCGGCTTTTTTACAGGTGTTAGGTTTTTTTTCAGCTCAAACAGCCCCATTGTTTCCTATGGGGGAATCGTGCACGAGCATGTTTTTGAGGCTGGCCGCGTCCGTAAGCAACTCTGGTATCGAGAGTTGCAGTTGCGTTAAAAATGCTCTACGCTCCTTTTTTGGAGCCTAACGCAGCCATTCTGTGGACTCTCAATACCAGAGTTATTTTAGAGGTGCTGCCAGAAAAAAGCCAGCGTTAGCTACGCAGGTCGTTACCGACAAAACTCTAAATCTAGCCGAGTGTTATCTATATGGCCCACGTGTACTTTCTGCCTCTTTGTGTTGAAAAGAGATTTTAAAAGCCTGTGATAAGAGGCAGCCCTCCAAGGCTTAGAAATTAGCATATGAGCCTACCTATGTTTAGTTTAAACTAAGAATACCAAGAGAAAAAAGCAAATTTGATGATGAAAGTAAATTGGAAAGTCGATTAAAATTAAAAGTCCTATCTGAATAATGAAAGTTTAATTTATACTTGACTGTCCCTTTAAGGGTATAGCTGACCAACTTGGTCCAACCTCCTACATGACTTTCCAAAACCATATGGCCCTAGACATGCTCTTAGCCAAAAAGGGGGGCATTTGTAAAGTTCTTGATTCTCAAACTGGTGGATCTTGCTGCACATTTATTCCTGATAACACTGGTCCCACGGGGAAAGTCACACTTGCCATTAAGAAATTAGAAGAATTATCTGTTGAATTAAATAAAAACTCTGGTATCGATAACCCGTGAAACAAATACTTTTCTGGTTTGGGTCTTTTAGACTGGCTTAAAAATATTGGTACCATTATTGTCTTCATTGCCATCTTTGTCCTTTTCTGTTATTGTGGTTTTAAAATACTTGTTCTATGCTTTGCTAAATGTGTTACCACACCTGCTTCTTCAAAACCCCATTGTCCACAATATCTTCATGTACTCCCTTCCAAACCTGCTTGTCCACACTACCTCAATGTCCCACTCACTAGCAGACCTTAGTCCTGTCAGGAGTAGTCATGATTATGACTAAAGAGGGGAATTGTCAAGTATTGTCAGGTAGTATTGCCTAGTCACATGCACTCTTTTATCACACACCACTCGTATATTACTAATATTATGTGCTGTCTATTCTGCCTGTGCTTCACAGACGCTTCCTGTTTCTTCTGGCACAACGCCCAGAGCTGAGACACATGACCTATATACTGTGTACATATTTATCAGCTACCACAAATGTATAATTTCATTTTTGTTTCATTTCTCACAAATAATGTTATGCAAAATACCAAAAAAGGCTATAAGGCTATATGCTATGCAAATAATATTTTGTTACGTATCGGATGCCTACGTGCACCCAGCATTATATAAGTCACTGCAGCACCCATAATAAACGAGCACTTGCTAATGATAACTTGTCTGAGGTGTTATTTTCTGAGTGTTCCCGGAATTCTGAAGATCCCTGTTTTTGCCAAGACTCAGCATCCAAGAATTGTCCCGGGAAAATCCCTAGTCCTAACAGTAATAGAAGCTGTTGTGTTGATACCTAAGTCTTCTTTATCTAATCTCTTTTGCTGATGATAATAAGGGACAGATACAGGGCCAGATTACAAGTAGATAGCAATTTAGCTCTTGTGCTAGAGCGCTTGTTGGACTAGCAGTAATCTAAATTCACGCATCGGGTTGCGCTGGTATTACGAGTTGAAAGTAAAAAGTTGTCGCTCTCACCCGTAGAAGTCAATGGAGCAAAAAAGTAGGGGGGAAAAACCTAACACCCTATTTGCACACAAACCCAATAGCATATTCTCAAGAGCACTAATATGACATAAAAATATGAATATTTCACATTCCAATGTTCTGCACATAGCAAAATATGTTCTATTTATTAAATACATATTTTCATATATTTCTGATAGTATTTTGGTACAATATATATCTATACATATATATAGGTATAGATATACTGTGTGTGTGTGTGTGTATATATATATATATATATATATATATATATATATATATATATATATATATATATATATATATATTTACAAATACTTAGAACATATTATGCTATGTGTAGAACATTAGAATGTCAATATTTAAAGGACCAGTCAACACAGTAGATTTGCATAATCAACAAATGCAAGATAACAAGACAATGCAATAGCACTGTCAGGGTTTTTTTCCCTGTTTTGTTTGCCATGTGCTGCTGGCAGCCATTTTACTCACCTCTCTTGTTGACTATGGTGCATTGTGGGGGATGCTGCTCATTTCCTGCACTTCCTTTTATGGCCAGACTGGTGTGCATCATCTGTCTGAGACAGGATGCAGTCTCAGAATTGTGATGTCATCACTTATTATTTAAAGGGCCTCTGTTCAGTATGCTTTGCCTTTGCGTTGTCTCAGACCTGTTTGTGAGAGTTCCTGTGTATTACCTGGCTGTCTGACGTCGTTCCTGATCCCTGGCTTGTTCCTGACTCTGCTGTTTTCCTTGTTCCTGATTCCGGCTCGTCTGACTATTCGCTTTGGCTCCTGACTCGGCTCGTCTGACTACCAGCTCTGGTTTTGACCCCTGGCTTGTTATTTGACTTGTGGACTTTTTATTATTTTTTGTTATTAATAAAGGTGTGATTATTTTTGCACTTTGCGTCTTAGTCTGATTCCTGGCACCCTGACATTACGCAAAGGCCATGAATCCTGATGGTGCTAATAATCCACCTTTACCTGCCATCATTTCCAGGATGGATGAACTGGATCACCGCTTAGATCAATTTGCACTAGCCCTGCAAACCCTGCTGACTCACACTGCACATTTGAACCAAAGTTATGGCTGCTCCTGTTTCCGCTGCTGCACCTAGTCCTACCAGAAGCATGTCCGGTTCTGCACCTCTACCTCAGTGATATGGGGGCGATACTATTCAGTGCAGAGGGTTTTTGAACCAGATGGGCATTTACTTTGAGATGTTACCTCAGGCATTTCCCTCTGACAGAGCTAAGGTGGGATTTCTCATCTCGTTACTCTCTGACACAGCTCTTGCCTGGGCTAATCCCTTGTGGGAGACTAATAAACCTGTGATTTCAAATTACCTTGAATTTGTGGCCTCCTTTCAAAGGGTATTTGATGTTCCGGCTCGCTCCTCCTCTGCTGCTAAAGGACTCATGTCCATTCAGCAAGGTATAAGATCTGTTGCTCAGTATGCTTTTGAGTTCCGTACGCTTGCCGCAGAGGTTGGTTGGAACAATGAAGCCCTTGTTGCCACCTTCTTTCATGGGCTCTCTGATGCGATTAAAGACAAAGTTGCTGCCAGAGATTTACCAGAGGATCTCGAGGCATTGGTGTCTTTTTTTTATCCTAATTGACATCAGACTCAGAGATAGGCCCTCTTTCAAGGACCGCTTTGCGGAAGCCTCCTGTTCCGTTGTCTCCTACGTGTTCGTTCCCACCCATGCCTCCCTCTCCTCCCATGCCTCCTGGTCCCAAGTCACCAGGTACTGCTGAGCCGATGCAGTTGGGATTCACGCGTCTCTCCGCGGCGGAGTGGGCCTTTAGGAGGAGGGAGGGGCTCTGCCTCTATTGTGGGTTACAGGGCCACTTTTTGAAGTCTTGCCCTACACGACCGGGAAACACTCACACCTAAGGTCCTGTCGAGGGCAGACCTTGGGTGGTTTATCCTCGTCCCCGGAACCACTTAAGGAGAAACCTTTGGTCACGGTTGTCTTTCCCTGGGTGGACTCCTCCATAGTCACCCAGGCTCTTGTTGACTCCGGTGCTGCGGGCTATTTCATTGACAGTGCTTTTGTATCAAAGCACTCTATTCCTGTTTTGCATCTGTCCGTTCCGCTTGCTATTGAGGCCATTGATGGCAGGCCCCTTCAGCCTGCACTCATTACTCACGAAACTGCTCCATTGTCCATGGCTGTAGGGACTCTCCATTTTGAAACCCTCCAGTTCCAAGTGATAAACTCTCCGCATTTTCCGGTTGTTCTGGGTTATCCCTGGCTCCAAAAGCACAATCCCAGTCTCGACTGGCACAGGTCCGAAATTTTGTCGTGGTCCCTGCAATGTATTTCCACTTGTCTTCGGAAACCAGTTAAAGTCTTGTGCACTTCTTCGGTATCTCAATTGCCAGAGAAGTACCGAGAGTTCCTAGACGTGTTTGACAAGGTGCGTGCTGGTACGTTGCCTCCTCACCGGTCTTACGATTGTACCATAGACCTGCAACCCTGAGCCATTCCTCCTCGGGGCCGGGTGTACCCTCTGTCTGTTGCAGAGAATTGTGCTATGGAGGAGTATGTTGCCGATGCTCTGTCGCGGGAATCATTCGCAAATCCTGCTCTCCTGCAGGGGCTGGCCTCTTCTTTGTGAAGAAAAAGGATGGCGAGTTAAGACCATGTATTGATTATAGGGGTCTTAATCGTCTTACCATTAAGAATGCTTACCCTATTCCGCTCATTACGGAACTCTTTGACCGCCTCAAGGGAGCTACGGTCTTTACTAAACTTGATTTGAGAGGAGCGTACAAACTCGTTAGGATTAAGGAGGGTCACGAATGGATAACAGCATTTAACACCAGGAGCGGGCATTATGAAAATCTTGTAATGCCCTTTGGCCTATGTAATGCTCCTGCAGTTTTTCAGGAATTTATTAATGACGTCCTATGAGATATGTTGCAACAGTGTGTTGTGGTGTACTTAGACAACATCCTCATACACTCACCCACACTTGAGGCTCATCGTTCTGATGTTACACAGGTTCTTCAGAGACTACGTGAGAACGGCCTGTTTTGTAAACTCGAGAACTGTGAGTTCCATCAGACTCAAGTAACCTTCCTAGGTTATGTTATCTCCATTGCAGGGTTCTCCATGGATCCTGACAAGTTATCTGCAGTTCTGCAGTGGCCTCACCCAGTTGGTCTTCGGTCTATTCAACGTTTTTTGGGGTTCGCCAATTACTATAGAAAGTTTATTAAAAACTTTTCTTCCTTGGTCAAACCTATCACAGACATGACCCATAAAGAGAATGATCCACTCCATTGGTCACCTACTGCCATTAAGGCCTTTGATAGTCTTAAGACTGCCTTGGCTGCCGCTCCAGTTCTAGCTCATCCTTACCCTGTCCTGCCTTTCGCTCTTGAGATCGATGCGTCTGAGACTGGAGTAGGTGCCCTCTTGTCTCAACGTCCTACGCCTGACGGTTCCTTGCATCCGTGTGGGTTCTTCTCTAAGAAATTGTCTCCAGCGGAGTGCAATTATGAAATTGGCGACAGGGAATTACTGGCCATAATTTTGGCACTCAAGGAATGGAGGCATCTTCCCGAGGGTACTAGCGTGCCAGTGCTTATTCTTACTGACCACAAGAATTTAATTTATCTATCTGAAGAAAAACGTTTGTCGCCCCGACAGGCCAGATGGGTGCTATTTTTGTCTCGGTTTAATTATGTGGTCTCCTACCTGCCTGGTAGTAAGAATGTTAGGGCTGATGCCCTCTCTCGACAATTTTCGCCTCTGTCCAAGGAGGAGTCTGTACCTACTCCTGTTATACCTCCTGACCATATTTTGGCTACCATACGTACTAATTTGACTTCTCCCTTGGGGGAGGAGATCCTGGCTGCACAAACCAATGCACCTCCTGAGAAACCTAGTGGTAAGTGTTTTGTTCCTGAGAATCTTCGAACTAAACTTTTGCACACTTACCACTATCCTAAAGCCGCAGGTCACCCAGGCAATAAACAAATGATTTGGTCTGTCACTCGACAATTCTGGTGGCCAGGTCTTCGTTCTGATATTGCTGCGTATGTTGCCTCCTGCTCAGTTTGTGCACAGAATAAGACTCCTCGACGTCTTCCTGTGGGTCTTCTTCAACCTATTGCTAATGGTGAGCGTCCTTGGACACATCTTTCCATGGACTTCATTGTCGAGCTCCCTGTTTCCAATGGCAATACTGTTATCCTTATGGTGGTTGACCATTTTTCTAAAAGGTCACATTGCATTCCCTTGAGGAAGCTGCCTACCGCTTAGGAGCTTGCTTCAATTTTTGCCCAGGAGGTCTTCCATTTACATGGGTTACCCAAGGAGATAGTGTCGGACCGAGGTAGCCAGTTTGTCTCCAGATTTTGGCCTTCCTTTTGTGTTCAAATGGGGATCCAGCTTTCCTTCTCCTCAGCATATCACCCTCAATCCAATGGGCCTGTGGAATGGTCTAATCAAGCTCTGGAACAGTTCCTCCATTGCTATGTCTCAGATCACCACAATAATTGGTCTGAACTGTTACCTTGGGCAGAGTTTGCTCATAATAGTGCTATTAATGCTTCCTCCATGTTATCCCCGTTCATGGCGAATTATGGGTTTCAACCATCCTTGTTGCCGGATTCATTCATGTCTCAGGGTATTCCGGCTTTGGAGGAGCATCTCTGGCAACTCCGTTCCATGTGGGTGCAGATTCAGGATTGCCTTCATTGTTCGTAGCCGTCTGCCCGCACCTTCCTACCAGGTTGGTGAGAGAGTTTGGCTGTCCTCCCGCAACTTGAACCTTCGTGTGCCTTCCAATAAATTGGCTCCCCGTTATGTTGGTCCTTTTCAAATACTCGGGTTAATCCTGTGGCCTACGCTCTTGACCTTCTGTCAGGGTGCCAGGAATCAGACTGAGACGAGAAGTGCAAAAATAATCACACCTTTATTAATAGCAAAAAATAATAAAAAGTCCACAAGTCAAATAACAAGCCAGGAGTCAAAACTAGAGCTGGTAGTCAGACGAGCCGAGTCAGGAGCCAAAGCGAATAGTCAGACGAGCCGGAATCAGGAACAAGGAAAACAGCAGAGTCAGGAACAAGCCAGAGATCAGGAACCAGGAAGGACGTCAGGCAGCCAGGTAATACACAGTAACTCTCACAAACAGGTCTGAGACAACGCAAAGGCAAAGCATACTGAACAGAGGCCCTTTAAATAATAAGTGATGACATCACAATTCTGAGACTGCATCCTGTCTCACATGGATGATACACACCAGTCTGGCCATAAAAGGAAGTGCAGAAAGTGAGCAGCATCCCCCACAATGCACCAAGTCAGGAAGAGAGGTGAGTAAAATGCCTGCCAGCAGCACATGGCAAACACAACAGGGAAAAACCCCGACAGTACCCTCCCCTCAACGACCCCTCCCCCGCAGGAGGACAAAAGGCTTATTGGGGAATTGGGCATGGAAGGCACAGAGGAGGGCGGGATCATGAACATCAGAGGAGGGAACCCAAGAATGCTCCTCCGGACCGTGGCCCCTCCAGTGAACCAAATACTGTACACGGCCCCTGGACATACGAGAGTCAATAATGCTGCTGACCTCATACTCCTCATGGTTGTCAACAAAGATAGGACGGAGACGGGGCAACACAGTGGTAAACCGATTACAAACCAATGGTTTCAAGAGGGAGACATGAAAAACATTGGAGATGCGCAAAGCAGAAGGAAGGTCAAGAGCGTAGGCCACAGGATTAACCCGTCGGAGTATTTGAAAAGGACCAACATATCAGGGAGCCAATTTATTGGAAGGCACACGAAGGTTCAAGTTGCGGGAGGACAGCCAAACTTTCTCACCAACCTGGTAGGAAGGTGCGGGCAGACGCCTACGATCAGCCTGGAACTTTTGGCGCTACATAGAATGATGAAGGCAATCCTGAATCTGCACCCACGTGGAACGGAGTTGCCGAAAATGCTCCTCCAAAGCCGGAATACCCTGAGACATGAATGAATCAGGCAACAAGGATGGTTGAAACCCATAATTCGCCATGAACGGGGATAACTTGGAGGAAGCATTAATAGCACTATTACGAGCAAACTCTGCCCAAGGTAACAGTTCAGACCAATTATTGTGATGATCTGAGACATAGCAATGGAGGAACTGTTCCAGAGCTTGATTAGACCGTTCCGCAGCCCCATTGGATTGAGGGTGATATGCAGAGGAGAAGGAAAGCTGGATCCCCATTTGAGCACAAAAGGAATGCCAAAATCTGGAGACAAACTTGCTACCCCGGTCCGACACTATCTCCTTGGGTAACCCATGTAAACGGAAGACCTCCCAGGCAAAAATTGAAGCAAGCTCCTGAGCGGTAGGCAGCTTCATCAAGGGAATGCAATGTGACATTTTAGAAAAATGGTCAACCACCATAAGGATAACAGTATTTCCATTGGAAACAGGGAGCTCGACAATGAAGTCCATAGAAAGATGTGTCCAATGACGCTTACCATTAGCAATAGGTTGAAGAAGACCCACAGGAAGACGTAGAGGAGTCTTATTCTGTGCACAAACTGAGCAGGAGGCAACATACACAGCAACATCAGAACGAAGACCTGGCCACCAAAATTGTCGAGTGACAGACCAAATCATTTGGTTCTTGCCTGGGTGACTTGTGGCTTTAGGATAGTGGTAAGTGTGCAAAAGTTTAGTTCGAAGATTCTCAGGAACAAAACACTTACCACTAGGTTTCTCAGGAGGTGCATTGGTTTGTGCAGCCAGGATCTCCTCCCCCAAGGGAGAAGTCAAATTAGTACGTATGGTAGCCAAAATATGGTCAGGAGGTATAACAGGAGTAGGTACAGACTCCTCCTTGGACAGAGGCAAAAATTGTCGAGAGAGGGCATCAGCCCTAACATTCTTACAACCAGGCAGGTAGGAGACCACATAATTAAACCGAGACAAAAATAGCACCCATCTGACAGACAAACGTTTTGCTTCAGATAGATAAGTTAAATTCTTGTGATCAGTAAGAATGAGCACTGGCACGCTAGTACCCTCGAGAAGATGCCTCCATTCTTTGAGTGCCAAAATTATGGCCAGTAATTCCCTGTCGCCAATTTCATAATTGCACTCCGCTGGAGACAATTTCTTAGAGAAGAAACCACACGGATGCAAGGAACCGTCAGGCGTAGGACGTTGAGACAAGAGGGCACCTACTCCAGTCTCAGACGCATTGACCTCAAGAACCAAAGGCAGGACAGGGTTAGGATGAGCAAGAACTGGAGCGGCAGCAAAGGCAGTCTTAAGACTATCAAAGGCCTTAATAGCAGTAGGTGACCAATGGAGTGGATCATTCTCTTTACGGGTCATGTCTGTGATAGGTTTGACCAAGGAAGAAAAGTTTTTAATAAACTTTCTATAGTAATTGGCGAACCCCAAAAAATGTTATAATAAAAAGTCCACAAGTCAAATAGCAAGCCAGGAGTCAAAACCAGAGCTGGCAGTCAGACGAGCCGAGTCAGGAGCCAAAGCGAATAGTCAGACGAGCCGGAATCAGGAACAAGGAAAACAGCAGAGTCAGGAACAATCCAGGGATCAGGAACCAGGAAGGACATTAGGCAGCCAGGTAATACACAGGAACTCTCACAAACAGGTCTGAGACAATGCAAAGGCAAAGCATACTGAACAGAGGCCCTTTAAATAATAAGTGATGACATCACAATTCTGAGACTGCATCCTGTCTCACATGGATGATGCACACCAGTCTGGCCATAAAAGGAAGTTCAGGAAGTGAGCAGCATCCCCCACAATGCATCAAGTCAGGAAGAGAGGTGAGTAAAATGGCTGCCAGCAGCACATGGCAAACACAACATGGAAAAACCCTGACACCTTCCTCCTGCTATGCACATCTCCAATGTTTTTCATGTCTCCCTCTTGAAACCATTGGTTTGTAATCGGTTTACCACTGTGTTGCCTCGTCCCCGTCCTATCTTTGTTGACAACCCTGAGGAGTATGAGGTCAGCAGCATTATTGACTCTCGTATGTTCAGGGGCCGTGTACAGTATTTGGTTCACTGGAGGGGCTACGGTCCGGAGGAGCATTCTTGGGTTCCCTCCTCTGATGTACATGCTCCCGCCCTCCTCCGTGCCTTCCATGCCCGTTTCCCCAATAAGCCTTTTGTCCTCCGGCAGGGGAGAGGTCGTTGAGGGGAGGGTACTGTCAGGGTTTTTTCCCTGTTGTTTGCCATGTGCTGCTGGCAGCCATTTTACTCACCTCTCTTCCTGACTATGGTGCATTGTGGGGGATGCTGCTCATTTCTTACACTTCCTTTTATGGCCAGACTGGTGTGCATCATCCATGTGAGACAGGATGCAGTCTCAGAATTGTGATGTCATCACTTATTATTTAAAGGGCCTCTGTTCAATATGTTTTGCCTTTGCGTTGTCTCAGACCTGTTTGTGAGAGTTCCTGTGTATTACCTGGCTGCCTGATGTCCTTCCTGGTTCCTGATCCCTGGCTTGTTCCTGACTCTGCTGTTTTCCTTGTTCCTGTTTCCGGCTCGTTTCACTATTCGCTTTGGCTCCTGACTCGGCTCGTCTGACTGCCAGCTCTGGTTTTGACTCCTGGCTTGTTATTTGACTTGAGGACTTTTTATTATTTTTTGCTATTAATAAAGGTGTGATTATTTTTGCACTTCTCGTCTCAGTCTGATTCCTGGCACCCTGGCAGCAGCTCTATGATGCAATTTAACCATTTCTTTTTCTTTTAGCAAATGTATGGTTTATGCGACATACGCATATGTAGCATGTCTTAGCTTAAATGGGCAGATAGAGAATGTGCTTTAACCATGTAATTGTCTCTTTCCGCAAATGTCCAGTTTTAGCTCCAAACAGATATGTAGCATGTCTTAGCTTAAATGGGCAGATAGGGAATGCGCTTTAACCATGTAATTGTCTCTTTCCACAAATGTCCAGTTTTAGCTCCAAACAGATATGTAGCATGTCTTAGCTTAAATGGGCAGATAGGGAATGCGCTTTAACCATGTAATTGTCTCTTTCCGCAAATGTCTAGTTTTAGCTCCAAACAGATATGTAGCATGTCTTAGCTTAAATGGGCAGCTCTAGGATGCAATTTAACCATTTCTTTCTCTTTTAGCAAATGTCTGGTTTATGCGAAATACGCATATGTAGCATGTCCTAGCTTAAATGGGCAGATACAGAATGCGCTTTAATCATGTAATTGTCTCTTTCCGCAAATGTCTAGTTTCAGCTCCAAACAGATATGTAGCATGTCTTAGCTTAAATGGGCAGCTCTAAGATGCAATTTAACCATTTCTTTCTCTTTTTTAGCAAATGTCTGGTTTATGCAAAATATGCATATGTAGCATGTCCTAGCTTAAATGGGCAGATAGAGAATGCGCTTTAACCATGTAATTGTCTCTTTCTGCAAATGTCTAGTTTTAGCTCCAAACAGATATGTAGCATGTCTTAGCTTAAATGGGCAGCTCTAGGATGCAATGTAACCATTTATTTCTCTTTTAGCAAATGTCTGCTTTATGCGAAATACGTATATGTAGCATGTCCTAGCTTAAATGGGCAGATAGAGAATGCGCTTTAAACATGTAATTGTCTCGTTACGCAAATGTCTAGTTTTAGCTCCAAACAGATATGTAGCATGTCTTAGCTTAAATGGGCAGCTTTAGGATGCAATTTAACCATTTCGTTCTCTTTTTTAGCAAATGTCTGCTTTATGCGAAATACGTATATGTAGCATGTCCTAGCTTAAATGGGCAGATAGAGAATGTGCTTTAACCATGTTATTGTCTCTTTCCGCAAATGTATAGTTTTAGCTCCAAACAGATATGTAGCATGTCTTAGCTTAAATGGGCAGCCCTAGAATGCAATTTAACCATTTCTTTCTCTTTTTTAGCAAATGTCTGCTTTATGCGAAATACGCATATGTAGCATGTCCTAGCTTAAATGGGCAGATAGAGAATGCGCTTTAACCATGTAATTGTCTCTTTCCGCAAATGTCTAGTTTTAGCTCCAAACAAATATGTAGCTAGGATGCAATTTAACCATTTCTTTCTCTTTTTTAGCAAATGTCTGCTTTATGTGAAATACGCATATGTAGCATGTCCTAGCTTAAATGGGCAGATAAAGAATGCGCTTTAACCATGTAATTGTCTCTTTACACAAATGTCTAGTTTTAGCTCCAAACAGATATGTAGCATGTCTTAGCTTAAATGGGCAGCTCTAGGATGCAATTTAACCATTTCTTTCTCTTTTTTAGCAAATGTGTGCTTTATGCGAAATACGCATATGTAGCATGTCCTAGCTTAAATGGACAGATAGAGAATGCGATTTAAACATATCATTTGTTTTTATGAAAATGTTTATTTTAGGGGATTTTCGTGTACACAAATGAATTGTATTTTAATATAATAATTTTAACGATTTTTTTAATTGTCATGTTGTTATGTTAATTATTTATAGGTGATTCGGGTTACATGAGCCAGCCTTGGCTCATTACGCCGTTACGTAACCCCACGGACGAGGCCCAGGAGCGCTACAATCGGGTGCACAAGCGGACTAGGGCTATAATGTAGAGGATGTTTGGGCTCCTCAAAATGAGATTAAGATGCCTGGACAGGTCTGGAGGAGCCCTCCAATACAGCCCTAGTAAGGTGGCAAAGATCGTTATAGCCTGCAGCATCCTGCATAACATTGCACAGCGGGCTGGGATGCTGCAGGCCATCCAGGCGCCCCGAGACCTCCTCCAAGATGAGGAGGATGAGCCTGTTCTAGAGGGGCCATTCCGGGACGAGGGGCTCAATGTCAGAGCAAACATCATCAACCGCCACTTCAGACGGTAAATACTAGAAGGTAGATAGGAGCATTGCGAATATGTGTGAATTTTAGGGAAATGACAAGTAGAGAATTGGGCAAACATGTTAGGATTGTTCATCAAATGATTATAAAAAAAGGAAATTATTATTATTATAGGTAATTCATACATCAGATGATTCTGGCATTGGGTCCTGTAATGACTTTGCCGCCTGGTTTTCAAAGACAACATCAGCTGGTAAGTATAAACAATGTATGGACTGTGGCTGGCGGTAATTTTGCACAATCAGCTATCATATGGCATACATTTTAAAAAGTAGTATTTAGTTTACACATTACTAGATTTTTGGATACTCAGAAAGGGATCCTCTAGCAAGACTATATGCTTCCAAGTCATATTCCAAGTCATACATCAGAGGTTAGGTCTGCACAATGTATGACTCATCTTCACACTTGATTGATAGAACATTACACAAGATGCTACACACGCTAAGTAAGCTAGTGATATAAATAACTTCAGAAATGGGGGGGTTACAGAACTAAGTCACACACGTCTATTAATTATTTGATTTACACTTTTTCTGCCATTAGGGAGATGACTTCATCTAAAGACTGAAAGTGTAGAATCCCAGACTGAAAGTGAAGAATACCAGATTGAAAGTGATGAATACCAATGTGATCATGTCTTGCATTGTCTTTCAAATGTGCTGACCTTGAAAACCATACAAAAAAATACATGTTAGAGCATAGACACAAGATGATTTAACAATTATTAGATTTAAGGAATATTTTAAGACATGTGTTCATTAAATAACCTAAATGACTAATGTTTGTAATATTTTTTTTCTTTCTTTTTCAGAGTTTCATCTGTGATGAATTACCTTTTTTTTTTTTTTCAATAAATTTATTTTCATACTATATATTTTTTAATTTACCGTAATTTTTTAAAATACATATTCTTTGAGACATCTCTATCACAGTAAGATAAGAAGAAATATATACATCTAATATTCTGACATGTAAACAAAATATTAGTCCCATGACTGTTAAAGTCATCTATTTGACAAGCACATGCCTGATATAAAATATACTAATTTTGGTTAATGTATTGAATGTAAATTATCAACACAGCTTATTCAGATAATGTTAAAGTCAAGTATCTTACAAAATTTAATTTGGAGTTAAATACATCTATCTATGCTTCTATTGTGTGATTCATAGATGTTAAAATCATAAAATGTTTATGACGAGGATATGTAGTCTAAATTATACAGAACAACTTTGTTCATTTCACTTTTAAGAAATGAAAGTGTTTAACTTACATTAAAGTGACAGTGTAGTTGCATGTTAGATTTACATTCTAATCTCTGTAATCTTCCTTAGGTATCCAAAAACATTCTTACACTAAATATAGGTTATTCGGCTTTAAAAAATTTTTAGGTAATATGTTCGAAATTATCTGTAAATAAAAAGTAAGTTAATTTCACATTTATACCAAGCTAGTTATTGTATGCCATATTGATTACTTTTCAGCTCTAGTGGAGTCATTTGAAGGGTCAGTTAACTATAGATATATCCAAAGATAATTTCTAGCAATTATACTCCTTACCTGTTGGATAGGTATTACATATCTATAGGTATTTTCATTCCCCTTTAGTTTATTTCTACAATATTTACTCCACATATTCCTAATGGTTTTGTCCTTAAAGGGACATTCCAACAAAATTTCATTTAGTGATTCAGAGAGATAATACAAATCTTTTAAAACAACATTTAAATTTACTTCTATTATCTAATTATATTCAGTCTTTCGATATCCATTGTTAAAGAAATAGCAATGCACATGGGTTAGCAGGGACGGACTGAGACCAACCAGGGCCCCCGGGCGAAAATGTGGCAGGGCCCCCCAACTGCCCTTTGCTCCACCTACCTCCTCATCTCCTCCTCCTACCCTATTGCCCCTCCCATTTCCTGTGACCCTCCCACCTGCCTTGCCCCTCCCATCTCATATGCCCCTCCCCCACCATATTTTTACTTGCCATATAAAGAGACAATTTTTTCCTTAAAGTCATTACACACACACCTGACTCACACAAGCATGGCACACACACACCTGACTCACACAAACACTGCACACACATATCTGACTCACACAAACACTGCGCACACACACATCTGACTCACACAAACACTGCACACACACATCTGACTCACACAAACACTGCGCACACACATCTGACTCACAAAAACACTGCTCACACACATCTGACTCACACAAACACTGCACCCATACACACATATCTGACTCAGACAAGCACTGCACCCACACACACATATCTGAGTCACACAAGCACTGCACCCACACACACATCTGACTCGCAGAAACACTGCACACACACACACACATATCTGACTCACACAAACACTGCACACACACACAAACACATATCTGACTCACACAAGCACTGCACCCACACACACATCTGACTCACACAAACACTATACACACACATCTGACTCACACAAACACTGCACACACATCTGACTCACACAAACACTGCACACACACATCTGACTCACACAAACACTGCACACACACACACACACACCTGACTCACACAAACACTGCACACACACACACCTGACTCACACAAACACTGCGCACACACACACACACACCTGACTCACACAAACACTGCACACACACACACCTGACTCACACAAACACTGCACACACACACACACACACACACACACACATCTGACTCACACAAACACTGCACACACACACACATCTGACTCACACAAACACTGCACACACACATCTGACTCACAAAAACACTGCGCACACACACACATCTGACTCACACAAACACTGCACACACACTTCTGACTCACACAAACACTGCACACACACACATCTGACTCACACAAACACTGCACACACACACAAACACATATCTGACTCACACAAGCACTGCACCCACACACACATCTGACTCACACAAACACTATGCACACACATCTGACTCACACAAACACTGCACACACACATACATCTGACTCACAAAAACACTGCGCACACACACACACACAATCTGACTCACACAAACACTGCACGCACACACACCTGACTCACACAAACACTGCACACACACACATCTGACTCACACAAACATTGCGCACACACACACATCTGACTCACACAAACACTGCACACACACACACATCTGACTCACACAAACACTGCAAGCACACACACATCTGACTCACACAAATACTGCACATACACATCTGACTCACACAAACACTGCACACACACACACCTGACTCACACAAACACTGCGCGCACACACACACACACACCTGACTCACACAAACACTGCACACACACACACCTGACTCACACAAACACTGCACACACACACACACACATCTGACTCACACAAACACTGCACACACACACACATCTGACTCACACAAACACTGCACACACACATCTGACTCACAAAAACACTGCGCACACACACACATCTGACTCACACAAACACTGCACACACACTTCTGACTCACACAAACACTGCACACACACACATCTGACTCACACAAACACTGCACACACACACAAACACATATCTGACTCACACAAGCACTGCACCCACACACACATCTGACTCACACAAACACTATGCACACACATCTGACTCACACAAACACTGCACACACACATACATCTGACTCACAAAAACACTGCACACACACACACACAATCTGACTCACACAAACACTGCACGCACACACACCTGACTCACACAAACACTGCACACACACACACCTGACTCACACAAACACTGCACACACACACACATCTGACTCACACAAACATTGCGCACACACACACATCTGACTCACACAAACACTGCACACACACACACATCTGACTCACACAAACACTGCAAGCACACACACATCTGACTCACACAAATACTGCACATACACATCTGACTCACACAAACACTGCACACACATACCTGACTCACACAAACACTGCGCACACACACACACATCTGTCTCACACACCACAAACTCTGTAACACCCACATACACAAACACTACACACACTTGAATTACACACCAAACACTGCAACACACACACACCACACAAACACTACCCTACATGTACTGAAACAGATATTTGACTACAGAACAAGATCCATACTCTGCATCATCCTAAATTACTTATTTATTTAATTTGTTTGTCCTATTTTATAGGTACTTTTCTTAGAGTAGACAGAGGCAAGCTGAATCAAGTGTGTGATAAACGTTATAACAATCATGCTAAAAGAGATGAAAGATTAAAAGGACTTTTGTGTCTTACTACTACTAGCCAGCTTTAGTCAGCCCTCTATACTCTCTCTGCTCAGTGAATTTAACCCTAAAAGCTCTGCATGTTGTTTTATGTGTGCAGAACTTGTAGGATTAAGTTCACGTAGCAGGGAGAATGTAAATTGAAGCTGCCACTGTCTCTGCTGCACCCAGTGATTTATTAGTTAGATAGTGGTGTCCGGGGTTGCCCCTGCCATAAAAAGTTTAAATAACACAGAAGAACAAGTTGAGGGGAGGTAATTTAAAAAAAAAAAAACAACGGCACAGCAGTAAAATGTCCGTGGTTTTTTCACTGACACTGAGTGATTACTTACTGTGTACTGTCTGCAGAGGCGCTAAATAACCCCAGGCTGGATTTCTAAAGTGCAGCAGCACGTTATAAGTTACCTACTTCAATTGGCTTCGTTTTTCCTTCCACTTCATGGGTGACACACTCTCACTCACTCTCTCTGTATGTGCAGATAGAGCGCTCATGCCCCCAGCCAAGCCAGCCCTCCACTGTACATTTGAGCACGCCGCACAACTGCCCCGCCCCCCAGAAAAGTTCCCGGCCAATTTTTTTTTTTTTTTAAATGTAAAATAATAAAAAAATAAAAAATAATAAAAAAAATCTTTATTGCTGCCTGCAGTGGTGGCGAGCAGGAAGGGCCCTCTAAGATGTGGGGCCCTCGGGCATGGGCCGAATTGCCCGACTTGTCAGTCCGCCCCTGTGGGTTAGACAATGACATAAGGCATCTATGTGCAACCACCATTCAGCAGCAACAGAGCCTATCTAGATATGGTTTTCAGGCAAGAATATCAAGCGAAAAAAGCTAATGAGATAATCAAACTAAATATGACGTTGTTTTAACATTGTATTATCCATCTAAATCAGTAAAGAACATATAGCTTAATGTCCCTTTAAGGTAAAGCTGTATAAATACAGCCATTGGAAGATATTCCATTCACAGTGGGGCAAACAATACAGAAGGTAATACAAATATGCTTTATTCTCATGTTATACTAAGTTTGAGAAAGGGAGGTGCATAGGTTTATGATCAGCAAAGCATTACTGGGAAATATCTACTTATTTGTGGGTGGCCAACAATGCATATTTACAATGTTTAGACAGATGTATTTAGATCAAGTTCAAGATTGCATATTAGCTCATGAAAGGGACGGTAATTCAAAAGCGTTTCTTTCTGGATTCCTAAATAAAATATAATTTTAAACATTAAAATGTAATTCTATCATCGATTTTAATTCATTCTTTTGATATTATTTCCTTTACAACCATATCTAGATATGCTCAGTAGCTGAAGATTGGTGGATTCACATAGATGCCTTGTGTGATTGGCTCAACCATGTGCATTTCAATTTCTTCTGTTAAGGATATCTAAAGAATATTCTAAATTGATAGTTACATTTTAAATTATAAAAATGTATTCTCTCTCCGGATCATTTTAAGAAAATATTTGTGTGTAATGTCCCTTTAAAAATAAAGACGCCACTTATCTAGGAATAAAGATAGGCGAAAATTTATCAGATTTGTATAACTTAAATTATATCCCGGTTTATAAAGCTATTAGAGCTGATCTAAGGAAATGGAGAAAAGGTAACTTCTCATGGTATGGGAGATTAATGTCTATTAAAATGAATGTCCTACCCAGATTAATGTACCTGTTCAGAGCGGTTCCGATCAGTATCCCCTTACAGGAATTGGAGGCATTACAAACGGATCTCTTGAAATACTTGAGAGGAGCAGGGAGGCCTAGAATAGCATCACAATTACTACAATTGCACAGACAAGAAGGAGGAGTGGGGGTTCCAGACTTAGTGGAATATTATCAGGCTGCGAGGCTGGCACAGACGGCTGTGTTAAGCAAACAAGATAGTGGGTTGGTATGGCCACAAATAGAATCAGAGATAGCAGGTAGTTCGAGAGCAGCGGACATTATCTGGGATTCAGAGGTAATAATTAAACGGGAGAACTATAGGTCGCCAATAACAATAGAGGCATTCAGGTTGTGGAATAGGACCGCGAAAGGACTGCGATTATGCAGCCCAGAATCAATGGCAAGACCTGTCAGGTTTCTACTGCCACAAAATATAAGAAAAACAGTAGACAAATGGGCGAATAAGGGGCTATACAGGGTGGCTGACTTTTTACTGGGGTCCACGGTGCTTACGTTCAACCAAATTAGAGATCAAATAGAACCGGAACGGTTGCATTGGTTTGTGTATTTGCAGGTTAGGTCAGCAATAGTAACATACACATTGCACAAACAGGACCAACGCCCTACAGAACTTGAGAAAATGGTAATGAAGGCAGATAGAGGGAAAAAGCTGATATCTCGAATCTACGTCTTAATTCAAAAAGCTAAACACGGGTCCAAATTAGAAGTGACTGAGAGGTGGGAAAGGGACACATTAGAAACTTGGGAGACAGAGGACTGGAACGAGTTGTCGTTGAACTCCTACAGGGGTCTGATAAGTGCAGACATGAGAGAAAATTGTATTAAAGTAATGTACAGATGGTACCTGACACCAGTAAGGACAGCCCATTATTCTGTAACGCACAATGGCAACTGCTATAGAGGGTGTCAAGAAAGGGGCACATTTAAACATATGTGGTGGGAATGTCAGGAAGTCCAAACACTATGGGGAAGACTCTCAGAATTGATAAGCACATTGTTGGAGGAGAGAGTGTCCCTTACAATGTCACAAGCGTTACTTCATGAAAAGGTGACGCCATTTAACACAACAATTAACAAACTCATCAAAATTCTTTGCACATGTCTGAGAATCTGTATAGCCCGTCACTGGAAAGTAGGGGTACCCTCATGGCAAGAGGTGGTGGGGAAAATTACAGAGACGTACACTTTGTCAGAATTAGCCGCTTGGTCACAGGGACAGCCAGAGCAGTTTAATAAGATTTGGTTTTACTGGGTGTTGAGGTCGGAGCACCATCAGAGACAGGCAGAAATAAGTTAGCAGCAGAGACGTTAAGAATAGGAGAAGTTTATTTAGGTCGGATATTGGAAACTAACCCAGGATAAATCCAGTACGGAAGGAGTAGAAGATAGGTACATACTGAGATATAATTTGAAGGTATTTAGCTTTTAGTACAGAAAACATGGCACCTCTTGGAGGGGGGGGGAGGGGGGGGGTAATAGTTGGGGAAGGGGATTACAGGGTTAGGTATCTCTTGAATGCAATATGAGTACAAGATGTTATGGTTTCCGAAAAGGCTAAAGGACACATTAGTGTATAACATCAGGAGGTAATATCATATGTAAACTTTAATGTGTTTGATGTGGAATGCTAACTCTCAGAAGACACTTGTACAATTATGATACTGTAAATGATGTTGTTTATGTTTACCTATATTATAATTAATAAAAAAATTATTTCAACATAAAAATAAAGACGCCATTGCACAATAACATTTGTGAGCAGTTCAGACAAATACAAGCTCAAGGTTTATTTACTAATAATGAACAAACGTGTATTTTAAATTTTATCCAAGTTCCGTCCATTATAACTAGAAATTACACATTTCTGAAATATAGCGTGGGAAACGTATCTTGCAACACGAGATTCGCATCTTTAAAAATTCTAGTCTAATGACACGCAATAGCACACAATCGATGTGCATTATAAATACATTTAATAGAGCAATGTCAATACTTCACAATAAGTCACAAAATGTATTTAATAAACAATAAATACATACAATGTTTAATTTTTATTAATAAAAATTATTGGTATTAAAGAACCTGATCGATATTAAACATCAAAATGTGTAAAACATTTACTAATGGGACTGGATTATATTTACAAAAAAACAAATGTAGACTTAATATATTAATATTTAATGGATCACGTATATTACATCTGCGTCACACATATCCGCATAGTAGTCCCATGAATTACAAATAAGTCTACATGAAAAATGTAGTAACAGCACCCCCAGAAGGTATTTGTATGGAAGTTACTAAGATATGAAACATTAAGGAACGGCCAATCAGAGTTCATCACACAAACATAACTTGAGTCAGTATGGTCTCACAGACATGATAACAAAATTTCAATATTTTATCCAATCAGATGTACAGATATCATGTCCCATGGTGCATCTCATGTTTACTTCACCATATAAAAGTCCATTACACGTTGCCATTTTTGTCAATTCTCTAATGCCTGCTGGCAGTAATATATATATATATATATATATATTTTATATATTATATATTATTATTATATATTCTAAGGACTAGCAGGCATGACGTCTCCCAGGTTCACCAAGCCGGAGAGTGCAGCACTGGTCAATGCCATCGAGGACTTCTATCCGCAGCTGTTTGGGAACAAGAAGAAGTCGACGAAGCAGAGCATTAAGAAGGCCCTATGGGTGTCTATCACCAATTATGTTAATTTGGTGTGTGGCATCCAGAGGACCACGGATCAAATCATGCGGAGGTTCGGGGATATGAGGTTCTAAGTAAGAAAGTCAACCTCATAAGGGAGTGGGTACAAGCCCGTCGGGGGGATGTAAAGAAAGTTTCACCCCCACGGAAACTGTACCTACTAACTTATGAGGTGACTTTATGCGACCTCCTAAATCTCTGTGTCCCCCACAGATTTAGATCCTCTCGCTCCTCTGCTTCTTCTTCTTCCCTCCCAGCTGCTGGATATGAAAGTCCTGACCCGGAGGCCAGTGCAGCTGCTTCTCCGTCCGGTGGCCTGGGAGATGAAAGTCGAGAGGTTGAACCAGGTAAATATCAGACTTCATATTATATATTAATATTTGAGTATATATTTAAGCAATGTGTATATAGTCATATAATCAACCTATATAGATCTCACAACATACGCTACATATGATGTTTAGATATCTGAATTTAGAATCGTCACACATGAAATATGAATGATGTTTCTTGCGCTCTCCAGAATATGCGTCACAGAGCGAAAATGAAAATGCATCCGTGAAATCCCTATCTTCCGCCATTTCATACGTTGACTATCGAATCATACCCCAGTTCTAAATATTAATTGTTATCATTCAATTTTAACAAATATCAGATTGGAATCTCGTAATACACCCAATTGGAAATATATTTGAAGTCTTTAGAAATGATACACATCACACTACTATATCCAAATCAATTCAGAATCACGGATGCGCAATTCCGCTTTGAATCATTCGGCAATGATCACGAAAGATAGAATTGTGCACACACGTGAACATGTGTTTGCTGTAACAGTGGCATAACTTTAGACATGTTGGTCAAATCACGGGTGCGCAATTCCGCTTTGAATCATTGCGCAATGATCCTGAAAGATAGAATTGCGCACACACGTGAACATGTGTTTGCTGTAACAGTGGCATTGCTTGAGACCTGTTGGTCAAATCACGGATGCGCAATTCCGCTTTGAATCATTGCGCAATGATCCCGAAAGATAGAATTGCGCACACACGTGAACATGTGTTTGCTGTAACAGTGGCATCACTTTAGACTTGTTGTTAAAATGTATACGTTAATTAGTATATATGTGAAGAATACAGTATCCTTATTTACAATATTCTACATTATAAAAACATAATTTATGTAAGAACTTACCTGATAAATTAATTTCTTTCATATTAGCAAGAGTCCATGAGCTAGTGACGTATGGGATATACATTCCTACCAGGAGGGGCAAAGTTTCCCAAACCTTAAAATGCCTATAAATACACCCCTCACCACACCCACAATTCAGTTTAACGAATAGCCAAGAAGTGGGGTGATAAGAAAGGAGCGAAAGCATAAAAAATAAGGAATTGGAATAATTGTGCTTTATACAAACAAAAAAAATCATAACCACCACAAAAAGGGTGGGCCTCATGGACTCTTGCTAATATGAAAGAAATGAATTTATCAGGTAAGTTCTTACATAAATTATGTTTTCTTTCATGTAATTAGCAAGAGTCCATGAGCTAGTGACGTATGGGATAGGAGATACCCAAGATGTGGAACTTCCACGCAAGAGTCACTAGAGAGGGAGGGATAAAATAAAGACAGCCAATTCCGCTGAAAAATTAATCCACTACCCAAATCAAAAGTTTCAATTTTTATAATGAAAAAAAAACCTGAAATTATAAGCAGAAGAATCAAACTGAAACAGCTGCCCGAAGTACTATTCTACCAAAAACTGCTTCTGAAGAAGAGAAAACATCAAAATGGTAGAATTTAGTAAAAGTATGCAAAGAAGACCAAGTTATTGCTTTGCAAATCTGATCAACAGAAGCTTCATTCTTAAAAGTCCAGGAAGTAGAAACTGACCTAGTAGAATGAGCCGTAATCCTCTGAGGCGGGGATTAACCCGACTCCAAATAAGCATGATGAATCAAAAGCTTTAACCAAGATGCCAAAGAAATGGCTGAAGCCTTCTGACCTTTCCTAAAACCAGAAAAGATAACAAATAGACTAGAAGTCTGTCTGAAATCTGAGTAGCTTCAACATAATATTTCAAAACTCTTACCACATCCAAAAAATGTAAGAATCTTACCAAAGAATTCTTAGGATTAGGACACAAGGAAGGGACAATAATTCCTCTACTAATGTTGTTAGAATTCACAACTTTAGATAAAAATTGAAATGAGGACAGCAAAAACCACCTTATCCTGATGAAAAATCAGAAAAAGGAGATTCACAAGAAAGAACAGATAATTCAAAAACTGTTCTAGCTGAAGAGATGTCTAAAAAGAACAATACTTTCCATGAAAGTAATTAATGTTCAAAGAAAGCATATGCTCAAACAAAAGAGCCTGTAAAGCCTTCAGAACCAAATTAAGACTCCAAGGAGGAGAAATTGGCTTAATGACAGGCTTGATACGAACCAAAGCCTGAACAAAACAATGAATATCAGAAAGATTTAGCAATTCTTACTGTGAAACAGCACAGGAAAAGCAGAGATTTGTCCTTTCAAGGAACATGCAGACAAAACCTTATGAAGAAGCTATAAAAACCTAGGAATTCTAAAATAATGCCAAGAGAATTCATAAGAAGAGCATCATGAGATGTAAATCTTCCAAACTCGATAATAAATCCTACTAGACACAGATTTACGAGCCTGCAACATAGTATAAATCACTGAGTCAGAGAAACTTCTATGACTAAGTACTAAGCGTTAAATTTTCATACCATCAAATTAATAATTTGAATTCCTGATGAAAAAAATGAATGTTAAGATATAAGGTCTGGCCTTAATGGAAGTAGCCAAGATCGGCAACTGGACATCCGAACAAGAACCATATACCAAAACCTGTGTGGCCATGCTGGAGCCACCAGCCACACCAAAGATTGCTCTCTGATGATTTTGAAAATCACTTCTAAAAGAAGAACCAGAGATGAAAAAATATAGGCAGATTGATAATTCCAAGGAAGTGTCAATGCATACACTACTTCCGACTGAGGATCCCCGGACCTGAATAGGCCCCTGGGAAGTTCCTTGTTTAGATGAGATGCCATCAGATCTATTTCTGGAAGCCCTCACATCTGAAAAATTGAAAAACATATCTGGGTAAAGAGACCATTCTCCCGGATGTAAAGCTTGATTAACAGAGATAATCCGCTTCCCAATTGTCTATACCTGGGAAAAAGACCACAGAAATTAGATAGGAGCTGGATTTAGCCCAAGCAAATATCCAAGATACTTCTGTCACAGCCTAAGGACTGATAGTCCCACCCTGATGATTGACATACGCCACAGTTGTGACATTGTCTGTCTGAAAAAACAATAAACGTCTCTTCTTCAAAAAGAAACCAACTGAAGAACTCTGAGAATGCACGGAGTTCCAAAATATCAAATGGTAATCTCGCCTCCTGAGATTTCCAAACCCCTTGTGCTGACAGAGATCCTCAGACAGCCTCCCAACCAAAAAGACTTGCATCTGTAGAGATCATGGTCCAGGTTGAAAGAATAGAAGAGACCTGTAGAACTAAATGATGGTGATCTTAACCACCGAATCAAAGATAGTTAAACATTAGGATTCAAAGATATAAAAAGTGATATCCTAGAATCCCTGCACCATTATTCAGCATAAAAAACTGGAAAGGTTTCCTATGAAATGAGCAAAGGGAATCGAATCCAATGCTGCAGCCATGAAACCTAAAACTTCCATGCATATATAGCAACTTGAAGGAAATAATAGAGACTGAAAGTTCCGACAAACGGAACCCAATAAACTTGTCACTTGTCTGTTAGAGACAAAAACATTGACACAATCTATCTGGAAACCTAAAAAAGGTGACCCTTGTGTGAGGAATCAAGGAGCTTTTGATAAAAAGATCCTCTAACCATATCTTGAAGAAACAAAAAAGTTGAATCATATGAGATTCCGCAGAACGAAAAGACTGAGCCAGTACCACGATACCGTCCAAATAAGGAACACTGAGAACCTTGAAAAGATTCTTAGAGCTGTTGCTAGACCAGAAGGAAAAGCAACAAATTGGTAATGCTTGTCAAAAAAAGAGAATCTTAGAAAATAAAAATAATCTGAATGAAAACAGAAAATGAAGATATGCATCTATTGTATCTATTGTAAACAAATAATGCCATCACTGACCAAAAAGGCAGAATAGACCATATAAACACCATTCTAAAAGATGGTACACTTATATGACAATTTAAAAAGATTTTCTATCTTTGGAACAATGAATAGTCTTGAATAAAACCCCAAAACCCAGTTCCTAAAATGAAACTGGAATAAATACCCCAGAAAACTCCAGGTCTGAGCAGCGCTTGAACCTCAACGGGTGACCAGCCGCACTTCACCAGTACCCAAAACATATAGGTCTGAAACACACTTCAGGAAAGTGTTAGTCTTACTGGAATAGCTGGAATATGATAGAGAAAAAAGACTTCTCACAGACGGTTTTACTCTGAATCCTATTCTGTACCCAAAGTCTAAGAAGTTTGGACCGAATAGAACCAAACAAATTTCAAAAAAGTCTTAACCTGCCCCTTACCAGCCAAGCTGGAATAAGAACTGCAAATTTGGGGAGCTGACTTTGAACTTTTAAAAGGCTTAATTGAATGAAGAAAAAAACTTCCAATTATAAACATGTTACTTGGGGAAGAATTCAGGATTCCGTCCCTTAGTAAGAACAGAAAACTAATATAAGCTTAAAGTTTTAGTCTTAGAACTCAATCTTGAAGCCCAGAGTAACAGTTAAAGAATGTAATCCAATTATGAACCAAATAATTGATTATCTTGGAAAAAAAGAAATATGGATTTTTAGAAATCAAATTAGCATTCCAAGATTGAAATCACAAAGTTCTTCTAGCTAAAATAGCTAAAGACATAGATTAAACCTCATTTGCGAAAATATTTAATAAAATGACAACACAAATGAAATTATTAGCATGTTAATCAAGTTAAAGGACCAGTCAACCCACTGGACTTGCACAATCAACAAATGCAAGATAACAAGACAATGCAATAGCACCTAGTCTGAACTTCAAACGAGTAGTAGATTTTGTCCTTTTAACAATGCTAAACAAATCATAATCCGATACTTGATCTTAAAGTATCCAACCAGAAAGATGAAGCAATTGCAACATCAGCCAAATAAAATACAGGTCTAAGAAAAGTACCTGAAAATAATTTTCCTTAAATAAGATACAACCATCTGAAGGAAAAAAATAAATACTATTTGCTATAAGAATAATAGTATATTTAGCAGGAGTAGAGATAGCCCCATTAACTTGGAGAATCTTTCCTCAAAACTGAAAACTAACTGCCGGCAAAGAATACAATTTAAAAACCTTAAAGAAGGACTAAAAGAAAATTCTCAGCCTATTCCATTCCCTAGTATCAGGAACTGGAAAAAAAAACCTTTGAAGAAACCACAGAAGATAAATAAGCAGAATTTAAATGTTAGCTAGTCTTTAAAATCAAAAGAACTAGTTACTTCAATATCCAAAATAATCAACACCTTTTGAACAAAGAACAAATGTAGTGTTTGTTAGTGTCAATATCTGATGAAGAAAAATTCGGAATGAGAAAAAACACCATCAGAGAAGGATAATTCATTATGTTGTTGGTCATTTGAAACTTCATCAACTAAAAAAGAAGTTTGAAAAAGACCTAAAAATTTTATTAGAAGGCGGGATGTCAGACAAAGCCTTTAAAATAGAATCAGAAAAATATTCTTAGAAATTTCTAAGTATATCTTGTACATAAGATGTAAAAAGAATAGCAATATATAAAGCATAAATACTAATGGATTCTGCATGTAAAAGTTTATCATGATAACTTATTACAAACCATAGCTAAAGATAAACATTCATAACATTAAAATAAATGAACTTAGCTTTGGTAGGACTGATATCAGTCAACAGGAATCCCTCAGCATTTCTTGATACAGGAACAGTGTTTGAAATATCTTGCAATATGTAATAGAAAAAAACAACATATAAAGCAAAATTATCAAATTCCTTAAATGACAGTTTCAGGAATGGGAAAAAAATGCAAAAGAAACAAGCCTCTAGTAACCAGAAGCAACAAAAAAATGAGACTTAAATAATGTGAAAAAAAGTGGTGCTAAGTATAACGCCCAAATTTTTTGGCGCCAAGTATGACGCCCATATTTTTTGGCGCCAAGAATGACGCCCACATTTTTGGGCGCAAAAAAACGTCTGTAACACACATGCGTCAAAAAATGACGCAACCATGAATAAACTTCCGGCGTCAACTATGGCGGCGGAAATGACAAAAATTTTGCGCCAAAAAAGTTTGCGCCAAAAATGACGCAATAAATTAAAGCATTTTCTGCCCTCGCGAGTCTAACAGCCCGCAAGGAAAAAAGTCAATTTGAATATTTTTAAGGTAAGAAAAAATATTAATTCATAAGCATTTTCCCAAAAAAATGAAACTGACAGTCTGAAAGAAGGAATACTGAATATCCTGAATCATGGCAAATATAAGTTTAAAACATATATTTAGAACTTTACATATAAAGTGCCTAACCATAGCTTAGAGTGTCATAAATAAAATAAGACTTACTTACCCTAAGACACTCATCTACATATAGTAGATAGCCAAACCAGTACTGAAACGAGAATCAGTAGAGGTAATGGTATATAAGAGTATATCGTCGATCTGAAAAAGGAGGTAGGAGAAGAAATCTCTACGACCGATAACAGAGAACCTATGAAATAGATGCCCTAGAGGAAGACCATTGTATTTAAATAGGCAATACTCTCTTCACATCCCTCTGACATTCACTGCACTCTGAGAGGAAAACCGGGCTTCAGCCTGCTGTGAAGCGCATATCAACGTAGAATCTAGCACAAACTTACTTCACCACCTCCATGGGAGGCACAGTTTGTAAAACTGAATTGTGGGTGTGGTGAGGGGTGTATTTATAGGCATTTTAAGGTTTGGGAAACTTTGCCCCTCCTGGTAGGAATGTATATCCCATACGTCACTAGCTCATGGACTCTTGCTAATTACATGAAAGAAAGGTATACTAGCAAGATCAAAAATTTTTTTTTGAATAATCTTGTTTAATTGATGACAATGCAAGAAGACACAAAATGACTTAAAGCCACAGTCAACAACATAAAAGAGAGAAAATAAGAATACATGATCTCTTTATTTATCCATTAATTTAGTAAACAATGAACTCACGTGAATACAAATATCATTTTAGTTTGTCAATTAGAATATAAAAATCTGATTGTTCGTGTCCATAGCCTGATTTGTATTAATGATATCCAATCCTGATTGAATATTTTACAGATATGGATGTTGTTGCTGGAACCTCGAGCCCGTGCTCATCACAGCATGGTATGTCTCATTTTAATTTACCTTTGTCTTACAAACTTGGACATAACATTACATAATCCATTCACATTGATCTATATTCATAGGGATACTCAAATTCTCTTTTCTTGTTATTTTCAAAGAAGAATCACGAATCAGAGTTGGGATTCCATTGTAATCCAAATCTCAATTTATGAGTATTTGAAGATATTCCTTCGATTCTTGATATCTTCATTTTAATGTAATCTTAGGGTCATGGCCATTTTATTTTCTGCCCCTGGGTAGTGTTTTACATTTTTTGTCTACATTTACACAACATCAACACATTTTTACATATGTGCAGATTCGAGAAATATACTTCTCGTATGCTTTGATAATTTATTTTCTTTTATGTAATTAGCAAGAGTCCATGAGCTAGTGACGTATGGGATATACATTCCTACCAGGAGGGGCAAAGTTTCCCAAACCTCAAAATGCCTATAAATACACCCCTCACCACACCCACAAATCAGTTTTACAAACTTTGCCTCCTATGGAGGTGGTGAAGTAAGTTTGTGCTAGATTCTACGTTGATATGCGCTCCGCAGCAGGTTGGGGCCCGGTTTTCCTCTCAGCGTGCAGTGAATGTCAGAGGGATGTGAGGAGAGTATTGCCTATTTGAATTCAATGATCTCCTTCTACGGGGTCTATTTCATAGGTTCTCTGTTATCGGTCGTAGAGATTCATCTCTTACCTCCCTTTTCAGATCGACGATATACTCTTATATATACCATTACCTCTACTGATTCTCGTTTCAGTACTGGTTTGGCTTTCTACTACGTGTAGATGAGTGTCCTGGGGTAAGTAAGTCTTATTTTCTGTGACACTCTAAGCTATGGTTGGGCACTTTTATATAAAGTTCTAAATATATGTATTCAAACATTTATTTGCCTTGACTCAGGATGTTCAACGTTCCTTATTTCAGACAGTCAGTTTCATATTTGGGATAATGCATTTGAATAAATCAATTTTTTTCTTACCTTAAAATTTGACTTTTTTTCCTGTGGGCTGTTAGGCTCGCGGGGGCTGAAAATGCTTCATTTTATTGCGTCATTCTTGGCGCGGACTTTTTTGGCGCAAAAAGTTTTTTCTGTTCCCGGCGTCATACGTGTCGCCGGAAGTTGCGTCATTTTTGACGTTTTTTTGCGCCAAAAGTGTCGGCGTTCCGGATAGATCATGGTTGGAGGATGGGCGTCATTTTTGTCTCCACATTATTTAAGTCTCATAATTTATTGCTTCTGGTGGCTAGAAGCTTGTTCACTGGCATTTTTTCCCATTCCTGAAACTGTCATTTAAGGAATTTGATCAATTTTGCTTTATATGTTGTTTTTTCTCTTACATATTGCAAGATGTCTCACGTTGCATCTGAGTCAGAAGATACTTCAGGAAAATCGCTGCCTGGTGCTGGAACTACCAAAGCTAAGTGTATCTGCTGTAAACTTTTGGTAGCTATTCCTCCAGCTGTTGTTTGTATTAAATGTCATGACAAACTTGTTAATGCAGAAAATATTTCCTTTAGTAAAGTACCATTACCTGTTGCAGTTCCATCAACATCTAATGTTCAGAATGTTCCTGATAACATAAGAGATTTTGTTTCTGAATCCATTAAGAAGGCTATGTCTGTTATTCCTCCTTCTAGTAAACATAAAAAGTCTTTTAAAACTTCTCTTTATCCAGATGAATTTTTAAATGAACATCATCATTCTGATTCTAATGATTCTTCTGGTTCAGAGGATTCTGCCTCAGAGGTTGATGCTGATAAATCTTCATATTTATTTAAAATGGAATTTATTCGTTCTTTACATAAAGAAGTTCTAATTGCATTAGAAATTGAGGATTCTGGTCCTCTTGATACTAAATCTAAACGTTTAGACAAGGTCTTTAAATCTCCTGTAGTTATTCCAGAAGTTTTTCCTGTTCCTGGTGCTATTTCTGAAGTAATTTCCAAAGAATGGAATAATTTGGGTAATTCATTTACTCCTTCTAAACGTTTTAAGCAATTATATCCTGTACCGTCCGACAGATTAGAGTTTTGGGACAAAATCCCTAAAGTTGATGGGGCTATCTCTACCCTTGCTAAACGTACTACTATTCCTACGGCAGATGGTACTTCCTTTAAGGATCCTTTAGATAGGAAAATTGAATCCTTTCTAAGAAAAGCTTATTTGTGTTCAGGTAATCTTCTTAGGCCTGCTATATCTTTGGCGGATGTTGCTGCAGCTTCAACTTTTTGGTTGGAAACTTTAGCGCAACAAGTAACAGATCATGATTCTCATAACATTATTATTCTTCTTCAACATGCTAATAATTTTATCTGTGATGCCATTTTTGATATTATCAGAGTTGATGTCAGGTTTATGTCTCTAGCTATTTTAGCTAGAAGAGCTTTATGGCTTAAAACTTGGAATGCTGATATGTCTTCTAAATCGACTCTACTTTCCCTTTCTTTCCAGGGTAATAAATTATTTGGTTCTCAGTTGGATTCTATTATCTCAACTGTTACTGGTGGGAAAGGAACTTTTTTACCTCAGGATAAAAAATCTAAGGGTAAAAACAGGGCTAATAATCGTTTTCGTTCCTTTCGTTTCAACAAAGAACAAAAGCCTGATCCTTCATCCTCAGGAGCAGTTTCAGTTTGGAAACCATCTCCAGTCTGGAATAAATCCAAGCCTTCTAGAAAAGCAAAGCCAGCTTCTAAGTCCACATGAAGGTGCGGCCCTCATTCCAGCCCAGCTGGTAGGGGGCAGATTACGTTTTTTCAAAGAAATTTGGATCAATTCTGTTCACAATCTTTGGATTCAGAACATTGTTTCAGAAGGGTACAGAATTGGTTTCAAGATAAGACCTCCTGCAAAGAGATTTTTTCTTTCCTGTGTCCCAGTAAACTCAGCGAAAGCTCAAGCATTTCTGAAATGTGTTTCAGATCTAGAGTTGGCTGGAGTAATTATGCCAGTTCCAGTTCTGGAACAGGGGCTGGGGTTTTATTCGAATCTCTTCATTGTACCAAAGAAGGAGAATTCCTTCAGACCAGTTCTGGATCTAAAAATATTGAATCGTTATGTAAGGATACCAACATTCAAAATGGTAACTATAAGGACTATCCTGCCTTTTGTTCAGCAAGGGCATTATATGTCTACAATAGATTTACAGGATGCATATCTGCATATTCCGATTCATCCAGCTCACTATCAGTTTCTGAGATTCTCTTTCCTGGACAAGCATTACCAGTTTGTGGCTCTGCCGTTTGGCCTAGCAACAGCTCCAAGAATTTTTACAAAGGTTCTCGGTGCCCTTCTGTCTGTAATCAGAGAACAGGGTATTGTGGTATTTCCTTATTTGGACGATATCTTGGTACTTGCTCAGTCTTCACATTTAGCAGAATCTCATACGAATCGACTTGTGTTGTTTCTTCAAGATCATGGTTGGAGCATCAATTCACTAAAAAGTTCATTGATTCCTCAGACAAGGGTAACCTTTTTGGGTTTCCAGATAGATTCAGTGTCCATGACTCTGTCTTTGACAGACAAGAGACGTCTAAAATTGATTTCAGCTTTTCGAAACCTTCAGTCACAATCATTCCCTTCGGTAGCCTTATGCATGGAAATTCTAGGTCTTATGACTGCTGCATCGGACGCGATCCCCTTTGCTCGTTTTCACATGCGACCTCTTCAGCTCTGTATGCTGAACCAATGGTGCAGGGATTACACAAAGATATCTCAATTAATATCTTTAAAACCGATTGTACGACACTCTCTGACGTGGTGGACAGATCACCATCGTTTAGTTCAGGGGGCTTCTTTTGTTCTTCCGACCTGGACTGTAATTTCAACAGATGAAAGTCTTACAGGTTGGGGAGCTGTGTGGGGGTCTCTGACGGCACAAGGGGTTTGGGAATCTCAGGAGGTGAGATTACAAATCAATATTTTGGAACTCCGTGCAATTTTCAGAGCTCTTCAGTCCTGGCCTCTTCTGAAGAGAGAGTCGTTCATTTGTTTTCAGACAGACAATGTCACAACTGTGGCATACATCAATCATCAAGGAGGGACTCACAGTCCTCTAGCTATGAAAGAAGTATCTCAAATTCTGGTTTGGGCGGAATCCAGCTCCTGTCTAATCTCTGCGGTTCATATCCCAGGTATAGACAATTGGGAAGCGGATTATCTCAGTCGCCAAACGTTGCATCCGGGCGAATGGTCTCTTCACCCAGAGGTATTTCTTCAGATTGTTCAAATGTGGGAACTTCCAGAAATAGATCTGATGGCTTCTCATCTAAACAAGAAACTTCCCAGGTATCTGTCCAGATCCCGGGATCCTCAGGCGGAGGCAGTGGATGCATTATCACTTCCTTGGAAGTATCATCCTGCCTATATCTTTCCGCCTTTAGTTCTTCTTCCAAGAGTAATCTCCAAGATTCTGAAGGAATGCTCGTTTGTTCTGCTGGTAGCTCCAGCATGGCCTCACAGGTTTTGGTATGCGGATCTTGTCCGGATGGCTTCTTGCCAGCCGTGGACTCTTCCGTTAAGACCAGACCTTCTGTCGCAAGGTCCTTCCTTCCATCAGGATCTCAAATCCTTAAATTTAAAGGTATGGAGATTGAACGCTTGATTCTTGGTCAAAGAGGTTTCTCTGACTCTGTGATTAATACTATGTTACAGGCTCGTAAATCTGTTTCTAGAGAAATATATTATAGAGTCTGGAAGACTTATATTTCTTGGTGTCTTTCTCATCATTTTTCTTGGCATTCTTTTAGAATTCCGAGAATTTTGCAGTTTCTTCAGGATGGTTTGGATAAAGGTTTGTCTGCAAGTTCCTTGAAAGGACAAATCTCTGCTCTTTCTGTTCTTTTTCACAGAAAGATTGCTAATCTTCCTGATATTCATTGTTTTGTACAAGCCTTGGTTCGTATAAAACCTGTCATTAAGTCAATTTCTCCTCCTTGGAGTTTGAATTTGGTTCTGGGGGCTCTTCAAGCTCCTCCGTTTGAACCTATGCATTCATTGGACATTAAATTACTTTCTTGGAAAGTTTTGTTCCTTTTGGCCATCTCTTCTGCCAGAAGAGTCTCTGAATTGTCTGCTCTTTCTTGTGAGTCTCCTTTTCTGATTTTTCATCAGGATAAGGCGGTGTTGCGAACTTCTTTTGAATTTTTACCTAAGGTTGTGAATTCCAACAACATTAGTAGAGAAATTGTGGTTCCTTCATTATGTCCTAATCCTAAGAATTCTAAGGAGAGATCATTGCATTCTTTGGATGTTGTTAGAGCTTTGAAATATTATGTTGAAGCTACTAAGTCTTTCCGAAAGACTTCTAGTCTATTTGTCATCTTTTCCGGTTCTAGAAAAGGCCAGAAAGCTTCTGCCATTTCTTTGGCATCTTGGTTGAAATCTTTAATTCATCATGCTTATGTCGAGTCGGGTAAAACTCCGCCTCAAAGGATTTCAGCTCATTCTACTAGGTCAGTGTCTACTTCCTGGGCATTTAGGAATGAAGCTTCGGTTGATCAGATTTGCAAAGCAGCAACTTGGTCTTCTTTGCATACTTTTACTAAATTCTACCATTTTGATGTATTTTCTTCTTCTGAAGCAGTTTTTGGTAGAAAAGTACTTCAGGCAGCTGTTTCAGTTTGAATCTTCTGCTTATATTTTTCATATTAAACTTTATTTTGGGTGTGGATTATTTTTCAGCGGAATTGGCTGTCTTTATTTTATCCCTCCCTCTCTAGTGACTCTTGCGTGGAAAGATCCACATCTTGGGTAGTCATTATCCCATACGTCACTAGCTCATGGACTCTTGCTAATTACATGAAAGAAAACATAATTTATGTAAGAACTTACCTGATAAATTCATTTCTTTCATATTAGCAAGAGTCCATGAGGCCCGCCCTTTTTGTGGTGGTATGATTTTTTTGTATAAAGCACAATTATTCCAATTCCTTATTTTTTATGCTTTCGCACTTTTTTATCACCCCACTTCTTGGCTATTCGTTAAACTGATTTGTGGGTGTGGTGAGGGGTGTATTTATAGGCATTTTGAGGTTTGGGAAACTTTGCCCCTCCTGGTAGGAATGTATATCCCATACGTCACTAGCTCATGGACTCTTGCTAATATGAAAGAAATGAATTTATCAGGTAAGTTCTTACATAAATTATGTTATTATCAGTAAAGGGACATGAAAACCAACATTTAACTTTTATGATTTAGACACAACATGAGATTTTCAAAAACACATTATAATTTTCTTCTATTATCTACCTTGCTTCAGTCTATTCTTATTTGAAAATCATATCTAGGTAGGCTCACGATCAGCAATGCATTACTGGGAGTAACCTGCTGATTGTTTGATGCACAAAATTGCCTATTTTCATTTGTTCTACACATGTCTTCAGATAACAGTATTGCATAGTTGCACCTTAATAAAACTTTTAAAGACAAACTAGAAAAGAAAAAGTATATTTGATATTTTGTAAAAATCACATGCTAGATTAGAATCATGCAAATTAATACAATTACACATTTGGAGTTTCATTTCCCTTTAAGAGCAAAGGATAATTAAAGAATCCTGATGATATCCTTAAATTAAATATTTGATTGTAATTGCATGCTCCATCCCATTCATTACATCAACATATGGACTAGACAATTCATTAACAGCGACATTGTCACATAAAGATATTTTAATATTTAATATTAAAGGGACACTGAACACTAATTTTCTCTTTTGTGATTCAGATAGAGCATTCAATATTAATAAACTATCTCATTTACTCCTATAGTCAAATTTTCTTCATTCTCTTGGTATCTTTATTGGAAATGCAAGAATGTAAGTTTAGATGCCGGTCCATTTTTGGGGAACAACCTGGGTTGTTCTTGCTGATTGGTGTATACATTCACCGACCAATAAACAAGTGCTTTTCATGGTTCTGAAACAAAATATTGATTAGCTGCCTTCTTTTTCAAAGAAAGAAAGCAAGAGAACGCGGACAAATTGATAATATGAGTAAATGAGAAATATGCTTAAAAATGCATGCTCTATGTGAATCACAAAATTAAAGATATGGGTTCAGTGTCCCTTTAATAATAAATATATTCATTAATCCTTACACTGTTTGGATGAACCAATATTGATATCTATATCACATATTCCCTCTTGAACTTCCTTTATATATATAAGCATACTCTAACAGCACCATGATGACATATTTTTACAAATATTTTCTGTTTTGCATTGTGATAAATATGTGTTGTGTCCTAAAACAGATTACTGTACATTGCACAAATGGATCAATGTGCCACATGGCTTCGGTTTGATTTGTCACCAGTTGTTATTCCAAGTGTTGTGTGTGTGTATTTTTTTTAAAACATGGATCAATACTTATATTTATATATGCCATAGAATCATATGTGAATAATTGGCTGTCTAATATAGTAAGAAATCAAACATATGTGAAATACATCCATTTTCTTTACAATCACCTTGATTCATACATTTCTGGTTCATATTAGTGCTCTATTCTTCACATTTCTAAGTATATTATTTGTTAGATTCTCGACCAATGTGGTTTAGTGATGTCCAAACTGTGTTCACTAATATATTTTAATATCATTAATAGATGTTGTTGTGGCGAGCATAGAGGGATCCAGCAGCAATGGTGACCTGCCTTTGCTGGATTCTGGTAAGTCCATTGACTCATTCATATGTCATTGAAGGTGTATTATTATTATTATTATTATTATCGGTTAATTGTAGAGTGCCAACAGATTCCGCAGCGCTATTAACAAAGGCGGAGTACAACAAAACAGTTATAGGGATCAAATGGGTAGAGGGCCCTGCCAAGAGTTGCACTGGTGTAGTCAGCTCTTGAGAAGGTGATCAACAAACAGCTGGACTCTTAAGCTTACATGCTAAGGGGGTTCAGGGGATAGCAATGGAGGAGAGGAACTGGTATAAAGAAAGGTTAGCATAGGTTGTATGCATCCCTGAACAGTAGAGTCTTTAGGGAGCACTTGAAGCTTTTAAAACTAGAAGAGAGTCTTGTGGAGCGAGGCAGAGAGTTCCACAAGATGGGAGCCAGTCTGGAGAAGTCCTGTAAACGGGAGTGTGATGAGGTGACAAGAGAGGAGGAGAGTAGGAGGTCATGAGCAGAGCGAAGGGGACGGGAGGGAGAGTATCTGGAGACAAGGTCTGAGATATAGGGGGGAGCAGTGCAGTTGAGGGCTTTGTATGTCAGAGTGAGCATTTTGTGTTTGATCCTAGAGGCAAGAGGAAGCCAGTGAAGAGATTGGCAGAGAGGTGCAGCAGATGAAGAGCGACTTGTAAGGAAGATGAGTCTGGCAGAGGCATTCATTAAGGATTGTAAAGGAGCTAGGCGGTAGGTGGGGAGACCAGAGAGGACAGAGTTGCAGTAATCGAGGCGGGAGAGGATGAGAGAGTGGATTAAAATCCTAGTTGTGTCTTGTGTAAGGAAGTGTCTGTCTAATTTTAGAGATGTTTTTAAGGTGGAAGCGGCAGGCTTTAGCCAAAGACTGAATGTGAGGAGTGAAAGAAAGATCTGAGTCAAATGTGACCCCGAGACATCGGGCATGCGGGGTAGGGGTAATGATGGAGTTGTCGACAGTTATAGAGAGATTGGGGGTGGAGAGTTTAGAAGAAGGGGGGAAAATAAGGAGCTCAGTTTTGGAGAGATTTAGCTTGAGGTAGTGAGAGGACATCCAGTTGGAGATGTGAGAAAGACAGTTAGTGACACGGGTTAGCAAGGAAGGAGAAAGGTCTGGTGCAGAGAAGTAGATTTGGGTGTCATCGACATACAAATGATATTGTAAACCGTGGGACTTTATTAGGGAACCGAGTGATGATGTGTGGATAGTGTATTTTTAATAAATATTATGATTATGATTCTGATGAAGCATTCCATTTGAATCAAACATATAATTTACTCCTCTGATTATATATATTTTTTAAATCTTTTAAGATTAAGATCTCAAATCTTCTTAGTCTACACCTTTGTGCTTCAGAACATGGCTAGAATATGTTTCTTTTTAGTATAAATTTAGACAGCAATCATCAAGTGATACACACATCAGAACTCTTAAATGTTCCATGTACTCAGCTTTTAAGAATATTTTAAAAATACAGACATTAAAATGTAATTATTACTCATCGATAATTACAAATCTAATTTCATTTGTATGCTCCATCAAAATTATGTAATTCCTAAATTTTGATCAGTATATCTTTAATGCAACATTGATGTGTGTCCTTGAGCAACAATAATATATGTTAGAATATCGGATTTTAACGTGTACACAACATGTTATGTTTTTCAGAGATTGATCTAACGTGAGATGGAGGAGGAAGTGGCTCCCTTGGAGTCTGATGGTATGTCAAATATATCGAACATGTATCAAACATGTATTATTGTTTATAAATCATTCTCTTGAAGAAAAATAAAGTCTACAGCTTTGTCCCTTTAAAATATATTATTCCATTATTTTTCAAATACACGACTGCCCCCCTTTCTATATCATGCAGCATGAACATATGTTTGTATTTTTCTTAAATTTATGTATGATTTGTCATTAATGACATCATGATGTCACATGCATATTCCATGCAAAACCACAATAATCCGCTTCTGATTGTCCAGACAGTTATTGCTATTCATCTGAGTGCCTAGATGCAGACCTTATGTCATCATTGTTTATAAATTGTAAACCACTTCTAAGTATACATAAAACATAATCATGTTTAAAATCCTTGTTTTAATTTTATGATGTATGAGATGTAAATATATTTAAAATATATTTATGTGTAGACTGTCCATTTCAATCCAAAAAAACATTAATATTCCTCAAAATTAAAGCATGCATTGATGAATGTGTCTATTAAAGGGACACTAAACCCAAACATTTTCTTTCCGGATTCAGATAGAGAATACAATTTTAAACAAAATTCAAATTTATTTCTATTACCTAATTTGCTTCATTCTTTAGATATCTTTTTGTTAAAAAAATAGCAATACACATGGGTGAACCAATCACATGAGGACTCTATGTGCAGCTACCAATCAGCAGCTACTATCTAGATATGCTGTTTAGGAAAGGATATCATGAAAATGAAGCAAATTAGATAATAGAAGTAAATTAGAAAGTTGTTTTAAACTGCACTCTCTTTCTAAATCATTAAAGAAAATATGTGAGTTTCATGTCCCTTTAATATTGATATGACATACATTTAATCCTAATGTAAAAGAGAGATTCACAACATTAATCGGAAATTTGAATCAGATAGAGATTATATTATTAATTGATAATATGAATGGTAGTATCTACTGTGTATATATTCTGAAGAGTAATTGATTGAAGCATCAAGCTTAAAATGAGACCATTAAAGATTACAAAGGCAATCACCAAAATCACAAAGATATATATGTAAATCAGTGTTTACATGGTTTAAAATGCTAGGTGGAGTGGCCATTTCAATATCATAATATTACACACTCCCATATTATTCAATGTTGAATAATTGAATATTCTGAGATCAATTCACGGGCATGTGTGTAAAAGAACTCTTTTAAATTTCAATCTCAAATGCAAACATGCATACCGATAAATTATACAAAAGATAAATATATTATCAATTCATAAATATTAGCACATAATGTTGCCTTTGATAAATATGATTTTTAATATATTAATGAAATGTTACTTGAAAAATAACTGAACATTCTGAGTTTAAAGGATCTATTAAATCTTCTAAGTAATTATATTTGATTCAAATCAATCAATAACTTAAAACATAGTCATTATTGTGACTTTGTATCAATATTTTATGATAACAATAATCCAGACTTTAACTAATGTATAATCTTTATTTCTTTCAAGATAATAATATTTATTGATATCATATCTGTTTATTTTTTCTATATTTCAGAACGACCTTCCACTTCTGGGCATCAGCCTCCTGCCCCTCCCCAGTCAGAAGCCCCTCCCCAGCCCCAAACCACTTTCGGCCCTTCCCATTCCTCCTGTCCCTCCCAAAAAATGCCCCATTGCCCCCCCCCCCCTCGCCGCTCTCCCCGTATTGCCGCCCATACAGCTCCCCCACCTAGCCAGCCCCTGACTCCCCATCTGTACGGGCTGTCCCAGAACGGCAGCCCAATCCCATCCCTCCCCCCTCCCCTCCCGCTCCAGACTTTTACCCCAGTCCCCACCTTCATTGTCCTGGGTGTCAGATTATCCTTCCCAGCCACAGATGTAAGTATCATTACAAATCCACATTATAACATACTTTCTTTAAGGGACATTATAGTGATATAATTAGACATATATTGATAATTTACATCAATATTTTTTAAAAATATTGTCTTTATTTCATTAATCTAAATGTTTCCGATCTTCAGTTTTGAGAAATCAACATCCACATTTTCGAATATAGAAATTATATTGCTTAGATGTTGTATATGTATTCTGTATATATGACAATATTTTGTATTTGTTATCACTGCCCTTTTCACAGTGTGTCATAAACCAAAGAAATATTTTGTTCACGATTGAGAGGGACAGTATACTATAAAATAGTTTTTCCCTTAATGTGTTTACAATTATATTTTGTACCAGCTGCAGAGTATAAAATGTATGCAATTTGCTTGTTAAGGCTTCTTTGTGTATATGAATTAGCTGATTTTGATTTTTGAAGCCACAACCTAATCAAATGGTTTTAACTTGTAGATATTATCAGATCTCATTCATTTATCCCATTTAGACAATATACATGCTTCTTTATCTCATATCACTCCATATACCAATCACCAATACTTGGATAGAACAATTGTAAATTAACTTTTTCTTACCTTATCTCTTCTATAACCCACTGGGAGTGTAATTTCTTCTGCTTGCTGTGTTTACACAGCTTGGCCTCAAGGCCAAAATATTTAAGGATAGGTGTGGATACCACAGGCTAAATAAACTATTTCAGATGCCAAGATAAGGACAATGGAAATACTTATAAAAACAATTTAATACACTCCAGCAGGTAAAGTGGATCATTGTGAACCAATTAAAGGGGAGAACATTTTTTAGTAAACTGTCCCTTTAATGGTTTATCTATGAAGAACATATTTAATGTGTAAATATTCTATATAGAATTTTTAATAATAATAATTATTTGTCTTTTTATTATTACAATGTCTCTTTGCTCTTTTTTTATTATGTGCTTGAATGAACAATAATTGTCATACTTTTTTTTAGGTTGTGACTCAGCATGGTTAATGCTAGAGGCTCTAGCACGTATAGAGCAGACCATGCTGAGGAACAGTCTGTTGCTGGGAAGGATGCACGACACCATGCATACCCAGCTGCAGATGCAGCGCTTGACTCTAGAGCACGTTCTGAGTCAATGCATGGATCCGCAGATGGTAATGCACAGGACGATGAGGGTGATCCTAATGCCCAATAAGTGGAGGATCCGGAGATGCTCCGAGGGTGCAGATACAAATCTTCCGTCCACATGTTAGTTTGTTTGTATTTATTGTTGCCATTTGGCCTTTTTAGTTTTTTGTTGTGCCTGTTGCACTCTTTCACCTTGTCAGATGGCTCCAATGGGGCTGTGTTGGCTCTTGTCAACTCCCTCCAAGGACTGTGATACACTATGGCACTTTGTCAGATGGCTCCAATGGGGCTGTGTTGGCCCTTGTCAACTCCCTCCAAGGACTGTAATACACTATGGCACCTTGTCAGATGGCTCCAATGGGGCTGTGTTGGCCCTTGTCAACTCCCTCCAAGGACTGTGATACACTATGGCACCTTGTCAGATGGCTCCAATGGGGCTGTGTTGGCCCTTGTCAACTCCCTCCAAGGACTGTGATGCACTCTTTTACCTTGTCAAATGGCTCCAATGGGGCTGTGTTGGCCCTTGTCAACTCCCTCCAAGGACTGTGATAGACTCTTTCACCTTGTCAAATGGCTCCAATGGGGCTGTGTTGGCCCTTGTAAACTCCCTCCAAGGACTGTGATGCACTCTTTCACCTTGTCAAATGGCTCCAATGGGGCTGTGTTGGCCCTTGTCAACTCCCTCCAACAACTGTGATGCACTCTTTCACCTTGTCAAATTGCTCCAATGGGGCTGTGTTGGCCCTTGTCAACTCCCTCCAAGGACTGTGATACACTATGGCACCTTGTCAGATGGCTCCAATGGGGCTGTGTTGGCCCTTGTCAACTCCCTTCAAGGACTGTGATACACTATGGCACCTGGTCAGATGGCTCCAATGGGGCTGTGTTGGCCCTTGTCAACTCCCTCCAAGGACTGTGATACACTATGGCACCTTGTCAGATGGCTCCAATGGGGCTGTGTTGGCCCTTGTCAACTCCCTCCAAGGACTGTGATACACTATGGCACCTTGTCAGATGGCTCCAATGGGGCTGTGTTGGCCCTTGTCAACTCCCTCCAAGGACTGTGATAGACTCTTTCACCTTGTCAAATGGCTCCAATGGGGCTGTGCTGGTCCTTGTCAACTCCCTCCAAGGACTGTGATGCACTCTTTCACCTTGTCAAATGGCTCCAATGGGGCTGTGTTGTCCCTTGTCAACTCCCTCCAAAGACTGTGATGCACTCTTTCACCTTGTCAAATGGCTCCAATGGGGCTGTGTTGGCCCTTGTCAACTCCCTCCAAGGACTGTGATACACTATGGCACCTTGCCAGATGGCTCCAATGGGTCTGTGTTGGCCCTTGTCAACTCCCTCCAAGGACTGTGATACACTATGGCACCTTGTCAGATGGCTCCAATGGGGCTGTGTTGGCCCTTGTCAACTCCCTCCAAGGACTGTGATACACTATGGCACCTTGTCAGATGTCTCAAATGGGGCTGTGTTGGCCCTTGTCAACTCCCTCCAAGGACTGTGATGCACTCTTTCACCTTGTCAAATGGCTCCAATGGGACTGTGTTGGCCCTTGTCAACTCCCTCCAAGGACTGTGATGCACTCTTTTACCTTTTCAAATGGCTCCAATGGGGCTGTGTTGACCCTTGTCAACTCCCTCCAAGGACTGTGATAGACTCTTTCACCTTGTCAGATGGCTCCAATGGGGCTGATTTATCAATATGACTTTTTGTAACGTTATCTTGTTTCTTTATGTTTTATGACATAATAATAAAATAAATGTTATTAATATATTATATGTCCTCTTTATTCATGTCATTTATTAAAATCTATATTTTATGTTGTTAATCCTTAAAGGGACCTGAAAAAAAAAACTGGTCTTTCATGATTCATATATATAATACAATTGTCAATACATTTATTATTTACATCTAAAATTTAATTTGCTTCATTTTCTTGATATACTTTTCTGAAAGGTTTATCTTTGCAAGATCATGATTAGCAGAGAACTGAGGTTCTAGATGTATATTGTTGGTTGTATATATGTATATATATATATATATATATTTTTTTTTTTTTTTTTTTTTTTTGGGGAACATCCATGTGTTCATTTATAAACTATTCGTGAATTGATGCACCTTTAACAAATGATCCCAGGATTATTACAATGAGATAATCTATGTAAATTACGAATTTGATGGAAATAGTATCCTCTCTGTGAATCCTGAACTTAATTGTTTGTATTTCATGTCCCTTTAAGTGATGCTGACCACAATTCTTAAGGAATGTATATTCATTTCTAATGTATTTTTGTCTTTTTTACATCAACATAGATATATAATATTTTTACAAAAGACTATTTTTTGAATGTTGCGAGCACATGTATTCCAATTTCACTTATATCTTATTGTAGTAGTCTAACAAAAGCAATCACTGTGTGTAATGCGCATATTTTAGCTGATTAATATCTTTCTCTTATTATTGTTTCTGTTTAATGATCCAACGACATAATGCTATAGGAAGGCTGACCATATTTCAACTTGAATAAGTGACACATCTGATAAATACATGTGTCATTATTCTTATTTCAAATAAATCTTTAAACATATCTGAAAACATCCCTGACATATGTATTTCTCATGTGTCCCTTTTTAAAGCGTAAAGATGGAACACCATAGCTATAGGTAACATATAATGTCTAACCAATCCCTATTTTCATAATGTATCTTGTAGCATTATGTCTGATTTAAAGGGACATGAAACACAATCTATTTTCTCATTTATGTATAACATACTATTTTTTAAGAAGTTTCTTTCCATAAATTCACATATTTGCTTCAGTCTCTTTGTATCATTTGTTTAAGGAGCAGCAGGGCACTACTGTTTTCGAAATAAACACATAGGCGAACCAATGACAATCGGTATATATATGTAGCCAACAATCAGCATTTAGAACATCGTATTTTTCTGCTCTTGAGATTACCTCTAAACACGTCATCAAAATATTAAACTTAAATTTGAAAATGAAGTTCAAATTGCAATGTCGTACATAATCGTGTAACATAAAATGCTTGCTAAATAGTTAATAATCCTCCGATTCTAATGAAATATATCCTTATTACCAACAATGGATTATATTTCATATATCACAGTATTACATTATCTAGCGTGACCTTCATAGCTAGCAATATAGCACATACTATTTTTTTTTTTTTTTAATTCTTTTATTGAGATAATTCCAAAATATACATAGAAAAGCATTAGAAAAACTGTTAGATTAACATCAAGTGTTACAATGGATAATTATTTGTTACAATTAGACAAGTAGGTTTATAACAATAGGACTCGAGGTTGATCAATATTACTGGCCACAGGTACCAATCAGCCGACACTCAAAAATAAAAGTATACAATGGATATGTTTGTGATGAAAATGACCGTTACGGGGATGTCTATGACCTCCCTCTGACTGTCATGAGGTGGCCCTGTGTTGTGGGAGTGTTTAGAGTCTAAGTGTAGGGATATTGCATACGGGAGCGCAGTTTTATAGTAGGTTGATAGGGTTGGGCAAGGGAATGGGATGTTATTGGCTATTTATATATTCTTCCCATAGAAATGTTATGTTATGGAATTCTTCTACCCGTCTGGTGCTGGTGTAATGGTATTTCTCCAGCTGGAGATAGTGTGTCACCCTGGACCTCCAGACCGCGGGGGATGGCAGGTCTGATTTTTTCCAATTAAGCGGGATTAGTCTTTTAGCAGAGTTGATCATAATTGTAAGAAGTGTTCGTTTTAGTTTGCATGGAATTTTGGGGAATTTGTTGAATAGAAAAACCCATGGGGTAAGCGGAAGTGGTGCACCCATAGCTTTTTCAATCTCAAGTCTAAGGGAGCACCAGAAGGATGATGCTATCGAGCATGTCCACCAGATATGTGCAAAAGTGGCTGGTTCTCCGCAGTTCCTCCAGCACATGGCGGTCATGTTGGGGAATAGGTGGTGCAATCGAACTGGAGTGTAGTACCACCTGCTTAGCAGTTTGATATTCATTTCCAGCATTGAAATGGATGATGAAGCTTTTGTCATCTGGTGAGAGATGATATTCCAGTCTGGCGGGTCCAGGTCGACCCCCTAAGTCTTTTTCCCATTTAGCTACGTATGTAGGGGGTGCCGAGTGGGACACACGCGACAGTATTTTATATGTTAATGATAGAATTCCTCTCTGTGGGTGGGGATGAAAGCAAATTGCTTAAAAATGAGAGAGTTGCCTTTTAAATTGGTGTCTAAAGGTGTGTGTTGTTAGGTAGTGTTTCAGTTGTGTATAAGTGTACCAATTTCGGAAGTTAGCCCCGAGGGTATCACATAATGTCTGTTGTGGTTGGATTTTGCCTTTATTATAAAGAAGGTGGTGTGGGATAGAGCTTTGTAGGAAAGGAGTGTTTTGGGATATGTCAGGAGTTCTGTTCAAGAATGGGAGTGGTGTATTCTTGCTAGCTGGAGTCAGAGGGGAGTATGTGGTGGAGACTGTGGGGTGTTTCTGAAGTATTTTGTCCCATTGTCTAAAGGTTTCATGTACTAGCCTGGGGGTGGTGTGAAGTAGTTTACGTTGGGCGTTTGGGATCCAGCAATTCCCGCATAGATAATGGCAGTCTGAGAGTGATTGCTCTAACTGTACCCATTCCTTGTTCATGTTGTGTTTACTCCAGTCAGCAATTCGCGTTAGGAAAACTGCCTGTCTATAGCGTAGTAGATTTGGGGCCTTCGGGGTCTTTTAGCGTTAAGAAGATATCATCCGCATAAAGGGTTATTTTATATGTAATGGATCCGATCTCCATTCCAAGAATGGTGGTATTTTGTCTGATGTGGGAGGCAAGCACCTCCATCGCCAGTATGAATAAAAGCGGGGAAAGCGGGCAGCCCTGTCGTGTTCCATTTTTAATATTAAAAGGGGGGGAGATAGAGTCGTTTAATTTGATTTTGGCTTGTGGGTTATTATAAAGTGCAAATATTTTTCCTATAATTTGTTGAGGGAAGCCGAATGCGTGCAAATTTTGTTTCAGAAAAGACCAGTCTAGCCTATCAAAGGCCTTTTCTGCATCCATGGCCAAGAATGCTGATGGAATCTTCTGGGTGGTAGCATATTCCATAAGGTCTAGTATTTTGGTGGTATTATCCCTAGCCTCTCTAGAGGGTGTGAAGCCTGCTTGATTGATATGTATGATTGAGGGTAAGATTAAATTTATTCTGGTGGCTATAATTTTCACGAACAGTTTTACATCAAAATTCAGAAGGGAAATGGGGCGGAAATTCATAGGTGTGTCTGGGGGTTTACCTGGTTTCGGAAGCACAACCACCTGTGCCTCTAGCATTGTAGATGGGAAGGGATTATTATCTGCTACTTCATTAAAAATCATAGTAAGATAGGGTGTGAGTGTATCTGAAAAGGTTTTATAATATTTGGCCGGAAAGCCATCTGGCCCTGGGCTTTTCCCGTTTTTTAAGTGACTTAATAGCTGTTTGGACTTCTTGAGGGGTTATTGGGTTGTTGAGTAGAGTTTTTTGATCATCTGTCAGTGTGGGTATCGGGAATTTTGTAATATACTCATTGAGTTTGTCAGAATGATCTACTGTAGGGTTTTCGTTTTGAAGATTATACAACGACGTGTAGTATGCATGGAAGGCCTGTAGGATATCAGGGGTTGTCTGGAATGGGTTCCCTTTAGGGTTTTGTATTTCATAAATATGGGATTTGAGTCTCTTTTTTTTTAACGCTCTGGCCAAAAGTTTGCCTGATCTGTTATTTTCGAAATAAAACAAGCTATTAGTTTTTTTGCGTTGAAGCTGGTATTCTATATCTAAGAAGTTATCTAATTCTGTTCTAGTGGTCTGAAGTTCGGTTAAGATATCAGTGCTTTCTGGGGATCTTTTATGTGCGTGTTCTAGCTGTGCATATCTTGCTGTTAGGTCCTGATAAAGCTTACGGTGAGTTTGTGTGTGGTGGGCTTTGATCTTGATCAGTTCTCCACGGAGTACGCATTTATGTGCCTCCCAAATTGCAAAGTTATTTTCTATCGACCGGGAGATGATGGTAAAATATTCTTCTATATACTTAGTAAGTTTAAGAACTAAGTCTGGGTGGTCTAAAAGGCTATCATCTAATTTCCATTGGTACGGGGTAAGAGGGGTGTTAGGCCAGGTGAATTTGAGCTGAACAGACGAATGGTCAGACCAAAAAGTTGGCATTATCTCGCACTTATTTATGTGGGAAAGACCGCTCTGATTAGTAAGGATATAATCTAGCCTACTGTAGGATTTGTTGGGATGGGAAAAGAAGGTGTAGTCTCTTTTCTCTCTGTGTAAGAATCTCCAAGTGTCATAGAGCTTCATGTCTCTCATTCCCTGCCAGATGGTGTTGGACAGTTTTCTGGGGATTTGTATGTTTACGTTGGTGCTATCGATTGTGGGCTGCAGCGGTACATTGAAATCTCCGGATAAGAAGATCGGGCCTTTAGCCAAATCCACTATTCTAGTGAACAGAGTGCGGAAGAAGGGGAGTTGGTGGGTGTTGGGAGCGTATATATTAATGAGAGTTATGGGTCTTCCATATAATAGACCCGTCAGGCCCAGGTAATGGCCTTCTCTGTCTGATATCTTTTGGATAATGGTAAATGGGACAGATTTGTGTATCAGGATGCTCACCCCATTTTTCTTATGCGGGCCTGTACTATGGAAGTGCGTGGTGAAATGCCTCCCAAAGTATTTTGGTATGTGGTGTGATTTAAAATGCGTTTCTTGAAGGAAGAGGATGTCTATGTGTCGTTTTGATAGATCAGATAAGGCCTTGGATCTCTTAATTGGCGAGTTAAAGCCTTTAACGTTTTGAGTCAGTAGGGTCAGTTGAGGCGTTGCGTTAGAGGTCATTGTTAATGATGTGGGGTTGTATACTGCTTTGGTGTGATTGAGTGTTGAGGTGTGTATTGGTATAAGGCTCGAGAATGGGAAAGATGATTTTGAACATTGCAACAAGTGGTGGAATTACATTAAACTGGATGCATGTCAAGTAACAATATATCCAACTAGACAAAACACACAGAAAAAACATTTCAAACAGAATAAACAGAAAAAAAAAAGGCTCTCTGCCTAACATAGGTCATTTCTGAGAGCACTCGTGTGGGGGGAAACTGTTGGCTAGCCCTTTAGGTATACTTAGAAAAAGCTATTATCCCTTGGGTTAGAAATGATTAAAGTCTCTGGCAGCTCAAAAAGCACATACTATTTTTTAAAATATAAATACGTTTCTTATTGACATGCAAAGCTGTAAAATGAGTCCTTGGATTGGATTACGTTTTTACGCGATCTCGGATGCGCCATGTTGCTTAACACGTCACATGCCACGCTGTAAAATGAGTCCTTGTATTGGCTGACGTTTTTACGCGATCTCGGATGTGCCTTTGATTGGCTCACGTTTTTATGCGATCTCGGATGCGCCATGTTGCTTAAGACGTCACATGCCAAGGTGTTAAATCCGTCTAATTTGCTTACGTACTCCCGCAATATTTGATTTTGCACGTAACCCACATTTGTGAATGAGAAGACAAGTTTTAAACCATGGCGAGTATGGATTGTGTCAATCATGTACATTGTTGAACCATAGCTGATAAAGAACACAAAAATCTCTTTCTTTCACAAGATATGACGAGTCCACGGATTTCATCCTTACTTATGGGATATCGCCTCCTGGTCAGCAGGAGGAGGCAAAGAGCTCCACAGCAGAGCTGCATAAATAGCTCCTCCCTTCCCCCCAACCCAGTCATTCTCTTTGCCTGTATTAGTGATAGGAAGAGGAAAAGTGAGGTGTTAGTTTAGATTCTTCAATCAAGAGTTTTTTATTTTTAAACGGTACCGAGGTGTGCTGTTTTATTACAGAGCAGCTTCTGAATAGCCTTTTAGGCTAAGGGAACTGGTGGATTTTTGTATCCACTGCGCCTCCCATATTTGTGCTGCATTGTCTGTATATGGTCTTTGAGGTTGTAACCAAGACCCTTCTATTTCACAGGACCTCAGGAGGAAGAGTGGACCTCTTGACACTGTGAAGTTGTCATGCTGTTCCTCAGCATGGAGGTAAGTGCAGTTTTTATTCTTTGGCCCACGGCATATCTCAGATTAACTGTACTGGCAATAATACATTGGGGACTAGATGGGCTTCCCTTTATTTTTTTCCCCAGACATTCGGGCAGTTTTCATAGCCTAGAAGCGCTGGGGTATGTGTCCATAGCCGACATATTTTAAGTATCCAGACATTCTAAGGGGCAGACCAGAATTGACTTAGAAGCGCTGGAAAATTGTTATATAGTTATACGCTATAACCAGACACTCTAGCATGTATGTGGGACCTAGAAGCGCTGGGAAATGTTTTGTGTGTACATTAAAATGGGCTGGCTGACTCCTTTATTTGGGGAAAGGTAAAACCCCGTATTAGTAAAAAGATCCTGACGAAACCCTTATGCAAGGGAGGCTTGGGGGTACCCCTAATATCACATTACTATAAAGCTGTAGTTTTGCAAAAAATCCTAGAGTGGCATGATGTCACACACACAAAAGCATGGTCCTCTATAGATTCCTTCCTGTTACGCTCACCCACTTTAGGGCCACTGTGCTGGATTAAACAAACATGTAGACCCACACTATCTAGAACCTCCCCCCTCTACGCTCACTACTTCCGTACATGGGATAATATCAGACTTAAGACTAAAGGCCTCACGACGTACATCTCACCAATGACACCAATTCCGATAAATGCGGAATTCCACGGGGGGCTTATCCTGAACGAAGTGTACTCCCCTGATACAGGACCAACCATACCGTTCACTTACCTGACCGAGGGAGGAAAATTGAAACTCAGATCGCAGCTTATAGACCTAGTCGGTGGAACCTTCTCCCGATGGCTAAAATATGCTCAAATAACACATTTACTAGGCTCATCACCCCATAAACAAGATTTACTGAGGGATCTGACGAAATTCGAAAGACTCTGTCTAGTAGGGGTGACGCCCAGAGGTTCACTATCCATCACTAAAAGACTGTTAGATGACACCCTTACCCTACCCACATCCTCATATATCTCTAACTGGCAAACTGACTTAGGAATTTCCATACCCGAAGAGCAATGGGATAACATATGTTATAACTCTGCCAAGTCCTCCTCCTCCCCCAGAATATTGGAGCTTAACCACAAAGTCCTGTTTAGATGGTATCTTACCCCTGACAGGCTTAAACGAATATACCCTCAATCTAATGCCACATGCTGGAGAGGCTGCGGGTCTCTGGGCACAATGGCCCATATCTGGTGGCACTGCCCGAAACTACTCCCATTTTGGGAAGACATTATTCACAATTTGAAAACAATCATGGGAGAACAATTTGAACTGCCCCCAACCACAGCCCTTCTAAACTACAAACCAAAGAAAATATGTAACATAAAATGGAAATTCCTACAATATAGCTTAAACGGAGCCAAATTACTTATTGCGCGCAAGTGGAAATCTGCCCAGATCCCAACTCGGCAGGAATGGCTGCATAGCACATCAGAACTACTAGAAATTGAAGAATACGCACACTTTAAGAATGGTAGTCTTGACTTTTACCATAACATACAATTTTACTGGCAGACCCTCCTACACTCATAGATAGTTTAACAGACTCTACAGCTTTGGAGCGGGCCGCCCCGTCCGGATCAACTCTCTAACTTACCAAATTATTCAGCCTTCCCTTTCTCCTATTCTTCTTCGCCCTTTCCCCTTTCTATGCTCCCATCTCTCCTTTTGTTCCTCTTTCTTTTCTCTTTTTCTTTTTCCTTATTGTCTTAGCCCGTATGGGCACATGTTTTGAAATGTTATGGTTTCCATGCTGTTTATGTTTGTGAGGATTGCACTTTATCTGCGAGGATACCAGAAGGAGAAGTAAATGCTATATCGAACTGTTGAAAAGCCAGGTAATGAGTGATATGTACCATCACTAACTTAAACGATCTACCCCTTTTCAGCACCGTACCTGCTAATATTACCTGATCCTGGGGGAGCTTCCCTGATCACTAGTTTTATCAAAGACTCTCTATCATTGGACAATGCCCCCCCCTAATTGTCTGTGTATTACTGTTCACTCATGCGATTTATCTGAGTATCTATACGTACGACATTATGGTTTTTTTTTTCATTGTAAGTGTAATCTTTTCTTACTCAATAAAAATGTTTTAAAAAAAAAAAAAAAAATGGGCTGGCTGACGCTGGGGACGGTTTTACGGAGAGAATATATTTATTTATGAGGCTCTGGTTCTTGGCGGTATTCTGAGGTGTTTTTGACTGTTACGCTCACAAAGGGCGGGGCTTACTGTTTTGCGCGCTTTGACAGCGCAGCTCTTTTCTATTCGGTGGCAGCATCTACTCACGGCCCCTAACTCTGCTTGTGGGAGAATTTACAAGCGACTTAGGTGCACCGTGTTGCGGGGTTAAGCTTGGTCAGGAGGCAGGTAGGAGCCGCAGCAGAGCTGCGGCGGGGTGACTGTGTGATTTTGCAAAAGTAAACCAGTACAATATTTTTAGGGCCATCATGCAGGAATGTGAAATTGGCCCTCTGACTTAGTTATTAAGCTTTATTTCGCATTGCTTTCCTTAATACGATAAATTTATTATTAAGCTTCAGATTGATTTTCTTAAAGATACAGTTCGACAAATTTATTGCAGTGATTTGACCAAGATTGCTTTTGTTTAGGTTATCATGGATGACCTTGAACAAAATACATGTCCTATGTGTTTGGATGCCATTGTGGAACCCCCAGTTACACTTTGTCCCCCATGTATTGAAAGGGCTTTACAGTGTAAAGAACAAATTTTCTTTAATAAAGATATATCTAATGAATGTCCTCAGACTGATGAAAATCAGGATATGCCGCATCTTTCTCCCCGAGCGTCACAGCCTTTAACGCCCGCACAGGGGACGCCATGTTCTTCAATGGCATCTGCTTCATTTACTCTGCAGGATATGGCTACAGTTATGTCATCCACTCTTACAGAAGTTTTATCTAAGTTGCCAGTGTTACAAGGCAAGCGCAGCAGGACAGAGACCCACGTGGTTCCTGCAACTTCTGATGCTTTAATAGCTATCTCCGATATACCTCCCCAGGGCTCTGAATTGGGAGGTAGGGAGGCCCTGTCTGAGGGGGAACTGTCTGACTCAGGAAGTGCATTACCCCAGACAGACTCAGACGTCATGTCCTTCAGGTTTAAGCTTGAACACCTCCGCCTTTTGCTACGAGAGGTTTTGGTGACTGTGGACGACTGTGACTCTATTGTGGTCCCTCCAGAGAAATTGAGTAAGATGGACAAATACTTAGAGGTTCCTTCTTATTCCGATGTGTTTCTGGTTCCTAAGAGAATTTCGGAAATTATTACAAAGGAATGGGAGAGACTGGGTATCCCGTTCTCCCCTTCCCCTATGTTTAGGAAAATGTATCCTATAGCTGACACCGTTCGGGACTCTTGGCAGATGGTCCCTAAGGTGGAGGGAGCTATCTCTACCCTGGCTAAGCGTACGACTATTCCTATTGAGGACAGTTGTGCTTTCAAGGACCCTATGGATAAAAAGTTGGAGGGTCTTCTAAAGAAGCTTTATATTCATCAAGGGTTTCTTATGCAACCGACAGCCTGCATTGTAACAGTCGCAACTGCGGCTGCCTTTTGGTTTGACGCTCTAGAAGAGTCCCTTAAGACTGAGACTCCTTTAGAAGAAATAATGTATAGAATTAAGGCCCTTAAGCTGGCTAATTCTTTTATTACAGATGCCGCCTTTCAGATCGCTAAATTGGCAGCTAAGAATTCAGGATTTTCCATTTTAGCGTGCAGAGCTTTATGGTTAAAATCCTGGTCTGCGGATGTATCCTCTAAGTCAAAGCTCTTAGCGATTCCTTTCAAGGGTAAGACCCTGTTTGGACCGGACTTGAAGGAGATCATTTCTGACATTATGGGAGGTAAGGGTCACCTCCTTCCTCAGGATAAAACAGCTAAACAAAGGGGACGACAAAATAATTTTCGTTCCTTTCGAAACTTCAAGGGAATCCCCTCTTCCTCTTCTGTTAAACAGGAAGGGAATTTCTCTCAAGCCAAACCCACCTGGAAACCTAATCAGGGTTGGAACAAGGGTAAACAACCCAAGAAGCCTGCCGCTGCTACCAAGACAGCATGAAGGGGCGGCCCCCGATCCGGACCGGATCTAGTAGGGGGCAGACTTTCTCTCTTTATCCAGGCTTGGATAAGAGACGTTCAGGATCCCTGGACACTGGATATCGTGTCTCAAGGGTATCAGCTGGAGTTAAAAAATTCCTTTCTAAGGGGAAGGTTTCTTCTTTCACGATTGTCTGTATACCAGATAAAAAGAGAAGCGTTCTTACGTTGTGTAAAAGACCTCTCCACTATGGGAGGTCTTTGCCACACTGATTCTCAGATGGGGCAGACCAGAATTGGATCTAATGGCGTCTCGTCAGAATGCCAAGTTCCCAAGATATGGATCCAGGTCCAGGGATCCTCAGGCCGAACTGATAGATGCCTTGGCAGTGCCTGGTCGTTCAACCTAGCTTATGTGTTTCCACCGTTTGCTCTCCTTCCCCGGGTGATTGCACGGATCAAACAGGAGAGGGCTTTGGTAATTCTAATCGCTCCTGCGTGGCCTCGCAGGACTTGGTATGCCGATCTGGTGGACATGTCCTCTCTGCCGCTGTGGCAGCTTCCATTGAGGCAGGACCTTCTCATTCTGGGACCCTTCCATCATCCGAATCTAATTTCTCTGCAGCTGACTGCTTGGAGATTGAACTCTTGATTTTATCTAAGCGAGGGTTCTCTGATGCGGTTATTGATACCTTGATTCAGGCGCGCAAACCTGTTACTAGAAAAATTTACCATAAGATATGACGTAAATATCTTTATTGGTGTGAATCCAAGGGCTACTCATGGAGTAGGGTTAGGATTCCCAGGATTTTATCTTTTCTCCAAGAAGGATTGGAGAAAGGGTTGTCAGCAAGTTCCTTAAAGGGAAAGATTTCTGCTTTGTCTATTTTGCTACACAAGCGTCTGGCAGATGTTCCAGATGTTCAATCTTTTTGTCAGGCCCTGACTAGAATCAGGCCTGTATTTAGACCAATTGCTCCTCCTTGGAGTTTGAATTTAGTTCTTAATGTTCTTCAAGGGGTTCCGTTTGAACCTATGCATTCCATAGATATTAAGTTATTATCTTGGAAAGTTTTATTTTTGGTTGCTATTTCTTCTGCTCGCAGAGTTTCTGAACTTTCGGCATAACAATGTGATTCTCCTTATCTTATTTTCCATGCTGATAAGGTGGTGTTACGTACCAAACCTGGTTTTCTTCCTAAGGTTGTTTCTAACAAAATTATTAATCAGGAAATTGTTGTTCCTTCCTTGTGTCCTAACTCTTCTTCTAAGAAGGAGAGCCTGTTACATAATTTGGACGTAGTCCATGCCTTTAAGTTCTATTTGCATGCGACTAAGGATTTTCGTCAAACATCTTCATTATTTGTTGTTTTTGCTGGGAAACGTAGGGGTCAGAAAGCTACGGCTACCTCTCTTTCTCTTTGGCTGAGCAGTATCATCCGTGTTGCATATGAGACTGCTGGACAGCAGCCTCCTGAACGAATTACAGCCCATTCTACTAGAGCTGTGGCTTCCTCATGGGCATTTAAAATGATGCTTCTGTTGAACAGATTTGCAAGGCTGCAACTTGGTCGTCTCTTCACACTTTTTCCAAATTTTCCAAATTTGATACTTTTGCTTCGTCTGAGGCTGTTTTTGGGAGAAAAGGTTCTTCAAGCAGTGGTGCCTTCCATTTAGGTTCCTGTCTTGTCCCTCCCTTTCATCCGTGTCCTATAGCTTTGGTATTGTATCCCATAAGCAAGGATGAAATCCGTGGACTCGTCATATCTTGTAAAAGAAAAGGAAATTTATGCTTACCTGATAAATTTATTTCTTTTACGATATGACGAGTCCACGGCCCACCCTGTCATTTTTCTGAGACAAGTTTTTATTTTTGTTAAACTTCAGTCACCTCTGCTCCTTGGCTTTTCCTTTCTCTTTCTAACTTCGGTCGAATGACTGGGTTGGGGGGGAAGGGAGGAGCTATTTATGCAGCTCTACTGTGGAGCTCTTTGCCTCCTCCTGCTGACCAGGAGGCGATATCCCATAAGTAAGGATGAAATCCGTGGATCCGTCATATCGTAAAAGAAATACATTTATCAGGTAAGCATAAATTTCCTTTTTGATGGCTGTCTCGTTGAAGAAACGAATGAAGGCAATGGGGCCTATCTATCAAGCTCCGAATGGAGCTTGATGCCCCGTGTTTCTGGCGAGCCTGCAGGCTCACCAGAAACAGCAGTTATGAAGCAGCGGTCACAAAGACCGCTGCTCCATAACCTGTCCGCCTGCTCTGAACAGGCGGACAGACATCGCCGGAAATCAACCCGATTGAGTTGATTGACACCCCCCTGCTGGCGGCCCATTGGCCACGAGTCTGCAGGGGGTGGCGTTGCACCAGCAGCTCTTGTGAGCTGCTGGTGCAATGCTGAATACGGCGAGCGTATTGCTCGCCGTATTCAGCGAGGTCCGCACTGTCAGATCAGGTCCGCCAGACTTTCTTAAATAGGAGCCATTATGTTTTCATGCATAATATATTTTGAGGCAAGTGCAAATCCATGAATATACTCCATCTTGTTTAATATGTTTGTCAACAATATTTTCATGTTTATAAATAATTACTGTGTTGTGTTGAATTTTCAACATATCTAATTCCTAAAGATGCGCTATTGTATTTGAATCAAGTAATCAATATGCATTGACCTTTATCATATGCTAAATATATGAGATGCCTACTTATTCTAGATGTTATGTCGTGTTATTTTTTCTTAAAGGGACATTATACACTCATTTTTTCTTAGCATATATGTTTTGTAGATGATCTATTTATATAGGCCGTAATTTATTTTAAATGTATAGTTTTGCTTATGTTTAAGTACCGTTGCTGTGATTTTCTGACTCCTAACCAAGCCTCAAAATTTGATGTGAGTACCATCAGCTACCTTCTCCAGCTTGCTCCTGTTTGTGTAAAGGGTCTTTTCATATGCAAAAGAAAGGGGATTGTCTTATTTCCCACTTGCAATGGGCTTTCCAGCTAACTTTTCGACATAGCTAAACTGAGAGTTTCTTAGTAAGTCTTTAAACCGTTTTATCATGGATTTTTATATCAGTATCTGGGCATCTTGTTCTTTATAGTAGTGTCTATTACATGCAGTTCTCTGAAAATTAGTGTATACTGTCCCTTTAATGTAAATGCTCAGTATTGTGTCATGTATGAGTTCCACATTGTTAATCTCCAAATATATTACTGTGAGGATATATTTCTAATGTAACTCTTAAAAGCACATGAAACCATATTCCTTCTAAATGAAATGTCTTTCTTAAATAATTCAAACACTATAATGTATCTTTAATAAAATAGACTTTATTTAACACATCGATAGAAATATGGCATACAGGCTTAGTATCCTATTCAAATATTTTCTTGTTTGAACAAGTACATGTAGATATACCAACAATCCCTAAGGATTAGTATATGTTAGCATATGTTCTTGTTTAAAGGGACAGTCAAGTCAAGCAAAACAGTAATGATTTTAATCTCCAAAAATGCAATTCTTATACAATATATCTCAAACGTTTATCACCAATTTATCTTATTTCTCTTGGTATTCTTAGTTGATAGTTAAACCTAGGAGGTTCATCTGCTCATTTCTTAGACCTTGAAGAGTGCATCTAATCTGAATGCATTTTGACCACTAGAGGGCATTATTTTTTGTGTTTCATATAGAAAACATTGAGCTCATGCAGTATAGTTACCCTGGATTGATCAGTGATTGGCTGAAATAGCGGTCTGTCAAAAGAACTGAAATAAGTGGTCATTTTTCAGAGGCATAGATACAAGGTTAATCGCAGAAGTAAAACGTGTATTTCTCTAAGTCTGGTTTTTTAAAACTTGATAATTTGTAATAAAGTGTTTTCTTTGTAACCAACAAGAATTAATGTTATGACTATCCCTTTAAGCTGTGTTGTTGGCATCAAAACAGTGATATGCCATCATGTATAATTGTAATGGTCATTTTGTTTGAGATTAGGGAAACAGTTTGGACATCACATCACAGAAACCAATCAATGTAATCAACAAGGATAGGTATGTGATGATGTGGTGTCCACACACTTGTAAAACACACTCTGCAAACAATCTGCCTCCATGGACCCGGTCCCATAGAAGCAGATTATATACAGAGTGTGCTCCACACGTGTAAGAAGACCACATCATCATATACCTATCCACTACACATTAAATAACTAAATATATATATAAAAAAAATACTTCCTCTTCCTTCCCCTCTTAACATGAGACTGAGGCTCTGGGGGGGGCAACTGCCCCCTCCGACGAGTTCTCATCGGAGATGTTTCGGGAAGAGGGGAAGGAGGAGTACTGGGATCACCCGGCTGAGGAAGAGATTGAGGAGGAGATGGAGGAGGGCCAGGAGCAGATGGTCCAGCAGCAGATGGCCCGGGATCAGATGGCCCAGCAGCAGATGATCCAGCAGCAGATGGCCCAGCAGCAGATGGTGCATATGCGCCTCCCGGAGGACCTGCAATATATCTTTCAGAGTATGCAAGATCTCTCTTTGGTCTTGGATAAGCTGTCTTTGGTCTTGGATAAGCTCTCTTTGGTCTTGGATAAGCTCTCTTTGGTCTTGGATAAGCTCTCTTTGGTCTAGTCGAATCCCATTAATTGCTTCCGTCAGCTGGATTCTGCTTTCAGCATTTTCCATCCGGGAGGCACGTATCTCTTCAAGAAAATCTCTTAATATCTGCAGCTCTGCTATCTCCTTCTGAGTAGCTGCTGGTGCACGGTGGGCTGCTGGTGCACGGTGGGCTGCTGGTGCAGGAGGGGCTGCTGGTGCAGGAGGGACTGCTGGTGCAGTGGGGGCTTCTTCAGAGGATGAGGATAGAGGGATGTCTTCTATGGCCCCCTCAAGGTGGCGAGTCATCTCCACCACTCTCATACCTGGGTGAAGGAGGAGCCTGTGGGTGCTGTGCTGCCTCCTCCCCGGGCTCAGACTCTGTATATTGTAAAAAGAAAGAAATCAAGATATTAGCATAGTTCCAAATAAAGATGTAAATGCTTTTGCTTACGATAGAATTACAAATGCAGCCTCATTAATACACTTTCAAATACAACAATCAATACGATTTTCGCATTTTCCAAACCGTGTTTCTGATATCTATATGGTCAATCTGAATGTGTTTTTGCGTTTGTTTTCAGTCTGATTAAATGCACACCTAACCTGTAGACTAGATACTAATGTGATGGCTTTTCGTGAAATGCAACTTTCGCAAGGTAATTGTGAATGTGTTTACATAATAATGTCTAAAAAAGGGTAATTGCATTAATCATATCCTTAAATACATTCTTTATTTTTGATGTAAAGAGATTATTAAATGAGCTTACTGGCAGATGAGAGTGGCAGGTTCCCGGTATCGACTCCTCCGATACCGACTATGGCCACCTCGGAGATGCTGGGACGCAACATTTCCTCCCATTGGGAATATTCCACAATCATTTCAGGACCACCACCGGTCCCTGTTTAGATATTGGTTCTCCCTCGAGAACTTTCTTTTGAGTTCCATTTTGCAGTCCCGGTAGCGATGCTTTATAGACTCGACATCCCTGTTCTGGACCCCCACTGCATTAACAGTATCCCTGATCTCCAGCCGTAGCTTCCTCTTCTCCCTAGGGGTGGCCTTCTGAGCCTGCAGCCTCCTAGCCCTCTCCATATAAGCCTCTATGAGGGCCTCCTTCTCCTCCATAGTATATCTCGCCTCCCTAGTCATCTTGGCTTTCCACTGTGATGTATGTGAGCCTATGTTTCCCGGACTGTGAAGCTCTACGCTTGCCGCCACTGGGCCCAGCCACTTGTTCATCTTGAACAAAGTGGCCAGGTGCACCCACCGCTTCCTCCCCCCCCTTCCTCCCCCCTTTCTGTCCTGTTCCTCTTCCTCTCCCTCTCCCCCTCCCTCTCTCCTGACTAACCTCCTGCCTTACCTCCTCTATAATCTCTTCTTTAAACTGAATCCTGAGGAACTCTAATAGTTACGGGGTAATCTGCCCCTATCCCCCCTCCCGACATACTCAACCAAAAAGTGAATGTGCCCAAATGAAAGTGGGTCAAAATAAATAACAAAAATGCAAAAAGTGATCAAAGTGTGAAAGGGATATAAATACAAGAGGGTAAGGAGTATTAAACAGACAAAAATGTAGAAAAAGACTAAAATGAGGATATGTAAACAAAATCTAACTATGGGATGGGTATGGGTATGGGCTTACAGGGAATGCGGTATGGGCTTAAAGGGAATGGGGTATGGGATAAAAGGGAATGGGTATGGGATGAAAGGGAATGGGGTATGGGATGAGAGGGGATGGGGTATGGAGTGTATGTAGTGTTATTGATTAGTGTATGTATGTATTGAATGTGTTTGCATGTAAATGTGTTAAGTATTCAGAAAAACCACTCGCACACTCACCCAAACAAACTCTCGCTCTCTCACTATCTGACACTACCACTAACTCACTATCTCACACTACCACTAACTAACTAACTAACTCACTATCTCACACTACTACTAACTCACTCTCTCACACTACCACTAACTAACTCACTATCTCACACTACCACTAACTAACTCACTATCTCACACTACCACTAACTCACTCACTAAATCTCACAATACCACTAACTATCTCACTCTCTACCACTAACTAACTCACTATCTCACACTACCACTAACTAACTCACTCACTAAATCTCACAATACCAATAACTCTCTAATCTCCAAAAATCCTCCAGCAACACAGTCAAAGAAGCCATGCTTGTGGCTTGCTTATACCCTATGTAAATGTTTAATAATGTACTGGTTTGCCAAGTAAAGTATGTTCAGGTGTGCTTTGTTAGTAATTAGTATGTGTGCAATGTGTATTAGTTGTGTGAATTTGCGCATGCTCGTATTGAGTTAGTATTTGTGGAATGTGTATAATGTGATGATGTCATAGTGATCGTTTTGCATAACATTGTCCGAACAAATTATCTGTAAATGTAAATAGATATTTGTGATGGTGTCGTATTTGTGAAGTGGTGTAAATGTTTCTTTGTACTAATGTTCCTTAATCTTGAATGCAAATGTTTTGTTTGTGTATGAGTGTGCAATTCATTTTTCGTGTTGTTTTGTTCCGTGTTGCAAGATCGTAAGGTATTTATGTATTCCTCGTTTAGTGTAAATCATGTTTATTATTTTTCTTTTCCGATTGTGAATGTGTAATGCGTATGTGCTATGTTGCGTGATTGTTGTTAGTACATTTGAGCTGTGTTTTTGTTGTGCATTATGTGGTATACGTAATATGACAGAGCAGTGTGTATTTCTCGTGAGATCGAGTGTTAGCTGAAAACTGCGTGCTTCTTTGATTTATCATTGATCTCTATGGGAGAATGTTTAACGCTGCCGTGATTACGCTTCTTAAATAAACGCGGTAGTCGTGTTACCGCGACACGTTACGAGGTTGTTTTGAGACTCGTAATACCTACGTTAAGAAAAGTGCGCAAAGGAAATAAAGTACACGTAACTAACGCACCCCTCCTAACGCCAAACTCGTAATCTAGCCGACAGTGTTTAGTGCTAAGGGTGCTTTTTTTCTCCTCAGGACAAAATGTCTAAAGACAAAACTAGATTTGCTGGTCGTTTTCATTCTTTTCATTAGTCCAGGAATCAGAAATCTTCCTCCTCTCCCGTATCCTGCTGTACCTGCTGCTTTCACCTGGTATACCATGGCTGTTTCACCAACAGTTCCTACTGGGTATTCTGTGCCTACTGAGTCTCCTGTATCCTGTTATACCAGTGGCAGCTTTCCTGTAACCCGCTGTACATGCTGAACTCAACTGGTATCCCTTGACAGCCTGCTGAGTATCCTGTTATACTAGTGGTAACTTACCTTTATCCCGCTGCACTCACCTAGTATCCAGTGACAGCATGATGAGTCTCTTGTATCCTGCTGTACCAGTGGCTGCTTTCCTGTATCCCGCTGTACATGCTGAACTCAACTGGTATCCCGTGACAGTCTCACCAACAGTACCAGCTGGGTATCCTGTGCCTGCTGTGCCGAGTCTCCAGTATCCTGCTGTATCAGTGGCAGCTTACCTGTATCCCACTATATCTGCTGCACGAACCTGGTATATACTGATGTACCTGCTGCACCAACCTGGTATTGCTTAGCAGCCTCACCAACATTACCCGCTGGGAATACTGTGCTTGCTGTACCAGTGGAAGGTTACCTGAATCCTGCTGTACCCACTGCACCTACCTGGTATCCAGTGACAGCCTCACCAACTGTACCTGCTGGGTATACTGTGCCTGCTGAGTCTCGTGTGCTTGCTGTACCAGTGGCAGGTTGCATTAATCCTGCTGTACCTAACTGGTATCCCGTGGCAGCCTCACCAACAGTACCCGCTGGGTATACTGTGCCTGCTGAGTCTTGTGTGCTTACTGTACCAGTGGCAGCTAACCTGACTCCTGCAGTACCTGCTGCACCTACCTGGTATCCCATTACAGCCTCACCAACAGTACCTGCTGGGTATACTGTGCCTACTGAGTCTTGTGTGCTTACTGTACCAGTGGCAGCTTACCTGAATCCTGCAGTACCTGCTGCACCTACCTGGTATCCCATTACAGCCTCACCAACAGTACCCGCTGGGTATACTGACCTTGCTGAGTCATGTGTGCTTTTCCATCTATACCTGCTGAACATTGCTCCTGGTACCTAGTTGCTGGACTAATCTCACGGTACATGACCTTTGGCCTGTCCTGGACTCTACTCTTGTTTTCGTTTCTCTTGCTTTATTAAAACCTTTAAAAAGACTTTTGATTTTCTGTAGTCTATTCTTGCTTATTGAGTTCCACTCACCCTAACCTTCACAATAACAGACCTGTGTGTCAGGAGCACCCTTGCTGAGAACGAGTTAAAAGGGACATGAAGCTCAAAATGTAACTTTCATGTTCAGATAGAACATGCGATTTTAAAAGACTTTACTTGTATTATCAAACTTTACTTCCTTTGTTGAAAAACATACCTAGGTAGGCTCGGTAGCAGCAATGCACTACAAGGAGCTAGCTGGTAGGCGGTTGCACATATGCCTCTTGTCATTGGCTCACCAGATGTGTTAATCTAGGTCCGTACAAGTGCATTGCTGTTCTAGATCTAAATGTGTTTATCCCCTTTGCAGACATTAAACAGTTATATGTAAACAGTGCACTAAAACAATGATCTAATCCATTTACATTTATGTCCCTTTAAACAAATAGCTGATTATGTCATCTGTGTGGCAGTTTAGGCCTGGGGCTGCAGATTAAGTCACCTGTGTAGTAGCTGATTACATCACTTGTGCGGGAGCTCAGGCCTGAGGCAGCTGATTATGTCACCTATGCTGCAGCTCATACTTATTACCTGTGCTTCAGTTTAAGGCCTGGGGCAGCTGATTACATTACCTGTGCTGAAGCTCATGCCTGGGGCAGCTGATTACATAATCTGTCTGGCAGCTCATGCCTGGGGCAGATTACATCACCTGTGCTGCAGCTAGGGTTGCCACCTTTTGCCCAGAAAATTCCTGGACACTTTTTAAGTGGGCGTGAAGAGGGTGTGTCTTGGGGCGTGGCTTTTCACAGCCTTAAATTCATTATGAAATCAATAAATATATATTATATACAGTATATATATTATATATATTATATATATATAATATATATATATATATATATATATATATATATATATATAATATATATATATAAATAATATATATATATATATATATATATATATATATATACAGGTGTCCCTCATTTTACAACGGTTCAATTTACACCGTTTCAAAATAACAACCTTTTTTTCCAGTCATGTGACTGCTATTGAAAAGCATTGAGAAGCAGTGCATTTATTAAAATAGCCAGTAGGTGGAGCTGTCCGCTTGTGTTGCAGCAAAGCCAAGCAACCTGAAATTAATCAGTTTAACCAGACCTGAGCTATCGAGCAGATTCCAAAGGAACAAGATCTTCCTGTCTATAAATCAGTCCAGATTGGAATGCATAGAAAGAACTGTTTGCAGAAAAATGCAAGTGAAGTCTGTGTTGTGTGATTATTTTATTAGGTTTATAATGCTGTTAAGCATTTAAATTCTTCATTTCAAAGCTTTAAAAATAATTAATTAGGTGTTACTTATGACAATTTTGAGAGGGGCCTGGAACCTCTCTCCCTCACTTCCCATTGACTTACATTATAAACTGGGTTTCAATTTACAACGGTTTCGATTTACAACCATTCCTTCTGGAACCTAACCCCGGCGTAAACGGAGGGCTACCTGTATATATATGATATATATATATTTTATATATATATATATATATATATATATATATATAAACAAGCTTAACAGAAAATATAATTAACACTGTTATTCCTAACATTTGGGCGACAACTTTACAAAATTATTGGAGCAGTGTTTGGAGATTTGGAGATGGAGATGAGACTGTGCATTACCTGGGATTGCTTGCGAGCATTGTGAACCTGTGTGATTACCTTATAGATTTTATAAGTTTATTTGAAATATATATGATGTTAAACTCCTTTAAATAATTTAAATATCGTGACTTGTTGCCTGCTCTGTATTTAGCATGATGGTATACAGGTCACCAGTACTCACTACCAGCTTTATGTGGCAGACTTCCACTTCTTTTATAAAGCTACATTATATATTTAAATTGCGTCCTTGAATACACATTTACTAATTTTACATAGCAGATTCTGGTTTTGCACTTCACCTTATGGTTCCCGCAGCAGGTGGATTCTCTTCAGCCCATCTAAACTCTAAAAGCAAAGGATGAATTATTCATGTGGTTGAGCCCACGTGACCCAGGTTTAGTCTGAATGATTCAAGACCTGTGCGTGCACATCCTTACTGCTTCCGCCTCCTGCCATCCAGCCAGCCTCACAGACAGGAGACATGGAGCTCTGCACAGTCTGCTGATCTTCACCGGACTCTCTCTGCCGCTCTGCTGCAGGATGTGACGACTCCCCTCTTCCCCCCTCCCACTGTCCCACATTATCCTCTGTCTCGCCTGCAGACTCCACCTACCCGTTTTTTTTAGTAACCCCGGGCTAAGCGCTCCTCTGGGAAGCTTATTTTTTGTAAAGTCTGTGCTCACTGCTGCTTGCTGTGCCAGGGGAGCGCTTAGCCCGGGGCATTTGAGGCTAGTTCCGGGACATGGGACAAAGAGCCTCAGACCGGGACCGTCCCGGTAAAACCGGGGCGGGTGGCAACCCTAGCTGCAGCTCAGGCCAAGGGGCAACTGATTACATCACCTGTGCTGCAGCTCATGTCTGGGCAGCTGATTACATTACCTGTGCTGCAGCTCAGGCCTGGGGCAGCTGTTTACATTACCTGAGCTGCATCTCAGGCCTTGGGCAGATGTTTACATTACCTGTGCAGCAGCTCAGGCCTGGGGCAGCTGATTAGATCACCTGTGCTGCATCTCAGGTCTAGGGCAGCTGATTACATTACCTGTGCTGCATCTCAGGCCTGGGGCAGCTGTTTACATTACCTGTGTGGCAGCTCAGGCCTGGGGCAGCTGATTACATTACCTGAGCTGCATCTCAGGCCTTGGGCAGATGTTTACATTACCTGTGCAGCAGCTCAGGCCTGGGGCAGCTGATTAGATCACCTGTGCTGCATCTCAGGTCTGGGGCAGCTGATTACATTACCTGTGCTGCATCTCAGGCCTGGGGCAGCTGTTTACATTACCTGTGTGGCAGCTCAGGCCTGGGGCAGCTGATTACATCACCTGTGCTGCAGCTCATGCCTGGGACAGCTGATAACATCATCTGTCTGGAAGCTCAGGCCTGGGGCAACTGATTACATTACCTGTGCTGCATCTCAGGCCTGGAGCAGCTGTTTACATTACCTGTGCTACATCTCAGGCTTGGGGCAGCTGTATACATTACCTGTGCTGCCGCTTAGGCCTGGGGCAACTGATTACATTACCTGTGCCGCAGCTCAGGCCTGGGGTAGCTGATTACATCACCTGTGCTGCATCTCAGGCCTGGAGCAGTTGATTACATTACCTGTGCTGCATCTCAGTCCTGGGGCAGCTGTTTACATTACCTGTGCTGCAGCTCAGGCCTGGGGCAGCTACTTACATTACCTGTGCTGCAGCTCAGGCCTGGGGCAGCTGATTACATTACCTGTGCTGCAGCTCAGGCCTGGGGCAGCTGATTAGATCACCTGTGCTGCATCTCAGGTCTGGGGCAGCTGATTACATTACCTGTGCTGCATCTCAGGCCTGGGGCAGCTGTTTACATTACCTGTGTGGCAGCTCGGGCCTGGGGCAGCTGATTACATCACCTGTGCTGCAGCTCATGCCTGGGACAGCTGATAACATCATCTGTCTGGAAGCTCAGGCCTGGGGCAACTGATTACATTACCTGTGCTGCATCTCAGGCCTGGAGCAGCTGTTTACATTACCTGTGCTACATCTCAGGCTTGGGGCAGCTGTATACATTACCTGTGCTGCCGCTTAGGCCTGGGGCAACTGATTACATTACCTGTGCCGCAGCTCAGGCCTGGGGTAGCTGATTACATCACCTGTGCTGCATCTCAGGCCTGGAGCAGTTGATTACATTACCTGTGCTGCATCTCAGTCCTGGGGCAGCTGTTTACATTACCTGTGCTGCAGCTGAGGCCTGGGGCAGCTACTTACATTACCTGTGCTGCAGCTCAGGCCTGGGGCAGCTGATTACATTACCTGTGCTGCAGCTCAGGCCTGGGGCAGCTGATTAGATCACCTGTGCTGCATCTCAGGTCTGGGGCAGCTGATTACATTACCTGTGCTGCATCTCAGGCCTGGGGCAGCTGTTTACATTACCTGTGTGGCAGCTCGGGCCTGGGGCAGCTGATTACATCACCTGTGCTGCAGCTCATGCCTGGGACAGCTGATAACATCATCTGTCTGGAAGCTCAGGCCTGGAGCAACTGATTACATTACCTGTGCAGCATCTCAGGCCTGGGGCAGCTGTTTACATTACCTGTGCTGCATCTCAGGCTTGGGGCAGCTGTATACATTACCTGTGCTGCCGCTTAGGCCTGGGGCAACTGATTACATTACCTGTGCCGCAGCTCAGGCCTGGGGTAGCTGATTACATCACCTGTGCTGCATCTCAGGCCTGGAGCAGTTGATTACATTACCTGTGCTGCATCTCAGGCCTGGGGCAGCTGTTTACATTACCTGTGTGGCAGCTCGGGCCTCGGGCAGCTGATTACATCACCTGTGCTGCAGCTCATGCCTGGGACAGCTGATAACATCATCTGTCTGGAAGCTCAGGCCTGGAGCAACTGATTACATTACCTGTGCTGCATCTCAGGCCTGGGGCAGCTGTTTACATTACCTGTGCTGCATCTCAGGCTTGGGGCAGCTGTATACATTACCTGTGCTGCCGCTTAGGCCTGGGGCAACTGATTACATTACCTGTGCCGCAGCTCAGGCCTGGGGTAGCTGATTACATCACCTGTGCTGCATCTCAGGCCTGGAGCAGTTGATTACATTACCTGTGCTGCATCTCAGTCCTGGGGCAGCTGTTTACATTACCTGTGCTGCAGCTCAGGCCTGGGGCAGCTACTTACATTACCTGTGCTGCAGCTCAGGCCTGGGGCAGCTGATTACATTACCTGTGCTGCAGCTCAGGCCTAGGGCAGCTGATTACATCACCTGTGCTGCAGCTCAGACCTGGGGCAGCTGTTTGCATCACCTGTGCTGCATCTCAGTCCTGGAGCAGCTGATTGCATTACCTGTGCTGCAGCTCAGGCCTTGGGGAAGCTGTTTACATTACCTGTGTGGCAGCTCAGGCCTGGGGCAACTGATTACATCATCTGTCTGGAAGCTCAGGCCTGGGGCAACTGATTACATTACCTGTGCTGCATCTCAGGCCTGGAGCAGCTGTTTACATTACCTGTGCTGCATCTCAGGCTTGGGGCAGCTGTATACATTACCTGTGCTGCCGCTTAGGCCTGGGGCAACTGATTACATTACCTGTGCCGCATCTCAGGCCTGGGGTAGCTGATTACATCACCTGTGCTGCATCTCAGGCCTGGAGCAGTTGATTACATTACCTGTGCTGCATCTCAGTCCTGGGGCAGCTGTTTACATTACCTGTGCTGCAGCTCAGGCCTGGGGCAGCTGATTACATCACCTGTGCTGCAGCTCAGGCCTGGAGCAGCTGATTACATTACCTGTGCTGCAGCTCAGGCCTGGGGCAGCTGATTACATCACCTGTGCTGCAGCTCAGGCCTGGAGCAGCTGATTGCATTACCTGTGCTGTCCAATAATTGTAATTTAAAGAAACATCTAGCAGAGAAAGTAATTATGTATTTGCAATAACTGGCCACACAGTATAAAGGCAGCTCTGATAAGAATAGAATCCAATTAGGGCGCGATTACATTAAACTTCCATGGTTACGATGGAGCATTCAGTTTTAACTCCTTCACTACCGGGACTTTCAGAGAAAAACTTGCCCAAAATACCAGAGAATTTATAGCATTTTTGCTATCACTCCATTTAAACAGAAATAAAGCCTTTTGTTTTTGTTTTTTTATTTACCTGTTAAAACTATATATAGTTTTTAAGTAGACAACCCAATGTATTGATCTAGGCCCATTTTGGTATATTTCATGCCACCATTTCCCTGCCAAATACGAGCAAATATTTTTATTTTTATTTTCTCACAAACTTTGGCTTTTTCACTTAAAATATTTGCATACTGCTTGTGCAATCCTGGCACAAATGGTTGTAAAAGCTTATCTGGGATCCCCTTTGTTCAGAAATAGCAGACATATATGTATTTGCTATTGCTTTTTGGTAAATAAAAGGCTGCTATTTGCAGCTGCACACCACACTTCTATGATTCCCGGCAGTCTGGGGGTTAATTAGGTAGCTTGTAAGGTTAATTTTAGCTTTAGTGTAGAGATTACCCTCCCACCAGACACTTCCCACCCCCTGATCCCTACCGGATCCCTACCAAACAGCTCTCTTTCCTCCCTCACCCACCACTGGTCACCCCCATCTTAAGTACTGACAGACAGTCTGCCAATATAAAAATGTAAGTTTTTTTTTTTTTATGTACTTGCAGACAGTCTGCCAGTGTGAAGTTTTCCAATAATAGTAATTTGAAGATAAATGTGTCCATAAGAAGCATCTAGCAGAAAAAGTAATTATGTATTTGCAATATCTGGCCACACAGTATAAAGGCAGCTCTGATAAAATCAGAATCCAATTAGGGCGCGATTACATATGCAGCAGCGTCGGTTTTTAGTCGGGTATTGCTATCACATATGCGGTGCCGCATATAAATGTGGCGCGTATATTTCACCTGTCGCCCGCTAATTTTACTCCCATAAACTAACATAGAACCGCGTTGCAAATTGGTATCACATATTCAGCGCAAGGAAAAATCTTACTCCATTTTTACCTCACCACACATAGGCAGGATGCCTTGCGCTGAAAATGTGAGCACCGTAATGCCCTGAAAGTTCTAACTAACACCTAACGCATGCGCAATATTTACCTATCAACCCTTATCTCCCCCACCACAATAACTATTAAAATATATAAACCCCTAATCTGCCAACCCCCACATTGCAAACTACCTAATAAAGTGATAAACCCCTAAACCACCATCCCTCACCAATGCAAATATACCTATTTAAACTATTAACCCCTAATCCGCCATCACCCCACATCGCAAAGTAACTAATTAAGCTATTAACCCCTAAACTGCCAACCCCCCACATCACAATAAACATAATTAATCTATTAACTCCTAAACTGACAACCCCCCACAACGCAAATAACTAATTGAATTACTAAGGCCCCTAACCTAACACCCCCTAAATTAACCCCAATTACCTAAAGTAAAATAAAAACTAAATTACAATTAAAATAAAAAAAACTAACATTACTTTAAAAATAAAAAACTAAGTTTAAATTAATCTAAAATTAAAAATAAATAAAAAAAGTCTAACATTACAGAAAAAAATAAACCAAACTATCAAAAATAAAAGAATTAAACCTAATCCCTATGCAAATAAAAAAGCCCCCCAAAATAAAAACACCCCCTAATCTAAACTAAACTACCAAAAGCCCTTAAAAGGGCCTTTTGTAGGTCATAGCCCTAAGTTAAACAGCTCTTTTACATTTAAAAAATAATAAGCCCCCCCTAACAGTAACCACCCCCACCCACCAAATCCCCCAAAATAAAAAAAAACTAACACTAAAAAAACCTAAATTACTCATTGACCCTAAATATGCATTTATATGGATATTGCACTTAAAAGGGCGTTCAGCTCTTTTATTGCCCTTAAAAGGGCATTCCGCTCTTTTTCAGCCCATTAAAAGCCCTAATCTAAAAAATAAAAAACAAACAAAAACCCCCAAAAAACTAAGTCTAACCCCCAAATAGGTACTCAACGTTCCTGAAGTCCGGTGGAGGTCTTCTTCCAGGCGGCGGTGAAGTCTTCTTGGAGGTGGCAAAATCTTCTTCCAGCGTGACGACCTCTTCTATCTTCATCCAGGACCAAGCCGAAGCGGAACAGAGGTGACTGCGGCACAAGACCGGCGACCGTGGAGCCATCCAGTGTGGAGATCCTCTTTGTAGGATCACCACAGCACACTGAGGATTGAATGCAAGGTACCTGTTTATAAATGGTGTACCTTGCATTCCTATTGGCTGACATTTTCAAATCAGCCAATAGGATGAAAGCTACTGAAATCCTATTGTCTATTCAAATCAGCCAATAGGATTTTAGTAGCTCTCATCCTATTGACTGATTTGAAAATGTCAGCCAATACTAATGCAAGGTACCCCATTTTTAAACGGGTACCTTGCATTCAATCCTCAGTGTGTGGCGGTGATCGTACGAAGAGGATCTGCACGCTGGATGGATACGCGGTCACCAGTCTTGTTCCGCAGTCACCTCTGCTCCTGTATTTACTGGAGGTTTAATACTTAATTACAGCTAAGACAATAATTTAGGACAAAGATAAACTGAGGTTGGACCACTCAATGCAGTAGAATTACATAATTAAGAAGTGCATAATAAAAAGACAAGGCAATAACACCTATTCTGAATTTCAGTACATTTTTTCTGACAAATTTATTTTCTCTCCCATTTTGCCGGCCCCCTGTATCATGTGACAGATATCAGCCAATCACAGACTAGTATACGTATTTCCTGTGAGCTTGTGCATCTGCTCAGTAGGAGCTTGTTCCCCAGAAGGTGTGAATATAAAAAGATGCAAAATTTGATAATAGAAGTAAATTGGAAAGTGTCTTAAAACTGCATGCTCTATCTGAATCATAAAAGTTAAATTTTGACTTGAGTGTCCCTTTAAATGAAATGGGAAATAAGTTTAATGTAAGAGAATATCAGAAAGAAATGATTGAATAGAATATAGAAGCGGTAAACAGCTGTGGACAATATAGAAAACAAGGTTAAGAGCCATAGGTATGAGAATAACAGACTTGTCTTTGTATCCGAATACAGCAGTAAAGTACAGCTTTTTTATAAAATCATAAGGAAACACTGGTAATTGTTATCTAAATGTAACCCTAATATAAAAACTTTTAGGACATCACCAATTCCCTTGTACCATAGAGTGCTCATTGTAATTCAATGATAAAAGGCTAGTATTTGGCCCCAACATATTGGGAAAAGACAGGATACGATTAAAGGGAGAGTAAAGTTAAAATTTTATTACAAGGACAGAGACTTCATATTTTGCCTATAACTTTTCTTTACTGCTCAACAGCTTTTTAAAGTATAACACATAAACTGCCATAAATTAAAAGAAAAAACATAAATATAACATCCAATGAGATTAGGATAACAAAGGTCAGTATTTGAATGTCCAGTAAAACGGTTAATAGGTATAAATAGTCCAAGTAGACAGTTAAACATCCTCTTTTCTTTTGCTGCTCTGCAAGATAAGTATTATTATTATTGCTCTCATTTATTGTTATTAAAAACTTTGTCCCTTTCGTTTCTTTTACACATATTATATATATTTATTTCTTTGTGTGTATTTTCATGATATTGCCTTTATATTTTACTGCCGTTTTTACTTTCAGAATAACATTTATTTTTCCAATTGATTCATTATCATTACTTCCGTTTTGAACCCGTTATTACATTTGTTTTTTGTATAGCATAGTATTATTTTCGTTTTTACGCTAAGCCCGTTATTACATTTTCTTACTACTGTTGTTTCCCTGCTCTTACTTCATATCGCTTTCCCCTCTGTCTGTTTTCTGGCTCCGGCCGCCATTTTCTTTTGCTTTCTTCCTTCCTACGTCACGGGACTCATTTTCCCGCCTCCTTTCTATGTTATTCTCACAAACGATCTCCCGCCTCCTTCATTACTTCACTTGGTTCCGCCCTGACAGGACTTTGACAGTTTTTTTTCTCTGCTTAATGTGATATATACGATTATCAACAATTGTTTCAATATTTGTTCTTTTGATTGTTTATAAATTACTCAATCGTTTAGCGATTTTAAAGGATAAAATTATTTTACATTTATTTATTCTACTATTTAATTAAACATGTCTCAAGATACTTCTCCATCTATAAATGAAACAAATTTAAGTAATATTATTCAATCTATGGAGAAATTCAAACAGCAAATGTCTGAACAGATGCAAAGTGTTATTGCTTCAGTTAACAGTTCTCAGCCTGCTGTTAATAAAAAGACATCTAAGAAAACAAAACATTTAAATAAACCTTTACCTAAAAAATCTAAAAGACAATTAAAGTCTGTTATACGTCTGCCTTGTTCAGACAATAAAGATTCTGCATTACAAAAACATGATGATATTTCTAACTCAGAATCTGATTCTGAATCTACTTCTCAATTTCAAAAAATTGCTGATTACAGAAAACATGTAGACTTAGTTTCTACAGCTGAGTCTAATGACTCCTATGATTTTTCTGATGAAGAATTTAAAAATGATGATAATGATGATAATAATGATGATAATAATTTTACAGATATTATTGATTCTTCTTCTGAAGAAGAATCTAAAAAGAAAAAGAGAAAAATTTCTAATTCTCCTAAAACTAAACTCTTTGATAATAAAGGAGATTTATTTACTGATCCTGATGAACTCCAACATCCTAGATCCTCCCAATGGAGACCATCTAAACGAGTTGCGAAGTTCCTAGATTATTATATCAGGAAACCATTATCTAAGAAAACAAAATCTACTTTGAAGGCGGAATGTCCCAGACCTGACCTTCCTCATAATACTCATTTAACACCAGAGATTGATGTAAATTTATTAAAATTTATTGGTTCAAAAGATTTTAATTTAAGAAAAGGTCCTGACCGATATTTAAAAGCATGCCAAGATAAATTACTTGATGTTCTAGGACCTGTAACAAAATTGTTTGAAATCTCTGAAGAGGCCATTTCTTTAGACTCACAAGTTGATCCATACATTCTAAGAGAATGGATTCAGAGAGTTGTTTATTTATTAGGTGACACCAACACGTCCTTAGCCTCCCAACGTAGACGTATTGTTTTAAGACGTATTGATCCTAAAATTTCTGACTTCGCCTTAACTGAGATGGGTCCTAAAGCTAATGGGTTACTCTTTGGTGACGCTGGACTGAAAGAACTAGGTCATTATGTTAATAATTTTAATTCTCTCAATAAAATTAAAATGAACACTAGAAAGATATTTTATCCTCAGCAAAATAGAATTTTTGACAGGGCTGGGAAAGGCAGGGGCCGCTTTCCCAGCCGTACCCCAGCAATCTCTCGGTCCTATTTTCAAAATATGCCCACTCCAGCAACATCCCATTCAAATTTTTTCCCATCAAGGAACAGACAATGAGCAAGTCGAAACTTCAGATACAGATCATCCCGCAGACCTTTCTCAGGTAAGTTCTCACATCTCTCTATTCACTCCTTTTTCCCAAAAAAGAATAGGAGGAAGATTAGGCCTTTTTATTCAAAATTGGCACCTTATTACTTCAGTTCCTTGGGTTCTCCAGACTATTACAGGTCTTCATTTAAATTTCATTTCCCCTCCAATTCAAACATTTCTTCCAACTCCAATAAAATTTTCCCAATCGGATCTGTCCCTTTTGAATCTAGAACTACAAGACCTCTTGGAAAAAGAAGCAATAGAAAAAGTACCTTTCCCTTCAAACTCCTTCATCAGCAATATGTTTCTGGTGAAGAAGAAAGAAGGATCCTTTCGACCTGTAATAAATTTAAGAGATTTAAATTATTTTCTAGAATACAATCACTTCAAAATGGAGGGTATTCATCTTCTCAGAGATTGTCTTCTAGATTTCGATTGGTTGGTTCGCCTAGATTTAAAAGATGCTTATCTAACCATTCCTATTCATCCAGATTTCAGAAATTATCTTCGTTTCCTTTGGAAAGATTGTGTTTGGCAATTTTCTTGTCTCCCTTTTGGTCTTTCTTCAGCTCCTTGGGCTTTTACGAAAGTTTTAAAACCTGTTGTAGCTTGGTTGAGGACAAGAGGTGTTCGTCTAATTATTTATTTGGACGATATCCTTTTACTCCACCAAGATTATTCTCAACTTCTAGATCATTTACATCTCACTATATCTCTCCTTCAGAACTTAGGTTTTATCATAAATTTCAAAAAATCTGTTCTTATTCCTTCCCAGAATCTTATTTTCTTAGGTTTTCATATCAACACTCAATCTGCTACATTGAGTCTTCCATTAGACAAAATAAAGAAAATAAAGAAAGAAATTATGTATCTTCTCAAAAGAGACCTTTTTCCTATTCGCTTTCTTGCTCGAATTATAGGACTTTTGTCAGCTTCTATTCAAGCTATTTTTCCAGCTCCTCTTCATTACAGAGCTCTTCAAAGATTGAAGATTCAATACCTTCGTCAAGGTTTCTCCTATTTTCACAAAATCTCTTTATCAGAGGAAGCCAGAATAGAATTACAATGGTGTCTTGCAAACATAGAAGCATGGAATGGCAAAGCAATTTTCGGGAAATCACCAGACATTATCCTGGAATCAGATGCAAGCAAATCAGGTTGGGGTGCAAGATGTGGCCCTCATATTACAGGAGGAAAATTGTCTTTTCCAGAGAAGAATCTCCATATCAATTGTTTAGAAATTTTAGCAGGCTCTTTTGCAGTCCAAAGTTTTGTAAAAAACAATCAACCAGTTTCAATTCTCCTTCGGATGGATTATATTTCAGCAGTCAAATATGTCAATCGTTTAGGAGGTACAACTTCAAAGATTTTATCCAATCTTACCAAGGATTTTATTCATCAATGTCTTTCTCAAAATATTTTTCTACAAGCAGAATATCTACCAGGTCTCAACAATCAAGCTGCAGATTGGGGTTCTCGATATTTGTCGGATGCCAGCGACTGGAAATTGAACAGAAATATTTTCCTTATTTTAGAATCTCTGAGAGGTCCTTTTTCTATAGATCTTTTTGCCTCTCGTCTGAATTTTCAAGTTCTCCCCTTTTTCAGTTGGAGACCAGATCCCAAAGCACTAGCGACAGACGCCTTCCTGCAACACTGGCCAGTCAAAGGAGCTTATGCATTTCCACCTTTTTCGATGATTCCTCGAACAATCTCATTTGTGAAAAGGAATCTATCATCTCTTCTTCTAATAACTCCTTGGTGGCCAACCCAATCTTGGTTCCCTTCTCTTCTGGAAATGTCTTTCCTTCCTACAGTATTAATCCCTCTTCAACAAGATCGCCTCACAAATCCCATAGGAGAGTTTCACGAACTAATTCTTCTAGGTTCCCTTCAACTTATTGCTTGGAACATTTCAGGGGATCCTGGTCCTCCGATGGTCTTTCGTCAGGAGCTAAACTCCTCCTTCAAGAGTCTTGGGCACCAGGAACCAAAAAATTTTATCTTTCCTCCTGGTCTAAATGGTCTAGCTGGTGCGACATCAGGAGTCTGGATCCCTTTTCAGCCCCTTTAAATGAAGTTATTAATTATCTCACTTCTTTATTTGAGACTGGTTTGGCTTACAGATCAATTAATGTTGCACGTTCTGCTATTTCAGCTGGACATGAACTTCTTCATAATATTCCTATTGGTCAACATGTTACTATATGTAAACTTCTGAAAGCTATTAGAGTTAAAAAAACCTCCAGTACCCAGATACAAATATTTTAGGGATGTAGATTTAGTTATTAACCTTTTTAAATCTTGGCCTGATAACTCCGATTTATCATTAAAACAGCTTACATGCAAACTGGCTACATTATTATGTCTTTTATCATGTAAAAGAATTTCAGATGTTAGAGCTATAGATTATGATGCAAAGATGTTTTCTCCTCATGGTGTCATTTTTTCCTTGTCTAGACGTACAAAAACTTTATCCTCTTCTATATTTTATACTTATTTCTATGAACAGCCTAAACTTTGTGTTGTATCTTGTCTTAAAATTTATGAATCTAGAACTATTTCTCTTCAAAACTCTTCTTCTAGTCAACTTTTGATTTCTTTTTCTCTTCCTCATTTACCTGTCTCCTCTACTACAATTAGTAGGTGGGTTAAATGGATTATGATGCAAGCTGGTGTGGATACATTTTTTACTTCACATTCAGTTAGAGGAGCCTCAGCTTCTAAAGCTTTCTCAAAATCTGCGTCTTTACAAGACATTTTGAATGCAGCAGATTGGTCCTCTGACTGTTTTTCGTCAATTTTATTTTAAACCTATTTCTTCTATTCCACACCACCTGGTATCCTAATTGTTTGTTTGCTTCAAACTAGCAAAATATGAAGTCTCTGTCCTTGTAATAAAATTCCGATTATCCTAATATTATGACGGAATAATCTAGATTTTATTAAAGAGACAGAGACGAATATTTTCCCACCTCTTTCATTGTTTATTATTCCCTCCCTATATTTTATATTTATTATATTTAATAATTTTATATATATTTTCAGCTCCACCTTCTTCAACTCCAGGAATTTAAGAGAGAAGATTCTATAGATTTCTCTTCAGATTTTCTAAATTCATCGACTCCAAAGTTGTCTTCGAGATCAAGTTTGACTAACCCGTTCATTCCACGAGGGATTCGTTTGGCTTTGTCATTGTTGTATTTTTTCAGCATGTGTTGCATATTTTCTGAATTTTGTTTCTTCCTTCTTCCAATAATTTTCTTCTTCATCACATCAAACAGAAAAGAGGATGTTTAACTGTCTACTTGGACTATTTATACCTATTAACCGTTTTACTGGACATTCAAATACTGACCTTTGTTATCCTAATCTCATTGGATGTTATATTTATGTTTTTTCTTTTAATTTATGGCAGTTTATGTGTTATACTTTAAAAAGCTGTTGAGCAGTAAAGAAAAGTTATAAGCAAAATATTCGTCTCTGTCTCTTTAATAAAATCTAGATTATTCCGTCATAATATTAGGATAATCGGAATTAAACTTCCATAGTTAAGATAGAGCATTCAGTTTTAACTCCTTCACTACCGGGACTTTTAGAGAAAAACTTGCCCAAAATACCAGAGAATTTAAACAGAAATAAAGCCTTTTTATTTCAGAAATAAATCCTTTTGTTTTTTTATTTTCCTGTTAAAACTATATATAGTTTTTAAGTAGACAACCCAATGTATTGATCTAGGCCCATTTTGGTATATTTCATGCCACCATTTCCCTGCCAAATGCGAGCAAATGTAAAAAATTTAAATTTTCTCACAAACTTAAGGCTTCTCACTTAAATTATTTGCATACTGCTTGTGCAATCCTGGCACAGATGGTTGTAAAAGCTTCTCTGGGATCCCCTTTTTTCAGAAATAGCAGACATATATGTCTTTGCTATTGCTTTTTGGTAATAAAAAGGCTGCTAATTGCAGCTGCACACCACACTTCTATTATTCCCGACAGTCTAGGGGTTAATTAGGTAGCTTGTAAAGTTAATTTTAGCTTTAGTGTAGAGACTACCCTCCCTCCAGACACTTTCCACCCCCTGATCCCTTCCAAACAGCTCTCTTCCCTCCCTCACCCACCACTGGTCATCCCCATCTTAAAGGGACAGTCTACACCAAAAATTTTCTTATTTAAAAAGATAGATAATCCCTTTATTACCCATTCCTCATTTTTGCATAACAAACACAGTTATATTAATGTACTTTTTACATCTGTGATTACCTTGTATCTAAGCCTTTGCAGACAGCCTCCTTATCTAAGTGCCTTTGACAGACATGCAGTGTAGTCAATCAGTGAAGACTCCTAAATAACTTCACGGGAGTGAGCACAATGTTATCTATATGACACTTGTGAACTAGCACACTTTAACTGTGAAAAACTTTAAAAATGCTCTGAGCTAGAAGGCGGTTTTCAACTGTTTAGAAATCAGTTTGAGCCTAGCTAGGTTTAGCTTTTCAAAAATACCACCAAGGGAACAAAGCAAATTTGATGATACAAGTAAATTGGAAAGTTGTTTAAAATTGCATGCCCTATCTGAATCATGAAAGTTTAGTTTTGACTTTACTGTCCCTTTAAGTACTGGCAGTATGAAGTTTTAGGCTTTTTTTTTTTTAAATGTATTTATTGATTTTCTGCAGTGTAGGACCCCCCCCCCCCTTACCCTCCAACCTTCCTGATCCCTCCCAATTAGCTGTCTAATCCTCCACCCTCGAACTATTGTCCGCCATCTTAGGTACTAGCAGCTGTCCGGATCCCTACCAAACAGCTCTCTTCCCTCCCTCACCCATTACTGGTCACTATAAGTAGAGAAGAACAGCGCTGCTCCAGGTTCGTCAATAGGCATCCACAATTCCCAGCCGACTACAGTAATACTCACGCCCTGTAACACAAACGCGCGTCGTCACACACAGTAGCGTGGTGCAAGCCAATCACAAGGTGAGGCAGAATGGGCCAGCAAATAGAAGTGAGAAGAAGAAATTGGCAGCACTCTAGGAATCCAGATAAAGTAAAACAAAGTCTTTATTGCAACATCTTAAAAAGAACACACTCAACACATGGATGGAGGGGGAGGAGTCCTTACACGTTTCGTGCGGCACTTAGTTGTTTTACTTTATCTGGATTCCTGGAGTGCTGCCAATTTCTTCTTATTATTACTGGTCACCCCCATCTTAAGTACTGGCAGACAGTCTGCCAATAGACTGTAGTGTAGTGGTCACCCCTCCAGTGATCTGCAGTTAGGGACCTCCCACACCCCTCCTTTTTTTGTAGCATAGCGACCCTTCCCTCCCTCTCCCTTTATTTTCTGCAGTGTAGGGCCCTCCCACTCCCTCTACTCCCTCCGCTGCTGGGCTGCCCACCCGCCTCCCCTCCCACACCTCCCACCAGCAGATGATCGCTACACACATTGACACAGACAGTGTGTAACGATCTGGCATCTGCCCTCATATAGAACCCAGAGCACCGATCGCGCTCTGGTTCCATATGCGGGCAGATGCCTAGAGCTCAGATACTCCAGCCGAGACTGCTGGAGCTTCCTGAAGCTCAGGCGTATATGTACGTCATGCAGTACGATAGCCAAAGTACAGCACATTGTAAATATATGTCTATTTGGGCGAAGGGATTAAACAACTTTCCAAAATTTGCTTTGTGCACGGTTTTTTGTGCATGCACATTCTATTGTATTTCTCAAGGAGGGCTTTTTAAACCAAGAACAAAATACCGCTCAGTTGCATAGCGGCTCTCATAGGAGGCTGACCTGTATACTGACGCTGTGCCAGCGGACCAGTTTAGAAATTCTTTTGTTCTTGGTTAATAAAGCCCTCCTTGAGAAACACAAAAGAATGCGCATGCACAAAACACCGTGCACGAGCAAATGTCTTGCTTGACACAGAGCGATTATTTCTTTCCTAAGATATGGTGAGTCCACGGCTTAAGTAATTACTGTTGGGAATATCACTCCTGGCCAGCAGGAGGAGGCAAAGAGCACCACAGTTAAACTGCTAAGTATCACTCCCTTACCCACAACCCCCAGTCATTCTCTTTGCCTTCGGTGCATGGAGGAGGTGAAGTTTCGGTGTCTGAAGAAAAATCTACAAGCAAGTTTTGGGGTATAGCCGTATTCCATGTCATTCCTTGCAGTCGGGTAGTGGTGGCTTTAAAGCAGTTAGGAACATACTGTGTTTTGCTAACAATTGCTATCCTAGTTTAAAAAACCAGAGTTGGCTACTCTGTTCTTTCTTTTTCAAAGGTCTCTGTGAAGAACTGTGTCTTCTCATACCTTGTAACTGTCTACATGCCAGACAGCGGTGCAGGTAAGTGCTTTTTCTTCCAGTTGGGGAGACCATGCACTTAACAAATTAAAAGACACTGCTTTTTTATTGGGACATAGATAATCCTGTTGTATGGGTTACACTGGGGCATAAAGCAGGCACTGTAGCATGTGTGAGACAAACATTTAAACTCTTTTAAAAAGAAAGGGTAAAATGTTTTTATTAGGCTTTATTTTCTGACACATATTTACTTGATAAAACAAATCAAGTTTAAACTGAAAGTAATGCTGAATTTTCTATTTCAGCATCTTATTAATTTCCCCTTTGCTTTAAAATAAAACAATGCAACATTTTAAACTGTCCAGTTTGAAAAAACGGTTATTTCTGGTACTCAGTGTACCAGGAAGCTATTTCAGTGCCTCTCTGTGTCACAGCATTAATTTGAGCTTGGCAGTTGCGGTCACATGACCGGCTTTACTTCATAATGTTTCTTAGGGAAAAAGTAGTTTTTTCCCCATTTCTGGGTGATCCGGTCTTAATTGTTAGAGGTAAGGCACCTCAGTTATTGAGGTGTGGGGTTGCCTGAGGGGTATTTTAGAAATTTATTTGATACTTATTCTCACATAATTTTAGCTGGGGATCGATCCTAATTTGGGATAAACTTTAAAGTGTATTTTTCCTTGGCTTATTTTAATTGAATCTTAAAAATCTTTGAAACTTATCTGTACAAGTTTATTTACTGTTTCACAACATGTCTGATATGGAGCAAGAACCTGCTCTCATGAATTCATGCTTATTATGTTTAGATGCACAAATTGTAGCTCCTATGCAATTTTTTCTTCATGTGTCAAGAATCCTTGCAAAATAAAGGTAACATTATTTTAGCCTAATGTCTCTCAGGATGATGCTGTTAAAATAATACCTAAGCTTTCTCCTGCTACATCCTAAGCCTCAATGGTGTCACATGCAATGCCCTGTGGTTCCTCTATAACTGCTAGTGGAGTTTATTTAAAAGCAGAAATTGCTGCCCAGGTATCTTCAGCGGTATCTGCGGCATTAGCTGCCATTCCCAGATTACAGGGAAAACGCAAGAGGAAATCTAGAAATTCAGAAAGTAAGGTGCCTATCCTCAGTTCTGCTTCCCAAGTTGTCCTTTCTCATAAGTCTGATGAGGAAGATACATCGGGACTTTCTGAGGGTGAAATATCAGATTTGGACAGTATAATTCCTTCTTCTGAGACTGAGGTGGTATCCTTTAGATTTAAGCTTTGTTTATTGTTAAAGGAGGTTTTAGCTACTTTAGATGACTCCGATACCCCTGTCGTCATTTCTAAGAAATCTTTTAAACCTAATAGTTTCTTTGATAAACCTTCCACTTTAGATGTTTTTCCTGTGCCGGACCGTGCTAGGGAGATTATCTCACAGGAATGGGAGAAACCAGGGGTGTCTTTTTCCCCCGTCTCCCATTTTTAAGAAAATGTTTCCTGTCGAGGACTCCATTAAAGACCCTTGGTATACTGTACCCAAAGTTGAAGGGGCCATTTCCACTCTGGCTAAGAGAACCACTATTCCTATTGAGGATAGCTGTTCTTTTAAGGATCCGATGGACAAGAAGCTGAAGGCTTATTTGAAAAAGATTTATGTTCATCAAGGTCTCCAATGGCAACCTGCGGTGTTTATTGCCATCGTGACTAGTGCGGCATCTTATTGGTTCGACGCCTTGTCTGATTCTCTTCAAGTAGAGACTTCCTTGGATAAAATTCAAGATAGGATTAAAGCTCTTAAGTTGGCCAATTCCTTTATTGCAGATGCCATTTTACAGGTTGTTAGACTAGGAGCTAAAACGTCTAGTTTCGCTGTCCTAGCCCGCAGGGCATTATGGTTGAAATCCTGGTCTGCGGACGCTTCCTCTAAAGTCAAGCTTCTGCCGATTCCTTACAAGGGCAAAACCTTGTTTGGACCCGGTTTGGCAGAAATTATCTCTGATATCACAGGACGGGTGGAAAAGGGTCTTTTCTAGCTCAAGATAAGAAGAATAGGCCTAAAGGACGTCAGAGAAATTTTCGTTCCTTTCGTAATGCACATAAAAACTTTATGTGCATTAAAGGGACAGTCTACACCAGAATTTTTATTGTTTTAAAAGATAGATAATCCCTTTATTACCCATTCCCCAGTTTTGCATAACCAACACAGTTATAATAATATACTTTTAACCTCTGTGATTAGCTTGTATCTAAGCCTCTGCAAACTGCCCCTTTATTTCAGTTCTTTTGACAGACTTGCAGTTTAGCCAATCAGTGCCTGCTCCCAGATAACTTCACGTGCACGCGCACAGTGTTATCTATATGAAATATGTGAACTAACACCCTCTAGTGGTGAAAAACTGTTAAAATGCATTCTGAAAAGAGGTGGCCTTCAAGGTCTAAAAAATTAGCATATGAACCTCCTTAGGTTAAGCTTTCAACTAAGAATACCAAGAAAACAAAGCAAAATTGGTGATAAAAGTAAATTGGAAAATTGTTTAAAATTACATGCTCTGTCTGAATCATGAAAGATTATTTTGGCCTAGACTGTCCCTTTAAACATGGGCTAAAGGATGATTTTATCAGCATTAACTACTACATAGGAATGTTATTATAAATGTTGTGTTGACTGTCCCTTTAAGTCTCTATATTTCACAGGGGTTGTATGCACATTTTGGGCCAAAAATTGTTCACCCCTCGAGCGCTAGAAGTAAGTTTTTTGTGCGCATTAGGTTGCGCTCGTTTTACAAGTTGAAAGTATACCGTTTTCCCCCATGGGAGCCAATGGAGCAAAAAAAACAAACAAGATTTCATATTCTCAAGTGTACTAACCCGACATGAAAATATGCATATTTCACATTCCAATGTTCTTCACATTTTATTTTATTTTTTTAAAATAAACATAATCTAAATGTAAAGGTTTACGTTACAGCATAATGGCATGGTATAAAGAATATTAATATCAACATATTGAATAGTATCAAGTGGCTAACGATATAATATATAATCTTGTTACAACATTGCAAACATAACAGTAAAATATTAGTAAGGAAGCATGGATAAAAGTAGGGACGTTGTATCTTGACTCTATATATTCATCCCATATAAATTTAATAGCTAAATAATCGTCAAGTATATGTAGCAAGAGATAGCGGTATTTTTACCATATTACCATCATGATAAAATTCATCCAGTCTTCAAAGGATGGCACATTCACCCTTTTCCATAGCCTTGGAATTAACTGTTTAGCGCAATTAAGCATTATACCAAGCAATTTATTATGTAGTTTACATTAAATTTTTGGCAGTTTGTTATATAAGCATATTAATGGGTCATTTAGGATTTAAAAAAAAGTACCTTCTCCATCTCCCCAAAACCATTTTCCAATATGGGATTACATAAGGACACTTCCACCAAATGTGTGATAGCATAAATACATATTTCTATATATATCTGTGTGATAGCATAAATACATATTTCTATATATATCTGTGTGATAGCATAAATGCATATTTCTATATATATCTGATGGTATTTTGCACAAATATGTATTTATACCTTCTTCTCTGTGAAAAGCATTACTGGGCTAAAAGAAGCTGCACCCAGGTGGTAAATCGCCATAGAACAGGCTAACAATAGTATTGAGCCAGTTGTTCGTTCCTGTGATTGTGCTTCTGTCTGTGTGTATTTAGTCTCCCTATGGGAAAAAGGCGAAACCAGACGTGGACTCCTTGCTCAGTGTGCTTAGAGAAACATGGCTACACCTCACTGACGAGGCCTAATGAAGGCTGAAACGATAGTCTGGGGTTGCTGTGTTCCTTGTTCAGAGAGGAATTGCCTGGTATTTCGGCGCTGGACTGACCGTAATATGCGGGATCAGACTGATGTACTACAGGAAAGTTCTTCTCTGTGAAAAGCATTACTGGGCTAAAAGAAGCTGCACCCAGGTGGTAAATCGCCATAGAACAGGCTAACAATAGTATTGAGCCAGTTGTTCGTTCCTGTGAGTGTGCTTCTCTCTGTGTGTGTGTGTGTATATATATATATATATATATATATATATATATATATATATATACACACACATATATATATATATATATATACACATACATATACACACACAGATATATATAGGAATATATATTTATAAATACTTATAACATTCTGCTATGTGCAGAACATTGGAATCTGAAATATTTATAGTAAATGCATAGCTAAAACCTTAAAGGGACACTGAACCCAAATTTTTTCTTTCGTGATTCAGATAGAGCATGCAATCTTAAGCGACTTTCTAATTTACTCCTATTATCATTTTTTCTTCATTCTCTTGCTATCTTTATTTGAAAAAGAAGGCATCTAAGCTAAGGAGTCAGACAATTTTTGGTTCAGTACCATGGAGCGTGGTGCTGTTCAATCAGCAAAGACAACCCAGTTTGTTCACCAAAAATGGGCCGGCATCTAAACTTACATTCTTGCTTTTCAAATAAAGATACTAAGAGAATGAAGAACATTTGATAATAGGAGTAAATTAGAAAGTTGCTTAAAATTGCATGTTCTATCTGAATCACAAAAGAAAAAATTTGGGTTCAGTGTCCCTTTAATTAAATATGATTACCTAAATTTGATTTTTCATGTTTTCATTTACTTGGTTGCAAAGGGCTCCAATGCACTTATATTTATGTCTATATATGTGTACATATGTATTTATGTGTACGCATGTCTGTAAATACATATATACACATTTAAATACATCAATACACACATTATATATATATATATATATATATATATATATATATATATATATACACATATATACATACATATACACACACACACACACATACATCTTTAGAGTTGTATATGTATGTATCTCTATGTTAAAGCCCTTTGCCTGCCTTTTTTTCTTATACCTAAGACCTCATGTATTTGAGCCCTTATAACGTTTTTGTGCATTTTTTTTTTTTTTTACTAATTTGTATTAGATAGTGTTATTATGAGTGTACCTGTACATTGTAATGTATTTTTGATGTTTTGCGACACTTTTTTGTTTCGCTAAACAGTTAAACAGGGCTCTGAAGTCACGATATCCCGACCCACGTTAACTTCATTTGCCCTCAAGCGATCAGGTTTACTTTCAACTTGTTATACGAGCAAAAACCAGACACACGCAAACAGCCGTGATAAACCTCTTATCACTTACACGTAACTGTTAACGTGCAACTCTAATCTGGCCCTTTATCTGTACATAATTATTCTTGGCAGAAGAGATTACATAAGAGAGACATATTTCAACATGGCAGTTCCCATTACTTTAAAAAAACTCATGTGAATTAGAAAGCCCACAATTTTTAGTCACAGGAAAAGGAGACAAAATAAGTCAAGTATATTGCAAAGTAGCTTTAATACACATAAGTAAACATTTTATATTACAATCTTAGTGTTTTTTAAATATTTTTATTGAAGACAACAATAGCACATTCTGTTGTGAGTTACATTAGCATAGAATAAAAGGTGATATATAGAAAGAATGTCTCATACATATAACTATGTTTTTCAGATATGCAAAAGTCCTTTTTGTCTTAGCCACGTTATCCTTCATTTTATTAAAGAGAAGTCCATTGTCCCCCCTCCCCCAAAACAAACATTGTCTATCCTCTTAACATCCTAATCCTATAATTACGTCAATGATACTATGGTTTACTAATGAAACAATTCTGAAAGAACAGTTTTAATATGAAATAATCATTAAGGCATTATAACTATATAACAGTGCATTTTCTGTAATGTCATGTGGCAATATCACCAAGGACCATGGCTTCACAAGGTCTCACTCTATATTTGTCAGAGTAAAATGGCTAGTATCTCCCATCCAATCTAATACATCCATACTGGACGCTGCTTAATTATATAACTAAGTTTGGAAGACCATATCCCCCCGGCAGTGACAGAACTGGTAAACTGATAGTGTTTTTTTCCCCATTCCACAAAAACTTTGTTTTTTTTATTTAAGAGTGTTACATATCTTTTCTGCAGTACAATTGGAACAAGTACAAAAGTTTAGGGAAGAGTATCATCTTAATCAATAGCGATAAGTGTGAGCTCATGTGGAAGAGTATCATCTTAATCAATAGCTTTTCAATTATTCAAAACATCTACTATTTTAGAAATTAGTGGTCTATATTTAAAGGGATGTAACAGGCAAATGTTTTTAATCTATCATTGCATTCATGAATTTATATTTGAAAATCGCTCAAATACCTTGCATTTACAATTTGTAGTAGTTTCTGTGCAATCTTCCTTAAAAAAATGGGTTTCCCCAAATTTGCATTAGCCAATCATGTTGGGCAAACTGGGTTCTCTACTTTGCCTTAGTTCTGGGTAGTGAACACCTCAACACATGCGCAAAGGAATCTGATCCCCCACGCATGTGTAGTATGGCAAGGAGTAAACTGCGTTTACGTGACCGCTAGGAAATCGGTGCTGCATCAGTTCTTGGCAGCATCAGCACCAAGTGCATGTGTTGAGGTGCAGTTGTATTGCGAAGGTGCTCATAGACACACACAGCCAGAATAAATATTTAAATTAGGAGTGCAGCGATTGGACATTAGAACATACTATAGACAAGACCTTTTTAGGGGTGGAGATTGATGACGTAAATTAAAATAAATAAAATTGTAGTTCGAGGACTATAGAAACTTTGAATTGAAATAAAATTAAGTACAATCTGCTGCTTGTTATATAAACTTTACTATGATATCTTTTCCATCATCACCATTTGGAAAACATATGCATTGCTTTAAGGTCGTACCATTGTAAATGGTTCCTAGATAAATTACCTCCTAGATATTTAATGCTGCGGTCAACCAACTTAAAGTCAAAGCATAAAGTTTCAGTTGAATGAACGGGGTAAAGCCACATGAGCTCACACATCACTATTTATTTGATAACACAATACTTGGCCATAATCTCAAAATGTTTAATGTCCATCTAACCCCTTAGCTGCTTAACCACTCCTGCGCTGAACTGTTTAGGGGATTCTAGACGCAGCTCACATTTAAGCATGACTGGGAGTCATTTTTTAGTGAGAAACTATAACAAACTATATATTATTATTTTCAGAGGACCCAGCAGATTCAAACTATACCATTATTTTATCATCAGAAATTTAAATCAAATGGGTGCGAAAAATATGCATATTTTAATTACTATTTTAATAAACTAGGTTGTATACAATAAAGTGACAGTTTTCTCATTTCTATAGTCAAAGCTTTTGTAGATCTATAATTGTATTAGGTAACCTTTCTAACATAGCAGAAAATGTTTTTCTATAGGCAATAGCAATTGAAAATCAACAGTATTTTTTTTTTATTTGTTCTTATTTTTCATCACAATACATTTTAAGCAGCCAGGGGGGCTATCCTAATCCAGTCAAGGCCTTTTGGAGTCCTCTTCTACTTTTGATGTTAGGTGCTCACCCTGTACACCTGGTTAATTTAAAATCTAGCTAAGGAAGCGCTGTCACCTCAGTGATCACCTAACTATATTGCCGCAAACAGTACGTAAATTTCAAAGAAGGTTTTTATCAACATATAAATAAGGAACTTTGGCTATATTTATATCACTTTCATCAGCACATGGGTGTTCCCTTTCATGAACCTCTACTACAGTAAATGCACATTTTATTTACAAGTGATTACTTGGCTATATAAACATATATAGGAACCCTGAATCCCCCAGCACACTGGGCAAATTCGTAACTGCTTGAGGGGCAGAGGGGGACCTCAAACAGCCCCAAAAGCGTGCCCCCAGAGGACAACATGTAATCATCATCAGCATTCTAGACATTGTGTGGATGACAACTACGTGTCAGCCTCTGCGCTTAAGAGGTTAAGCTCTGATTTTATTTCATATGAGTTTTCTGATGATTTATAAGGGTTGATTGCTGAGTAAAACATTTCCCACATTTAGAACACGAAAATGCTTTCTCCCCTGTATGAATTTTTATATGATTATCAAGAGTTGATTTCAAAGTAAAACATTTCCCACATACAGAACATAAAAATGCCTTTTCTCCTGTGTGACTTTTCTGATGCCTATTAAGATGTGATTTCAGCGTAAAACATTTCCCACATTCCGAACACACAAAATCTTTCTCCCCTCTATGAATTTTCTGATGCCTAATAAGAGATGATTTGGATGTAAAACATTTCCCACATTCAGAACATAAAAAAGCTTTCACTCCTGTATGAATATTCTGATGAGTAATAAGAGTTGATTTCTGAGTAAAACATTTCCCACAGTCAGGACATGAAAATCCCTTTTTTCCTGTATGAATTGTCTGATGTTTACCAAGTTGTGCTTTATTGGTAAAACATTTCCCACATTCAGAACATGAAAATGGTTTATCACCTGTATGTATTTTCAGATGGCACAAAAAATATGATTTCCGGGTAAAACATTTCCCACATTCAGAACATATATTTCCCATGTGGCGTCTTTGATTTTTAAAAAGATTGAAAGAAGCATCTGCACTCTGACCATGACTAGACTTACTGCAACTTGTGAAGCCACCTGTTAAGAAATACAATGGGAATAATGTTATTTATTAATGACATTATTTTAAGAACACGTTAACTGTTTTGAATTAGTGTCTACTACAAAGGGAGGGGACACGCTATGGCCCTACACATATACCCATCCTCCATACTAAGGCTTAAGGGCACTTTAATGGACATTAGGGAATAGGTTTAAAGGACCATTAAATTTGACATTTCAACAACGCATTAAAATGCTTCATTATTGCAAGTGAAACATTATTGCCATATACATTTATTTTGCAGCCTTTTGCTGTAAATAAGATCTAAAAATGTGCTTGTTTTACTTTTTCCCAGAGAGGCTTGGGTTAATACTTTTGGGCAATTTATGTGAGCTTTTATTTACTTTCCCTCACTAAGCATCTGTAGTGTCACATACTTTTAAAAGGTGGAAGCATCAACAATCCCGATAGGAAAATCATTCTTTGCAAAAGTAACTAAGTTGAATCGGTTCTAAACCACATTAAAGGGACAGTCAACCCAAAAATTCTTCTAAGTGATATAAAGTTTAAATCGATCATTATTTACAAATGTAGCCCAGTTTTGTGATCTTTATCGTTTGCCAGTAAAAGCACTTACTGTTCACGCCGCTGCAGTTTGAAAATGTCCATATGGCCCCTCCCCTATTTCGTCGTCGTCATCTTCTTGTAATCGCAGTAACTTTTCGATCCTCCTCGTAACCTGCTTTAGCATATGCACAATGTGCCTATTATACTGATGGAGGAACGTATGTAACCGGAACAAAATCACTTGCTCATTATCCGAGCGGTTCATAGTTGCGGAGGGTTGAACCGCACACTGGTACGCCGCAACTATGAACCACTCAGATAATGAGCAAGTGATTTTGTTCCGGTTACAAACGTTCCCCCTTCAGTATAAAAGGCGCATTGCGCATGCGCTAAAGCAGGTTACGAGGAGGATCGCAAAGTTACTGCGATTACAAGAAGATGATGATGTAGATGATGACGAAATAGGGGAGGGGCCAAACTGACATTTTCAAACGGCAGCAGCGCAAACAGTTAGTGCTTTTACTTGCAAACGATCAAGATCACAAAACTGGGATACATTTGTAAATAATGATAGATTTAAACTTTATATATATCACTTAGAAGAATTTTTGGGTTGACTGTCCCTTTAAGGGAATACAAGAGGAAAGGCTATTCCAGTCTGCACATGCAGACTAAATGAGAGTTACACTAACTGATAATGACTGCTGAGAAAGAAAAATCTCAAGAACCTGACAAGAACCTGTGGAATTAGTATTAAAATAGCAGTTTGTGCACACACATTCAGCAGTTTGTGCACACACTTATAGGCACTTACGCACATAATCCCCCGAAGTGAGCAATAAGCTCACACACTATTAGAGATTCACCCTCTTTTCACCTTCAATAGATAATTTAGGTATAGACACATAAGGAATTAAAATTTGAATTTTGAATAGCATTTTGTGCACACACATAGTAGTTTGTGCACACACTTATAGGCACTTACGCACGTAATTCATTTAAAGTGAGCAATGAGCTCACACACGAATAAAGATCCACCCTCATGGAGTTTCTAATAAGAGAATTTTGGTAAAGACACTTATGGAATTAGAATTTAAATTGTGAACAGCAGTTTGTGCACACACTTATAGGCACTTACTCATATCAAGTAAGCAATATGCTCACACACGTTTAGAGATCCACCTCAATAGAGTTTTCACTGTCAATAGATATTTTAGGTAAGACACATATGGTATTAGAATTGTGAATAGCATTTTGTGCACACACTTATAGGCATTTTTGTACATTATTCATTTGAAGTCCACACATTATTCATTTTTATTACTAGTTATAATTTTTTAGGTTGTGGGTTATTTCTGGCAGCTTCTGACAGCTTCAACTGAATTTTTACATTGTATTATTCAACAAAGCTGTTACATTGTATTATTTTGTCTATACACTATAAATGAACTTTCTTAATGATTTAGATAAAAGCATGTCATTTTAAACAACTTCCTACTTTACTTCTTTTATCAAATTTGCTTTGTTCTCTTAGTATCTCATGTTGAAAAGCAAGACAGTAAGCTCAGGAGTGTGCACAAGTCTTCATCACAATATGGAAATGGTTTTGCAAGAATGTTATACATTTGCAAAAGTATTAGGCATCAGCACTTTTTCCTGCAATGTAGTATTCCATACAGGTGCACACTACATATCTAGATATCTCTTCAACAAAGAATACCAGAACACAGCAAATTTAATTATAGAAGTAAACTGAAAACATTTGTTTTTTAATTCTACGCTCTTTCTGAATCACAAAAGAAAAAATGTTGAATGTCAAGTCCCTTTATATTTAGTAGATGGAAGTAAAGGAAGTACATTGCAAATTGGCTTATTTTGAAAGTTGTGACTTTAAGAAACTTGTTTAGTGTTTTGAGATTCAAAATAGGCTGAAAGCTACTTGATATTTTTTTGGTGCACTGAAAAGCATGGAGTAGAACCCCTGGTTTATTTGTGAAACCAGAACATAAGCAAGTACTCCCACTGTTTCCATGTCCTTAACTCAAGCCAAAAAGGCTGTGACCTTATTAGGATCACAAAAAACTCAGACAGTAGGAATCTTCCTCGAGGAGGCTTTGATAGAAAGCCTATTCAATACCCATAAGATATAATTTCCATGACCCAAGGATCATGAACTGAATTTTCCCAAACCTTATCCGGAATGGGGATCATACTTCCAAGCTGACTTTGAGATAGGAGTAGATTTCTTGACTTGTTTGGATTTGGACCATGCAGTCTTAGGATTTCAAGAGGCTTTAGGATAGCCTGCTATCTGGGTAGAGAAGGGGGTCAATGATTTGAAGATTGTCAAAGGTGTCCTGCAGACCTAATTCTTCCTTTAGACTTTTAATCTTGTGGCAAGAAAGCTCTCTTACCTCCAGTAATTGTAGCAATAAATTAATTTAGGCCTGGTCCAAAAAACATCTTTCCCTGAAAATGGAGAGATAGCAGCCTGTTCTTAGAAACCATATCAGCAGACATGAACTTGAGTCCTATTGTTTGTCTAGCCAGAGCAGCTTTAGAAGCAATTTTTGAATTAATGGGTATCATCAGACATGGTTCCTGAAAGTAACCAATGAAGAGTACCTAATACGTAGAAGACAGTGGGGGTTACTTCTGACAGTACCTACTTTGGTAAACAAGGCTGTTAAAGGGACATGAGACCCAAAACATTTCTTTCATGATTCAAAGCATACCATTTTTAACAACAATTTTCCAATTTACGTAGATGATCAAATCTACTTTGTTCTCTCGGTATCCTTTGTTGAAGGAGCAGCAATGCACTACTGGAACATATTGGGTGAGCCATAAATAAGAGTCATATATGTGCAGCCACCAATCAGCAGCCAGCTCCACGTAGTGCATTGTTGCTCCAAAGCCTACCTAGCTATACTTTTCAACAAAAGATACCAACACAACGAAGCATATTAGATAGGGATGCGGGGAGTAACTGTAAGGCCTTTATATAAGGAACAGGGAGTTCAGACCTAGGGGGAGGGCTTCTCTGGATATAGTGATATGACTGACTGAACTTATCTCAATAATAATACTGAATGGGTAGTACTGGAGTGTTAGTGATCTGGGAGCAATTACTTGTGGTAACGGATGCCCTGAGATCACAACAGATGTAAGAAGAGATTGTGATAAGCCGTCCTACCCTGTGCCTGGCGGCTATTGTGCATCATAAAATAACAATTGTGGCCAATACAGTAATCATGTTTTTTTTCTGATTTTGCCATAACCAATGGGTGATTTAACTTAGAAACAGGGTGGGGACAGCATTTTGTGTTCTTCTCTGGGTGGTTGTTGCAGGGTCACTAAGAAAATGCATTAGCACAAAGAAGACTTCACACTGGGCAAATACATGTTCCCTGGGGTGTTTGGTTTAGTACAGCAGAATGAGACATTGCTATTGGGTCAAAAGAAACTTTAAAAGGAGCAAGTACCTTTAACTGTTCAATAAGGTCACAATTAAACTATGAATCAGATAGAGCATGTAATGTTAAACAACTTTGCAATTTACTTCTATCATCTAATTTGCTTTGTCCTCTTGGTATCCTTTGTTGAAAAGCTTCTTGTCATTGGCTCACCCAGTGTGTGCAACTAGCTCTCAGTAGTGCATTTCTGCTCCTTCAACAAAGGATACCAAAAGAATGAAACAAATTTGATAATAGATGTAAACTGGAAAGTTGTTAAACCCTTTAACTGCTAAGCAAGCCATTTCCACCTCTGTGCTAAACTGTTTTGCTGTTTTTAGATGTCGCTCATATTTTAAGGGACATGATACCCAAAATATTTAGGTCATGATTCTGATAGAGAAAACTATTTTAAACAACATTCCGATTTACTTCTTATTTAATTTGCTTCATTCTACAAATATCCTTTATTGAAGAAATAGCAATGCACATGCTTGAGCCAATCACAAGGCATCTATGTGTGGCAACCAATCAGCAGCTACTGAGCCTATTTAGATATGCTTTTCAACATAGGATACCAAGAAAATGATGCTATGAAGATAAACCTGCAACAAAAAGTCTAAAAATTCATTTTTTATTTAAAATTTGAACAAACAAGGTTACAAAATATAGTGTTTATTTTCCCTAAACTCTATAGTTAAAATAATGGGTTATACTTATGTAAATAAAGGGCTTTTAGTATCGTTATGTAACTTTGAGCTGCACATAAGGGCTCCCATAAGCCTCTATTCAAATAAATACACATTTATTCCCACCAGCTGATCTCTATGACCACATCACCTGGCTATTAAAACTACTGAGAGGCAGCTGCTGATTGGTAGCGCATGTATGATCTTGTCATTGGCTCACCTGATGTTTTCAGCTAGCTCCTAGTAGTGCAATACTGCTCCTTCAACAAAGGATATCAATTGAAGTAAATGTGAAAGTTGTTTAAAATTGTATCTATCTGAATCATGAAAGAAAAAAAGCAGAATAACTTAAACCTGAGCTGCACACTAACATATGTCTGCTGTGTAACCATCATATATACTGTATAACTTATTTACAAGAGACAAAATGTCACCGTCACAGCATCTTCCCTTTACTTAATATGCACTAATCACCTGTAGTCGTATTTATAGGAACTTCATCCTCCTCAGTCTTCACCTGATCATACTCATATGGTTCTCCTCCGTGCTCTGACGCCGAGTCATCTGAAGGTGTCACATCCATATGGCCTGTACGATGAGAATACACGTGCCTGACTGTGCAGATTGTTTGTACCCTACATGCCTCAGACACAACATGTGTGTACACTCACCAGTAACCTGCATCAAACAAAACACACGTGCACACTCACCAGTAACCTGCATCACTCAGACACAACACACTCACCAGTAACCTGCGTCCCTCAGACACAACATACGTGCACACTAACCTGTAACCTGTCTCCCTCAGACACAACATACGTGCACAATAACCAGTAACATGTCTCCCTCATACACAACATATGTGCACACTAACCTGTAACCTGTCTCCCTCAGACACAACACACGTGCACACTCACCTGAGCTGATACTGTCACTGGTTTCCTCATCTGTTGCTCCCAGCTGATGCCTCACACACAGATCTTCTGTTATCTCAACTTTCACTATATCAGTGTTATCTTCATCTGTACAAATAAAGCAGATTCAGTTTTTTTTATCACATTATCTGTTTTTTTTTATAACATTATCATAAATCAGTTTGTGTATTTCCCAGACAGACAAAAGCACCAAATACACTCACTGTTGTACTTTTCCCTTTTGATTGTCTGTTACTTATTTTACATCTTTTTATCTGAAAGGGAATTTTTTACATAACGTGTGCACATTGACCTGTAACATGCGAGCCTCAGGCACAACATTTGTGCTCATTCATTTGTAACCCGTGTGCCTCAGACACAACACGCGTGCACATTCGCCTGTAACCTTTGTGTTAAACAATAAGGCTTAGGGATATTTTTGTTTTGCACAAACTAATATATATTAGTATCACATTTTGTCTATTAATTGCATTTTTAAAATAATTGCACTTTTAACAACAAGTGATATTGATTGACTTTTATATTTGGAAATTAAATTGGCACAAATTAAATTTTAGTTAAAAAAAGTGAAGTAAAGTAGCATATATAAATAAAATCTCTCTTCCACCTTAAAGTTAATGTAAAGTTTCATGAATGAGTGCCCGGTTTTTAAAAATACTATTAAAAATAGGGGTACTTTCATTCATGAAACTTTACATTGCAAAGTTTTTTTTTTTGTTTTTTTTTAAAAACTTACCTTTTTCTTCAGCAAAGCCAGATCGGCGTTCCCCCGCCCGCTTCTCATGCTGTACTTAGCACAGCAATGATAAAACCGGCGCCATCCAATCATGGTTTCGTCATTGCTGACGTAATTACAGAGAAGCTGCGGGTGGGGTTTCGCCGATCCGGCTTTGCTGAAGAAAAAGTAAGTATTTTTTAAAAAAAACGCTGCAATGTAAAGTTTCATGAATGAAAGTGCCCCTGTTTTTAATAGTATTTTTAAAAACCGGGCACTCATTCATGAAACTTTACATTCACTTTAAGTATTAATAGAGACCAGTTATGGGACCAAATAAACTAGCAGCTTTGAATATTGTAGTCATTTTGTATGTATTCAACGCCTTGATCGACCTTAACTAACAAGAGGGAGGCTCCTTGATGAATCCTCCTGATAGGTATGTGAAAGCTGATGTTGAGGGGGACCCTTTGTAGAGTGGGGGTAGAATGGGAGATCAGAGGTAAAAAATGTTTTGCTATCCTACCTATTTATGTTTTTTTACTTGTTTTTGTCTGTCCACTTTACTTTTGACTAAACCACACTCACTGTGACAATGCAAAACCAGCTAAAATTAAGATAAGTAGCTAAGCTATGTCCACCTCGTCCTCTTCACCCAATCGTCATGAGACCGATATGAGGGTTTCTTAGTAAAAGGCAGAGGCCTAAGCTAACAAGCATGAGGCCAACATGAGGGTTTCTCAGTAGAAAGCAGAAACTCAGGACTAAATTCAGTTCTGAGGGATATATGATAAGGGGATTAAAAACATGTTATTATAGAGTATGCAATTTTAAACAACTTTACTTCAATTAACAAAATGTGTACAGTCATTTTATATTTACACTTTTTGAGTCTTCAACTTCTACTGAGCATGTGCAAGAATTCAGAGAATATACATATATTCATTTGTTATTGTCTAATGGCCGTCACATGATACAGGAGGAGTGGACATAGACATTGACTGAAATTTATCAGAAATAAATATACTACTCTTTGAAGTTCAGACTAAGGGGCCGATTTATTAACCCCCATATTGTGCCTAATGCACCTGTTTCCACACGAGTCTTCAGGTACGCCGGAAACAGGAGTTAAGAAGAAGCGGTCTTAAGATCACTGCTCCTTAACTCGCCCGTCGCCTCTGAGGCTGCGGACATCAATCCGCCCGTATACGATCAGTTTGAATGACACCCCCTGCTAGCGGCCGATTGGCCACAAATCTGCAGGGGGCAGCATTGCACAAGCAGTTCACCAGAACTGCTTTGTGCAATGTTAAATGCCGACAACAAGTGAATCATGTCCGCCCAGGGTATGATAAATCTACCCCTTTGTGCTATTACATTGTCTTGTTATAATGCATTTGTTGATTATGCAAATCTTATGTATTTACTGGTCCTTTAAGCATAGATATGGTCTGTCTAGATCTTGCAACGGGTTGTTTGTGTGTCATTGTAACTATACATAGGAATGCAAGAATGCCTTTTGATCATTAAATGTGTCCGTGATCAATAAACAAAAAAGGGGTCACCAGCAGATGATATAAATCAAAATTATGGGCCTTTCTGTAATAATTATCATAATAAGTGGATAAAGTTAAATGAGCAAAGAAAGCAAAATAGATGGCCACCAGAAGAAACATAATTTAGACACTCTGGGTGCACTAAGGGAAGAATTATTTAAAGGGAACCACAACACCTGCTTGAAATGTTTGTAACTAACTTTATCTGATTATGCAAAATAAACTAACTACAATTCTGTATGCGGTCTTCATCTTACTGCATTCTGTTGTAGAAAAAAGCTTTATAATTTGAGTGTTGATCTGCAGCCTAGGACCTGCTATGTATACTGCCATATTGTAAAGTATGTTCCACAACAGTGGGTCATGTGACAAAAATGGCACCTTCTTCTATTACTAAAGCTGAGGAAGCAGAGTGAGCATTGCAGTGTCTGAAAAAAAACGGCTTCAGGCACTGCTATATTTATAAATACCAAGAGCAGGGAAGGAAGTGGGAAGGAGGAGGAGAGGGATGCACAGGGGGACGAAAGGCTCTGTAGAAATAAAGCAAACTCATGCTGCATATATAATTGTAACAAGAGATACATCTGTATTTATCTACATTTCTTATATTCTCCTTCCTCCTCCAACTTCCTTTCCTGCTCTTGCTATTTATAAATATAGCAGTGCCTGAAGCCGTTCGTCTCAGACACTGCAGTGTTCACTCTGCTTCCTGAGCTTTAGTAAATAGAAGGTGCCGTGTGAGTCACATGACCCACAGTTGTGGAACGTACGTTTACAATATGGCAGCATACATAGCAAGTGTTAGGCTGCAGAATAACCTTTAAATTATGAAGCTTTTTTCTACAAAAGAATGTGGTAAGATGAAAAGCCTGCATATAGAATTGTTAGTTTATTTTGCACAATTAGAACAAGTGAGTTTAGAAGTTTTGAAGCAGGTGTTGTGGTTCCCTTTAATGCTAAACTAAAGTCAAGACAGGTGAAATGGAATGCGTATTTTAATTGGCATTTAGAAGCTGAAAAGTGGCAGAGAGCCTTCTTGAAAGCTCCTCTTGAAGAAAATTAGAAAAAGTTACATCTATTTGTGCACAAACTTGATTAATACTTTGTATTAAAATTAATTGTATTCAGTATACTAAATGGCAGGGACTCTCAGGAGATTACACTCCTGCAAAATATATGGAGAATAATTTTGGCACTAATAATCCAACTGACTATGAGTTTTGTGAGCCACCCACCCAAACCATCTCCCCCATACGTGATAGTACAGGTAGCCCTCAGTTTACGCCGGGGTTAGGATCCAGAAGGAATGGTTGTAAATCGAAACCGTTGTAAATTGAGACCCAGTTTATAATGTAAGTTAATGGGAAGTGAGGGAGTTAGGATCCAGGCCCCTCTCAAAATTGACATAATTAACACCTAATACATTATTTTTAAAGCTTTGAAATGAAGACTTTAAAAGCTAAACAGCATTATAAACCTAATTAAATAATCACACAACAGACTGTATCATCAAACTAAGTTTAGTGAACAAAAACATTTGCTAATAATCACACAACAGACTGTATCATCAAACTTAGTTTAATGAACAAAAACATTTTTTACTTGCATTTTTCTGCAAACAGTTCTCTGCATTGTTAGCATGTTAGAGAATATTGGGTCTGCACCTATTCTATGCATTTCAATTTGGACTGATTAAGCAGTTAGGCAACCTCACCTCAAGCAGCTGGACAGGAAGATAATAGGGAAGTGCCGGCTAGATCTTGTTTCTTTGAAAGCTGATCAATAGCTAATGTCTGTTCTGTGTACACAGATTAATTTCAGTCTGCAAAGCTTACATAACTTTGCTGCAACACAATCGGACAGCTCCACCTACTGGCTATTTTAATTAGTGCACTGCTTTTCAATAGCAGTCACATGACTGAAAAAAAAGGTTGTTATTCTGAAACGGCACAAATTGAACTGGCGTCAACCGAGGGCCACCTGTACTTGACTGCTGTGATATCAATGGAGAAAAACTTATTGTTTGCTTATTTGGACACTGACTGATAGACCAGATTCATTAAAGTAAAAGTAAACTATTCACAACCTCATTGCCGCACCGAAAAATACATCATAAAATACGTTGAGTTTAATTTATCAGTTTTTTTAAAAGCTCTATTTTTATCACATTTATTTACCTTAGAAGCCTCAACACTATATCGCCGTTCCTCCACCCGCCTCCAAATTTTTTTTGTCTTGTATGATGACGAATATCGCTATACCTAATTTTATTGGTCCCTCAGTGGCATCTGAAAATCTTCAATTTACGCCCCCACCTTTAATTGCGCATGTGTCTCTCATTTAATTTACTCCCTATATAGAAGCGCATTCACGAGACACGCATGCGCATTGACCTCAACAGGAAAACCCAGCTAATTGCGTAGCTACAACACTAAACAATGAATCGAGTGATTCATTGTTTAATATTTATCACAGCGGAGAGTGTATTTTTGCGCATGAAATATTAATTCTCGAGAGCGAGCATGGATGACGACGTATAGAGCGGGTGGGACCACTCTTACGTGTAACATTTAAAAACCAGGAAATTGGCGCGCGCACCACACACGAGGCGCCTTCTCTTTGCAACTGGGGAGAAGCTTGCAGCACTTATCCCTCCTGTCCCGCCAGGCCGCCCCGTTACCCTCTTTCTCCATCATCTGTCCATTGCTGACAGTTTCCTTGTTGGTTGTCTTCTTGCCAACTTTGTATTGCTAGATAGCCCTTTCCGGTTTAAAGCTTTCTCCCTTAGTTAGTACATTTATATCTAGTTAAGTATGTCTTGGCAAGATTACATCACCAATTTGGTAGACGGAAAGACCTGCGAGGATGCAGCAATTGTTGGTTTCGTTGGTACGCCGTGTGTTTGGGCCTCTCACCCGGGTGGGGCTATTAGCCACATCACGCCACCACAAGTGCAGACTATTCTTTCCGATGATCGGACAGTGGTCCTTATTAACACATCGGTTTACTGAAATGTTCTGTGATCAGAGACCAGCTTAATGTGCAAGATGTCTATGTTATGGATGTAAAGACAAAGAATCCCGATGGGCCAACTTACAACGTAGCTGTTGGGAAAACAAACACAGCTCTTGTCATCGCTAAGGGAGCAGAAGGTATTCATGGAGGAGCCATCCACACTAAAGTTTGTGATATGTGCAAGTACCTGAGAGGATTAAATATCTGATTCCACTCCTCCCCTTCAGTACTACTGATTCATCCAACTGTTCCAGCTGCCAATATTGGACCAACCTATTGATTTCTTCCTGTACATCACCTTTAGCCCTTACATTTTTTTGTTTTTCCTTCATGCTTTTTATCCCATCTGTTTTTGCTGCCCTGGTCAAATGAACATTTTTTTTTTGTTTTCAGGGAAGATTTATATTGGATTTAAGAATAAAAAAAATATGATGTAAAAAAACCAGGAAATTAGCAGGGGATGGAGGAACCTAAAAGACGATATGAACGATAAAAGATTAAAATTTCGAAAATAATAATGAATTTAAAAAAAATAAGTTAGCGACTTCATATAATGTTAGTATGTGAATCCATGGCATTAATACAGTATATGAAAATTTACTTTCACTTTAACTTAAAGGGACATAATACTCATATGCTAAATCACTTGAAACTGATGCAGTATAACTGTAAAAAGCTGACAGGAAAATATCACCTGAGCAACTCTATGTAAAAAAGGAAGATATTTTACCTCACAATCTCCTGAGTTCAGCAGAGTAAATTCTGTGTAAAAAGTTATACTCAGGTAAAAAAAAAAAAAAAAAAAAAAAGAGGAAATGAACACCAGCCAATCAGCATCAGCAATGCTGAGGTCATGAACTCTTTAACTGTGATCTCATGAGATTTCACTTAACTCTCATGATATTTCATTGTAAACTTCCTTACACTAAATAGGGAAATAACATGAGAGTGCACAAGGCTCATCCCTTCGGCTGTCCCGGGACAGACATACTGATATGCTGCTTAGAAGTCCTTTACAATGGGATGTGGCTACTGAGGAACTTTTGAGGTAAAATATCTTTCTTTTTTACATAGAGATGTTCAGGTGATATTTTCTAGTCAGCTTTTTACAGCTATACTGCGTCACTTTCAAGTGTTTAAAAATGTGGGTATTATGGCCCTTTAAGGGAAACTTTCATTAATCAAATAGAGCATGTAGTTTTAAGAGACTTTCCAATTAACTTCTATTATCGAATCAGCACATTCTTTTTATTTTCACACTTTCAGAGGCGCCAGATCCTACTGAGCATGTTCACAAATTCACAGGGTTTATGTATACTAGTCTGTGATTGGCTAATGGCTCTCACATGATACAGGAGGTCGACAAATGGGGGGGGGGGGGGGGAAAATACATTTGTCAGGAAAAAATCTACTGCTTATTTCAAATTCAGAGTAAGTGCTATTGCATTATCTTTTTATTACGCACATGTTAATTAAACAATTCTACTGTATTGAGTGGTTCTTTAATTTTTAATTTAAATTCCTGATTCTCTATTCATAATGTTATAACATGACATAACAAAATATATCGTGAAAATTAACTGTACATTTGTTTCATGTTTACAGTAACAGAAATTTGTGGAATTTATGTGTAAGAAGTGTTTCACTGTGTCTTGTTTTACTTGTGAGATGTACTCTTCACATATGAGAATTTATAAAAAAATAATTTAGGGCCAGATTAAGAGTGGAGCGCAAACATGTGTGCCCAAGCAATAAGAGATTTATTGCGGGGTTTGGGATCGTTGGGCTTAACGCTGGTATTACCAGTTAAAAGTAAACGCAATCGCGATTTAGGCTAAAATGATTACCACGACTTCAGAGCTCTGGGTAACTGTTTTGCAGAACATAAAAGTTGCACAAAAACCATCAAAAATACATTACAAGTATAGTTACACTCATTATAACTGAAGCTGTGAGCCAGAGCATACTAAACTGTTTATACACCCAGAGGATCCGTGTCTGTGATTACTACAGGTGATAGGAAATCTGCGTACATTTGTACTAAGTGCGGAAATTCTAACCTTTCAAGAGAGCAGACAGCGGTGAGAGTGTGATTCCCAATCTAAAACCACTTGCGCAAGTGTAAAATTAAGAGTCCGAAAGCGAAATTCAAAGGCAGTGTTTGGAACAACGGAAGACCGTGACGTATGCCGACATCACGCGGTTTGAAAGAACTAACTGCTACCCGATTTGGCGGGTCAACAAACAGCAACTGAAGATTCGAGGAGACTTCCATATAATACACTTTTAAAAAAAGTGCTTCCTTCGCAACTAAGTGAGGTACAACCAAGTGGGCTAAAGAACTGCTCCATCAAGTGTGACGTATCCAAATAAGAAGTTACGGTAAGACCGGGACTTTATACTTATTTTCGCAGTGACCCGAAAGTGGCTTTTTTGTGAGATACTTTATATGTTAAATTGGCTTACAAGTTAAAGGGCCATAATACCCAAATGTTTAAACACTTGAAAGTGATGCAGCATAGCTGTAAAAAGCTGACTAGAAAATATCACCTGAACATCTCTATGTAAAAAAGTAAGATATTTTACCTCAAAAGTTTCTCAGTAGCCACATCCCATTGTAAAGGACTTCTAAGCAGCAAATCAGTATGTCTGTCCCGGGACAGCGGAAAGAGCGAGCTTTCGTGCACACTCATCTTATTTCCCTATTCAGTGTAAGGAAGTCTACAATGAAATCTCATGAGAGTTAAGTGAAATCTCATGAAATCACAGTAAAATAGTTCATGACCTCAGCATTGTTGATGCGGATTGGCTGCTGTTCATTTCTTCGGTTTTTTTTTACCTGCAGCTGGGCAGCAGCTGAGTATAACTTTTAACACAGAACTTACTCTGCTGAGCTGAGGAAATTGTGAGGTAAAATATCTTCCATTTTTCCATAGAGATGCTCAGGTGAGATTTTCCTCTCAGCTTTTTACAACTATACTGCATCAGTTTCAAGTGATTTAGCATATGAGTATTATGTCCCTTTAATTGGAGAGCTCTCCGGGACATTTTGACTATCTCAGTTTTACCCTCAGAGTTGTGGCTTATCTTGTAAATTTTAAGAGTAGACTACAGTATAAGAATTTTTTTTTAATATTTTTTATGTTTCTGTCTTTTTTATTAACTATTTTCATCACTCTTTTTTATATGTGTTTTCTGAACCTGGGCATATTTTATATACATATTGAATACCTGCTGTTTTAAACCTGTAAAAATTAAATTCATAAATCATTTGTACTATACAAATGTGGCAATATCTTATATGAGATCTAAACATAACCTTTAAATAAGAGTTCAGCGATCCACTAAGATCATCCCTAGGATAATTTCACCTTGTCTTTACGGTTTGAGATTCTCTCCCATATACCTCTATTATAGATTCTGATCCAAGACCGTCTAAGTATAGAACACATTTGGAAAGGTCTGCTCCCAATTGACACATAAGTTTCAACTGCATATGTTTTTTAACTTAGGATACTAAATTGTAACACTTATAATATGCTTGTCACATCTATCGAAAGAAAAAATATTTGACTAAAAGATTGTGTTAATAATTAGTTGCAAGATCCTATTGCTATTTTTAGCGCCCTCTTACTTTTTCTTATTCATTTTCTAATAATTGCTTATCGTGGAAAGAGATAAGTACTTAAGAGTGGCCTATATAGGACTGTCCATAGTGATTGCGTTATCATACAACTTTCCTTATACACTCATTATAACGCCATCAAATAAAAATTATTCAAATAAAATATTGCACAAAAAAATGATAAAGACTCAAAGATTTAAGATCTCAGGTGTTAGAAAAAAAAAACACACACACATATATATATATATATCTCAACAATTAAAAGTCTGTCTTTAAAAAGCAGGCTAAAAGTAAAAAGGTGAGTCATTGTGAACCTCATTTGCATATCTTACCCAGATTCCTTTGCTGCATTGGGAACAGTGTAGTCAGAGAGTTTCTGGTTTTAAAGCAAGTCTTCTGACTTGTTTAGATTTGTAAATGGTTTACACAATGAGTTATTTTCTCTCTCTCTCTATATATATATATATATATATATATATATATATATATATATATATATATATATATATATGTCTATATATGTATTTACAGACATATATACACATATAAACACATATAGACATATATACAAATGCATTGGAACCATTTGCAGTTAAGTAGATGCAAACATTAAAAAAAAAACATTTATGCAATATTCATTTTTAATAAAGGTTTCAACTATGTATTTAGTGTAAATATTTGACATTCTAATGTTCTTCACGTAGCAGAATATGTTTTGTATTTCTAACTACATCTGTATATATCTAAACTTATATATAATTTTATATATATATATATATATATATATATATATATATATATATATATATATATATATATATATATATATAAATAAAAAGGTATAGATATATATTGTACCAAAAAACATCAGATATATGTAGAAATATTTATTTATGAATAAATAGAACATATTCTTCTATGTGAAGAACATTCGAATGTAAAATATTCATATTTTCATGTCAGGTTAGCGAAAATGAGAATATGCGATCGGGTTTGTACAAGAGTGTGGTGTAAGTTTTTTTCCCCATTGAATTCTATGGGTGAATAAATGAACGCGTACGCGATATTCTAACTTCGGCTTTTTCCACTTGCCAGGTTAGAGCGAGAGGAAAAACAGTTTACTTTCAACTCCTTATATAAATTTAACCCAACAAGCGCAAAAAGCTTACTTCTAGCGCAATTAAAGGACCAGTCAACACATTAGAATTGCATAATCAACAAATGCAAGATAACAAGACAATGCAATCAGATTTTTTTTATAACAAATTTCAAAGTTATGTATATTTCCACTCCCCTTGCACCATGTGATAGCAATCAGCCAATCACAAATGCATATACGTATAGTCTGTGAATTCTTGCACATGCTCAGTAGGATCTGGTGACTCAAATTGTAAATATAAAAGACTGTGCACATTTTTTTTAATGGAAGTAAATTGGAAAGTTGTTTAAAATTACATGCTGTATCTGAATCATGAAAATTTTATTTAACCTGAGTGTCCCTTTAACGTCCGAACAGAAACGTTAATTTGCGCTCCACTTATAATTTGGCCCTTAATCAGTTGTAATTTCAATTAACTAAACCTAAAGAAGCAATTTTGCATATATTTTATACACTTCAGCTGGCATAACAAGTCATTGGAAACACATTAAAGGACCACTCAATGCACCCAATTACATAATTAACAAGGGCATAACGAAAAGATAAGGCAATAGCACTTACACTGAATTTCAAATAAGCAGTAGATTTTTTTTTCAGACAAATTTATTTTTTTATCATTTTTCGGCCCCCTGTATCATGTGATAGAAATCAGCCAATCACAGACTAGTATACATATACCCTGTGAGCTTGTGCACATGCTCAGTAGGATCTTGTTCCCCAGAAAGTGTGAATATAAAAAGACTGTGCAAAATTTGATAATGGAAGTAAATTGGAAAGTGTCTTAAAACTGCATGTTCTCTCTGAATCATAAAAGTTTATATAAACTTTAGTGTCCCTTTAAGGGAAAAACAATTTTACAGTACACTGTCCCTTTAAGATCATCATGGGGTTTGTGACAAAACCAGGTGACATGCACGTGACGTCCTGCTTACCTCTGTGTGCATCAGGAAGGTCTGAGGTTTGGTTCTCGGTCTTGTCAGACATTATCTTGTTCAGCGAACCTGAATTTGTCAGATATTCAGTATAATGTTTCTCCTTTACTGGCAAACGCAGTGACGTGTATTGTACGTGATCTTCACAGTAACAGCAGCCTAAACACAGAAAGAGAGAGACAGAGGGTTTCAAGTGCAGTTCAACATAATAGGGGGAAATTATGGCTGCCCAACACCCATATCTAAGAATTACACACAGACCAGGATTGAGGAATCACTCTGCTTGGTCACAACGGAATTAAAGTGAATAAAAATTATTAATCCACCAGAAAACAACAATTATCAAAAACTAAATTAATACATAAACTGCTCTAACAATACATATTTTATATCACTAATTACAGATCTTTAAACCTTTTATTTCTGAGCCATTTGACGCCCTGTGCTGAAGCAGTTTCTAAACAGTTGTACATCTTTGTTTTAAGCATCAATTCCAGTAAAAAAATAATGTTGAGTAACCCACACAAATTATATGTTTTTTTTTTGTTTGTTTTTTAACAGACCAGCTTCAGTTTGCATTAATACCCAAAGATGATAAATTTGAAATGCAAAAAGATAGGTCGTAATAGTCTAAATATTTCAAACACATAACACACATAGGGCCAGATAATCAGGGCTTAAAGTATCATCAAATCTTCTACTTTATTAAATTTTCTGGTCAACGTTTCGGTCCATGCAAGGACCTTTTTCCAAGACCAATCGTTAAATCTTATCAGCACATCTTGTCCCTCTTGCAGTGTGGCACTAGCGGAGTTAGTGTGCAAGCGGGAGCGATAAATACCGTTTCACTTGTAATCTGGCCCATAGTGTCAGTACACCTTACAAAAAAAAAAAAGGATTCAATACAAATTAAAATTCAGTTTTAAACTAATCAAAATTCTGGTTTCACAGAGGAGTAAGTCGCTTCATTTTGAGAATGTACTTACTTACATATGAGTGTAAGGCAGCAGCTGAGCAAAGCCAAATGTCAACACAACTACACTGTGTGTGTTACTGGTATCCAGTGGGTTGAATCTCAGATATCTGTGTAATAAAAAAAGCCAAAGTGATATGTGAGCTACTGGTCCCCAATACATTACATCAGCGTTATTTGTATATATACTGGAGTGAACCTTTTTGAAAGCATGTGGCAAAATTTGTGACAAACCTCTAAAAACTATCTTGCGTGCAACATACGTTTTATACTACATTGCAGTGTGTGTGTGTGGGGGAAATTATTAAACCTTTATTATTCCCACAGCCACCAATGCCATCTCTGCAGCACATCAAGCTTTACAGTACATTGTCTAATTCAGGACTCGACAAACCCAGGAGCCAGGGAGCCACTGGCTCCTAGAATTTTACCCTTGGCTCCTAACTTTTTGAATTATTCAATGGCCTCTAGTTATCAATGTCTATCGGACCTGATCCGACAGGGCGGATCAGTTCCGACAGACATCGGTGAATACGGCGAGCAATACACTCGCCGTATTCATCATTGCACCAGCAACTCACAAGAGCTGATGGTGCAACGCCGCCCCCTGCAGACTTGCGGCCAATCAGCCGCCAGCAAGGGGGTGTCAATCAACCCGATCGTACTTAATCAGGTTGATTTCCGGCGATGTGTGTCTTTGTGACCGCTGCTTCATAACTGCTGTTTCTGGCGAGTCTGAAAACTCGCTAGAAACAGGGGCCATCAAGCTCCATACAGAGCTTGTTAAATAGAGCCCTATATATCTATATAGAAATACCACTGTCTGGCTCCTAATTTTTAAACTGATTTGTTGACCACTGGTCTAATTGTTAAGCACTACACTGCAGAATTGAAACTAAAGGCCGATGTACTGTAGGGGGTGTAGAAGATCTTGGTGCCCATGTGTAACAAAAAAAAGCATTTTTATTTTAACTTTTAAGGGACACTGAACCCAATTTTTTTCTTTCATGCTTCAGATAGGGCATGACATTTTAGGCAACTTTCTAATTTACTCCTATTATCAATTTTTCTTTGTTCTCTTGCTATCTTTATTTTAAAAGCAGGGATGTAAATCTTAGCAGCCAGACCATTTTAGGTTCAGCACCATGGATAGCACTTGCTTATTGGAGGCTTACATCTACCCACCAATAAGCAAGCATAACCCAGGTTCTCAACCAAAACTGGGCCGGCTCCTATTCATCACATTCCTGCTTTTTAAAGATAGCAAGAAAACGAAGAAAAATTGATGGAGTAAAGTAGAAAGTTGCTTTAAATTTCATGCTCTATCTGAATCATGAAAGAAAAAAATTGGGTTCAGTGTCCCTTTAAGCAATAAAGTATTTTCCATAACCATTTTAACCAATGTCTACTACATCTTCTGTATCTATCTCACCCACATCTCATCCCCAGCATCTTATACATAGACACTTAAAGGGACAGTCTAGTCAAAATAAAGATCTCATGATGCAGATAGGGCATGCAACATTTTTTTCAAAAAAATCTTTTATTGAGATATTTGGCATTGACAATAATAAGAAAAAAAAAATATGTCCATTTACAGAGATAAGAGATGCACATATTCTAAACAGGTTATTGTAGGAGCTAAGCAACTGATCAGTGATTTTGTAAGCTTACACATACATAAAGTTTTTGTAGACAAATATATAAAAAGTCTTTTTGGATGACTCATTGTAAATCCACTTGTAAGTAACTAGCACCTGATTAAATTACTTGGATTGAAGTATTGTGATGAATTTCACAAGCTTACATTTTCTATGTATTCTATCATAACAGTAAACACTCTAGATTGTACAACAAAAATAACATAAATGAACATAGTACTATGATATCTCATTTTAAACATGAATAGAATAGAATACCTCCCAAACTTATCAGGCTCACTCTTATACCCATATGAGGATATCTGACACTGGGGAGGATCTCAAACGGTCAATCTTAGACCACTAAAAAAAAGAAGTTATCAAGCAAATGATATTTAACAATGAAATATTTATATAATGTGCTTTTGAACAATAATGAATAAATTTATTCATCTGATATAATGAGTATAATTAAATAGGACAGAGAGGCTTTACAGTTAAAATGTGGTATAGTGAACTGCTTGCATATTATTTATACAATATTACAGTATGTATAGTTAAACCCACTTAATTTCGCAGCCTAATCACATACTTATATCAGGCAAATATGAGCTATGTAATATTAGATATGATGAATTGTATAAACTGGAGACTTAAATTACTCAAACAGAAGATTAACATTGGTTACACAAGTTTATGCCACTTAAGGGGAGTACTGTATATGCTATAATGTGAAAGTTACCCTAGATAAGGCATAATATTGAGTATATGGGGTAAACAGTAGTTTGATTATCATTATGAGGAGAATTAACTTTATAGATCCTAGTCTTGCTGTTGATCTTATATGGGAAGATAACTAGGCGGCAATTGTTGGCTCTAATTTAAAGGGAGATAGGAAGATATGTTTTTAGCAATCTGGGTATAAGGTCTAGTAGGATAGAACTTCTGTGCTAAGGAAGTGTTGTAACTGTAAAATATTATATGAATGTAGTGGCATACAGCAGTGATAGTGTGAACATATATATTGAACTAGGTTTCTGATGTTATGTATAGTGAAAGCGTATGTGTAATACGCAATCCTACTGACGCTCCACACATAGTATAAGAGGAAGAGGAGTGAAATAACAATATAGAGGCCATCTTAAGGTGGCTTGTTAGTAAAGACTTATCTATGATAGAGGTCTATAAAGTTAGTTGGTTGAGAAGGCTAACAAGATAATTCAGTGATATATTTCTACTATATAGAACTTGCAAGAATAACTATTCTATAAATGCCTAAATAACAGTGAAAAGAAGGATGTATTCTATCATGTAAAAGGTGAGACATCATTGGAAGCTATGTACATAGATATCATGTTGATTAATTCATCTCTATCTATCTATCTATCTCATATATGAAATATTAAACTTGGAAATGTCAGGACCATTGCAAAATACAGGTTTATTCAAACAGACCTGAAATCAAACCTTTCAGCCTATACCCCTCTCCCCACTCACTATGCAGATTGCACTTTAATGTATATCTAAGTAACTCAATCAAAGGAATTGCATATAAGGACTTCCTGTCTAAGATGTGTAATAAAATTACAGAATACCCCTGTGCGCAGCCTAGATGTCTACAGTGTGGAAGAGATCTCAGGAAAGACAACAAAATTTAAATATCTATTAATTAAGTATTAATTACACCATGATGAGTTTGAATACACAAAGCACAGTCTCTATGGAAAATAGTAAGAGAAACATCTTTAACCCCGTGGAAGCTGAATGCATATAAGAATTTAAATCTTAGGTTTAAATATATTGTTAGACAAATTTTCTATTTCTTTTATACTCAGATTGTATAAATAATATTTATAAATAAATGGGCCTGAGAGAAATGCCTAACAGTAACATATTAGATAAGTATCTGCTGTATTGAGTGGGTAGCTATATTGGTGAATTTAAAATGTTTAGCAAACTGTTTCAGAATAAAAATACATTTATTTTACTTTGTCTCAGGAATCCGGTTCCAAATAAGCCGTACTATACATATTTGTCATAAACATAAGTCCATGCACTTAAAAAACTCCATTAGATTGTGGGACTTGGTAAGATTTGTGGTTAAATCTCTGGTTGTTGTTAATTAAGCATTGTAAGTTAAGTAATCAATATATCCAATATTTTTATAACTTGCTTTGTATAGAATATTGTAACAACTAGACATATATAATTGGTCATAATTAATATACTATTTTTGCATAAATATATTCAATGTTTATATAAAGTTAACTGGTCAGAACTTTGGAAATATTGTTACGTAAATATATAATAATATGTTGGAGGTTACTGCTTAGATAGAATTAAATAATATTGTAACCTAGGTTATATAACAATCCTAAACAAATGGCATGAAAAGAAGTTAGTATGCAAGAACTATAAAACATTCATATGAGACCATATACTATAAAAATGACAAATTCCTTTACCTAGAAAACGTGAGACAACAATAACCTATGTAAAAGTAACCTTAAAGGGACACTGAACCCAAATTTTTTTATTTTGTGATTCAGATAGAGCATTCAATTTTAAGCAACTTTCTAATTTACTCCTATTATCAAATTTTCTTCATTCACTTGCTATATTTATTTGAAAAAGAAGGCATCTAAGCTTCTTTTTTAGTTCAGACCACTGGACAGCACTTTTTTATTGGTGGATGAATTTATCCACCAATCAGCAAGAATAACCCAGGTTATTCACCAAAAATGGGCCGGCATCTAAACTTACATTCTTGCATTTCAAATAAAGATACCAAGAGAATGAAGAAAATTTAATAATAGGAGTAAATTAGAAAGTTGCTTAAAATTGCATGCTCTATCTGAATCACGAAAGAAAACATTTGGGTTCATTGTCCCTTTAAGTATCTCTCAGAGTTGAGATCCGGAAATCTTCATAGGGCAGAATAGTGGAACCTCTGACACAAGAGACTTGACAGTCTATGATGTTATGTCCATAAGCTAACCGGCAAGAGTGAGATGTAAAAACCTCCATATGTACCGGGACTTTACTCCAGCTAAATCTAGCCAATGCCTAGTTTACATTGACTCGCGTTTCCACAATGAAGGACACTGGCTTTCGCTCCAGGTTGCTGGCTGTGTGTTGATTTTTGTCTGGCAGCAGTAATGGCCAAGACTGCCCTCCAGGAAGCCAACCGCACTTCCCGGATCAGTGTAGGACAAGGGTCCAAGTATGTGTTAGTTGGTTTGCCTATATCGCCCTCATCTGAGGACCTCTGGGTGGAATAAGGATCATTGTCCACTGGGATACGGAGTGTAGTAGTTAAAGCAAGAGCACACTGTTTGGTTTCATCAGAGTGCACCACCACTTTCCGTTGTTCCGGTAGGGAAAATAAGACAGGTTCTAATCTAGGGCTGTCCGAGGATCTTGGACTTAGAAATGTATGAGACTGTCAGGTCTCTAATTGTATGGGGTCCAGTGGGACTGTAGTTGTCTCATTTAGATTTCGCCTCTGAACTGCATGGTCTTGTGGCACATTCCTCGATCGCAGAGTTTGGGCTAAGTCCTCTATTCTGTCAAACTCTTCTAGGAGAGACTGCAGGATGGTATAAAATTCCCTCATGATTATTTGCTAGGTAAGGGTATTAGTAGCAACTGTACAAGTAACTGACTATATCCGTTAAGATTATGAGCACTCTCTGTGTTCGATGATACTTCTATGTGTTTAGATAGCTTTACCCGGATGGATCGGGGGGGGGGGGGGGGTAGGTGAGGCCCTTAGAAGTGCGTACAGGGCGCCATTAGGTTCTTGCCAGTACTTTGTACAATAAATAACATCTACTCTCCTCCTGTCTTTCAGCAGAGTCTATATAATGAAAATATGATGATGTTGTGAGTTGATGGCATCTTGGCCTGCAGATAATTAACGGATTTATCCGTCCATCCTAAGAGCTTTAGAGCAAAGCAGCCATCTTGGTTGAGACCCGGAAGCGCCCCCAGGGCATTCAACTTTAAACAACTTTCCAATTATTTCTATCACTACATTTTCTTTGAATTCTTTGTTGAAAACTAAAACCCAGGTAGGCTCATATGCTAATTTCTAAGCCCTTGAGCATTTTGACATTTTTTCAGTTAGACACTGCTAGTTCATGTGTGCCATATAGATAACATTGTGCTCACTACTGTGGAGATATTTATGAATAAGCACTGACTGGCTAAAATGCAAGTATGTCAAAAGAACTGAAATAAGGGGACAGTCTGCAGAGGCTTAGATACAGGATAACCACAGAGATAAAAAGTGTATTAATATAACTGTGTTGGTTATGCAAAACTGGGGAATGGGTAATAAAGGGATTATTTTTATTTTTAAATAACAACTATTCTGGAGCAGGCGGTCCCTTTAACACTACAGAGAGATTATCTCAGTCTCACACACATTTCATCGCCAGCACCTTATATAAAGTTACTTAATAGAGATCACTTCTGCTTCACATGCAGAGGTATACAGTAGTATTACAGAGGTTCCATATGTCTTAAACACACGTTTATATGTAAACTTTTTACATAGTGCTGATGTTCCCACTGCCTCACACAGCACCCTGTCCAGTAGCTAGCATATGTACAAATATATATTATAGAGAAGCTCCCTCTGCCAAACAGCTCCCTTCCCAATACCGAATATACAGAGGATCTCTTTGTCTCACACACAGCACCCTGACCAGTACCAGATATACATTATAGAGATATACCCTCTGCCTCAAATATAGCACCCTACCAAGTGCCCTATATGCAGATATATGAACAGTTCCCTCTCTGCCTCACACACAGCACCCTCCCCAGTTCCTTATATACAGGTAGAAAATATAATAGAGAGGTTCCCTCTTACACACGCAGCCCCCTCTCCGGTGCCTCATATACAAAGAGGTTCCTTCTAACACACACACCAGGTTCCTGCTACCTCAAAGAACATACACACATACAGAGACGTCTTTAGTAAACTATATAAAGGAATATATAAGTATACAAAGTGACTTTGTTCATGTTTACCTTTGTGAATGTGTAACCCTTGAGCGCGGAGACGATAGAAGCTAGTTCCCATCCGGCTTAAGGACCTGTGACGTATAATACAAGTGACTTCTACGACAACCAGCTAAACAAAACTGTAGGGGCAGGACAAAATGATTCTTGTAGCTCGGTTTACTATTTGATCGCTGCCGTCACGTGGCTAATGTGGCACTCAATATGGTGGTTTTATGTAGGTAACTACGAGCACAGCTGCGTATACATGTCAGTATAAACATCTAGTTATTAATATTTCTATATAAGGTACTGCGGCGTGTGTCTGGAGGATCATCTCTATAGTATATGTATATTATTTATTGTGTGAGGCAGAGGGAATAATATATATATCTGTGTATACAGTACTGGGAGGAGACTGTGAGTACCTTATAATATTATATATCTGTAAATATAAGGTATTTTGTTATTGGGCTGTTTGTATGTATATATATATATATATATATATATATATATATATATATATATATATATGTGTGTGTGTATGAATGGAGAGGGGCCTGTGATGTGTGCATTTTTTTAATAATATTTTATTTGTGTAAATTGTGTATAAAAGGTATGGGGAAGGGAACTGTGCGTGTGCTGTGTGCATGAAGCAGATAGAACCTTTTCTAAACTATTAAATGCCTATGTTGTATAAGATTGTACTTGTACTTTTGCATTTTCTTATATGACCCTTACCCTTTCAGACTTCCTCCCTGTCTCACACACTGCCTCTGCTAGACTAAACCCCCTCTCCTTCACTCGAACACAGCCTCAGGCTCACTCCTCAGCCCCTCTTCCCTTGCTTTTGGTGGAGTTCATCATCAGTTAAGTGTGTGTAGTGTATAAAGAGCTATGCTTGTATATTTTATGTGATGTGTATATGTCAAGGAATAAGAAATGTGTATATGTTTGTGTGGGTATACAGGTTTACATGCAGTATATTTTAAGGGGGCAGCTTCTTATATTTACATATATCTAGATGTGTGTGTGTGTGTATATATATATATATATATATATATATATATATATATATATATATATATATATATATATGTTTGTGTGGGTGCATATATATTTGATGTTGATTGTACAGCCATTATTCCCATATGTGTAATTTCTGTCATGTATGTCCCACTGTTGCAGGTCTCAGTGTTACACAATATCACGGACTATGAACAAGATAAAGAAGAAGCTGCCCCAGCAGATCCTGAATCACTTATTGGAGATTCTCTACCTGCTGACGGGAGAGGTGAGTAAACATCTTAACGACACTATGGTAACCTCCTGCAGTGAATATGTGTATTAGTTGCTTAGCAACAAAAGGTGACAGATGCTCAGAGGTAAAGAAACAGCCTGTTTTTAAAGGGATGGGAAGTCAAAATTAAACTTGCATGATTCAGATAGAGCATGCCATTTTAACACACTTTTAATTTTGTTTCTATTTTCAAATGTGCTTTGTTCTCATGGTATCCCTTGTTGAAAAAAAAAATGCACATATCCTACACTAGTGGGAGCTAACTGCTGATTGGTGCCTGCACACATATGTCTCTTGTGATTGGCTAACTAGATATGTTCCTCTAGCTGCCAATAGTACAATGTGTTCCTTCAGGATAACGAGAATGAAGCAAATTTAATAATAGAAGTACATTGGAAATTTGTTTAAAATTGTATGTTCTATCCAAATCATGAAAGAACATATTGGGGTTTCCTGTCCCTTTAAGGTGTTCAAGCAAATACAGAAGGGGTAGAGTTGTTCTGAAAATGTTCTGTTGTGGAAGTTCAACCCAGGAGCATTTTTTTTCTTTTATCTTCTCCATACGCAAGCCAGCAATAGACAGCTCTTTAGGTTGGCTTCAGCATTTATATAACAGGGTACAATAGATTACAAGTGGCACGCTAATTTTATGTTTTTATTTTTTTGCACTTGAGAACTAACTGTGTGTTAAAGGTAGAAAATTAACTCAGTTGGATTAGTGCAAGTTTAAAGTACAAAGTTAGCATGCAAGTCAAAGACCCTGGCGTGGTAACTTCAGGACTTCAGATAACACAACTGTACTATCTCTTTCTCCTCATAGACTTACATGGGGCGTGCTTAAAGGGCCATTATACACTCATTTTTTCTTTGTATAAATGTTTTGTAGATGATCTATTTATAAAGCCCATAAAGTTTTTTTTTTTTTAAAAATGTATAATTTTGCTTATTTTTAAATAACATTGCTCTGATTTTCAGACTCCTAACCAAGCCCCAACGTTTTATTTGAATACCGTCAGCTACCTTCTCCAGCTTGTTCCTGTTTGTGTAAAGGGTCTTTTCATATGCAAAAGAAGGGGATTTTTTTATATCAGTATCTGTGCATCTTATTCTTTATAGTAGTGTCTATTACATGCAGTTAAATGAAAATGAGTGTATACTGTCCCTTGAAGAAAGGCTTTTCTATTTATCGCTCACACACAAATTTATAGAAATCTTTAGGTTAAAGGGACATTATATACTCATTTTTTCTTTGCATAAATGTTTTGTAGATGATCTATTTATATAGCCCATAAAGTTTTTTTTTTAGATAAGTGTATAGTTTTGCTTATTTTTAAATAACATTGCTCTGATTTTCAGACTCCTAACCAAGCCCCAAAGTTTTATGTGAATACCGTCAGCTACCTTCTCCAGCTTGCTCCTGTTTGTGCAAAGGGTCTTTTCATATGCAAAAGAAGGGGGGAGGGGGAGTGTCTTATTTCCCACTTGCAGTGGGCTTTCCAGCTGCCTTTACAACAGAGCTAAACTGACAGCTTCTAAGTAAGTTTTTAAACAGTTTTATACTGGATTTTTATATCAGTATCTGTGCATCTTATTCTTTATAGTAGTGTCTTTTACATGCAGTTATATGAAAATGAGTGTATACTGTCTCTTTAATAAGCACTCTCACCAAACTGTTCAGGTAGGCACCAGGGTGCAAAAATAGGAATAATAGACTAGCAAGAAATAAGCACTCTCTGGTTTTGTAAAACAAACAGTATATTTAACTAGCGTGACGTTTTGAGGTATTCATCCCTTCCTCAGACTGTGTGTATGTATATATATATATATATATATATATATATATATATATATATATATATATATATATATATATATATATATATATATATATATATATATATATATATATATATATATATATATATAATTTAAAGAGAGGAAGGCACTCACCGGTTTTAACAAAGGCAATTATTTATTACTATATATATATATATATATATATATATATATATATATATATATATATATATATATATATATATATATATATATATATTGTAAAATATATATCTATACCAACTTAGTTTTACACAAGTGCTCAGAATGTTACCATGATGAGATGCAGAATATGATAACAGGATACACACGTGATGTAAGAGGAGCCAGTGAGTCTGATGTTTGTACAATTCACTCTTGCAGCGTGGGGCTAACTCACTGACAGCGAGTGACATGACCGGGGACAAGATGACGACAGAGAGGATACTGACCCACACCCTGCAGATCATGTACCTGCTGACAGGGAAGGTGAGAGCTGATGGAATATGTCATAATAAGAGCTGTGTGTCCCTATGACCAGCTGTTTTGTTTTTTGCTGTTGTTTTTTTTTATTGGAGAGCCGAAAATATATATATTTGTGTGTATACATTAAAAATCTCTGGGAATCTGGCAGTTAACGGTTAAATGTAAGCAGATTATGTGATAGTATCGCTTCAAGCCTCTGTTGAAAATCATATTATCATATTTATGAAGCCTGTGATGATCGGCAGGTTATATCATTGTAAATTTGGCTAGCCCGCTAATTAGTGAGTCTTATTAGGAGTACAGGATGCACTAATTTAGCGGCTAACAAAAAACTTGTTTTTTGTTGGCTTTTTTTTTTTAACCAATGACTTCTAATACCAAATTAAGCAATACTGATGGTGCAAGGACTAGAACAAAGTAGTGCACCTCTCACAATCAGTATCACTAGACTTGTACTCAGCCCCTAGTAATTAGTTTGGATAAGTGACAGCATTTGTATCTTATGGGTCACATTCCAGCCCTATGTCTAATGGCTGAAAAACATGTTCTATAGGATTGCAGGATTACATAAACATTTTTTTAACTCTCACCCACACACCCATAGCGGCATTCACCGGCCGACTGAAGAGATGAGCACTGCTGGGGAATGTGATATATCAGTGTCAGGGCACAGTGACTCCCATATCTGGCTCTGTGTGTATTTTTTACCTGCTGTCTGTGTCTCTGCATTATCTTTGCTCTCCTGGCTCTCTGTCAGTAAAAGTGAGTGACAGATCCAGTCCCGGTGTCAGCGCTGAATGAGTTGTGTGTGTTTCAGGTACCTATAAAGTGTGATGACGTTGCCGTGTATTTCTCTATGGAGGAGTGGGAGTATATAGAGGGACACGAGGAGCTTTACAAGGACGTCATAATGGAGACTCGCCAAGCACTAAGGACTATGGAGATCCCAGGAAATGAAAGCCCAGGTAACAATGTGTAGTAATAAAATATCTCACTCAGGAAATGCTACTGATGTGACCGAAAGAGACTAAAGGAATCTGTCATGTTTGAGCTAATGAGCTGTGTAATTATACACATGTTTTATTTATACCGAACATAAATATAAAAGCATAATCTTGGCCCTACCTGGTAGTGATACCTGCCAGTGAGAGCCCCTTTCCTGAAGGAGCATGGGCAGAACTGTCCACTCCCCTAGTTACCTGTACAAAGGTAACTCCCAGACAGTACCCTTCCTTCTCCTAGTTCTGTCCACTCAGGTGGGCAGAGCTATGAGTCCTTCTCCATGAGAAGATTGGTTTTGTTTCAGGCCGTGCAGCATTTGTTTTGAATTCAGTCTTCCCTGTGAGGTAATTACTTACCGTTTTAAACAGGTGGCTAATCCTTTGTCCCTTGTGGCGCGTTCGGTGGTGGATGCTCAGTCCGGAGTATTCCTATTGGGGCCGCCATGATGACGTCACAGGGGCTTTAAATGAGGGCTGCTTCTGCTACTCGCACACTCATCTTTCAAAGCCTCGACATGGGCCTTAATGTTGCTATTAACATCAATTCTTACTGTTTGCTGTAAAAACCCCATGAAGATTGCCTCCGTGTGAAGTTGTCTCTGCCTGTCTCCTACTATGTTGGGCCTTAAAGGGACAGTCTAGTAAAAATTAAACTTTCATGATTCAGATAAGGCATGCAATTTTAAACAACTTTCCATTTTACTTTTATCTTAATATTTGCATTTGCATTGTTCTCTTTTGGTATTCTTTGTTAAAAGCTAAACCTAGGTAGGCTCATAAACTGATTTCTAAGCTGTTGAATGCTGGCTCTTATCTCAATACATTTTGATAGCATTTCACAGTTAGACAGAGCTTGTTAATGTGTTTTTTTTTAATATATATATATATATATATATATATATATATATATATATATATATCATTGTGCTCACTCCTGTGGAGTTATTTATGAGTCAGCACTGATTGGCTAAAAGGCAAGTCTGTCAAAAGAAATAGTATAAGGTGACAGTCTACAGAGGCTTAGATGTAAGGTAATCACAGAGGTAAAAAATATATTAATATAACAGTGTTGGGATTGTCTATCTTTTTAAACAATAAACATTCCGGAGTAGACTATCCCTTTAAGAACGCTTATATGGCTATGTTGCCTATATTATTTGGGAAGCTCTGGGCATACAAATTATATTTTATTGCCTGCATTTTTATGATACCAAATGCTATTATGGAGGATGTTACTTTTACTCCACAGGCTGTGACTGGGTCGCCCAGGATATATGTTCTATATATGTGTTCTTTATACATATATGTCTGCTCATTGTGTTTTTCTGCTTGGGCTTTGACATTTATTAGTTTATATACTGGCTTGTTTTTTATTATAAAAGCCTCACCTGTTCCCTTTGTTTAAACTTCTGCTGGCAAAGGGAACAGGTGAGCAACCATCATAAATGTTTCCAATATACAATCTGAATACCTTCTTAATTTTTTCAACAAGGATTTTGCCCAATGCAAGTTTAACATAACATTTTGTTGAAAAAATTAAGAAGGTATGCAGAGTGTATATTGGACACATTTATGGTTGCTTTGGCATAAATTCTGTACCTGAGAATTTTGCTAAATGCTTTCAATTTTCTGATGCCTTTTCTGAAGGGGAAATTTCCTTTAATCCTTCTGATAAGAGATTATGGGAGTAAAGTATGAGTAACCTCAAGTGTCCTCAGACTGATTCTGAGGAATCTAATAATGTTTTTTCTGTATATGAGATTAATTAAATAGTCTATTTTTTGCCAAGTATGAAAAGCAGCTTGTTATACCTGATAAAGGGCAAGATTACAAGTGGAGCGGTAATATATTGCACGCCAGCAAACGGGCAAATTTGTCCGTTTTGCAGGTGCGCAATAAATAACCAGCCATTACAAGTAGCTGGTTATTGCTTCTACGAGCTTACGGTAGCAATTAGCACTTATAAAAGTTAACCAGAGATTAAATCTCGAGTTAATTTTATAAATGTCCACCAAATGCCCCCAAAATCAAGTGTAATTTACTTTATAAAAAAAATAAAGCTAGTAACATCTTTTATATTTTAATAAAATAACTGCAATAAGCTGTTATGAGGGTTTAAAGTTGGCTGGTGTGGGTTGTTAGAAAAAAAATGGCACTGAAAAGTGCCTTTACATTGCGGTCTATGGGAACTGTGGGTTCCGAGTGTGCGTGTGTATATGTATGTATGTATGTGTATATATATATATATATATATATATATATATATATATATATATATATATATATATATATATATATATATATATATATATATATATACATACAGTGTGTGTGTGTATGTATGTATGTATATATATATATATATATATTTGTGTTGATATGTGTATATACACATATTAACACATAAATATATATGTATATAGTCATATAGATATATATTTACAATTTGCTGTCATCACTGCGCTACTTACTCCCTTTGCTGCGCTAGTCCTCATGACGTGAGACAAGGCTCCAATTGGAGCTTATGGAAGCGCACTCTTGTGAGCGCAATGCTTCCCAGCAATGCAAACACAAGCTTGCGTTCGCATTGCGCTTAACTTGTAATACCAAAGCACTGCAAACACATCAGATCCCTAGCGCTCACCACCTCCATAGTTTGGAGTTCAACAAAATTTGTAACCTAATTAGGGAGAGTTTACCTATCCTTGCTACTGACCCTTCTTTGGAAAGGGTGGCTAATAGCGGCTGCAAATTTGTAGCTAGAAAAGCCATTAATATTGGCAACATAGTAGCTCCTTCACAATTGCCAATACAGAGAACATGTACCTGGTTACCTCAGAGAATGGGCTTTTTTAGATGCAAATCAAGAATATGCAAAACTTGCAACTATGTGGTGGAGGGTGATTATTTTCATTCCTCAGTTTCCAACAAATCATATCGGATCAGGCACAAATTAAACTGCAAATCTACTTTTGTAGTTTACCTTTTGACCTGCAGGGGGTGCCAGATCCAATACGTTGGAAAAACCCAGAGAATGCTTAGGGACAGAGCACTTGAACACATCAGGGATATTGATAACCCTGATGTCTTCACGCCTGTCGCTAAGCATTCCAAAATATGCATGCTGCTGATTCATCCCTAGTATCATTTCAAGCTATTGACTATATCCCAAAACACTCCAGGGGGGGAGACAGGGAATATAAACTGAGCTATAAGGAGGCTCAGTGGATATTCACTCTCAATACTAGACACCCCCTAGGTATAAATATGGAATCTGATGTCAACTTATTTATCTGATGTTTACCTATATGATAGGTCCTTGTTTTTCCAAGTCTTTGAAAAGAAGAGAGAAAAAATATATTTTTATTGTTCTGTTGACAAATTATAATTTTTTATGGAACTAAAATCATATAATATATTTCTATTTATATTTAATGTTAGCTAATTTATTTTCCTCTCACATGTTTAATGATTGCGTATACTATTTGGCAATCCTTAGTACAGGCAGGGTTAAGTTCACATATGTTTGTAATTCTTGGTGATTGATTGTCCTTAAAAGGTGTATCCAGTGCTTGCAATCAACAGCAGTGAACAAGTGTGGAGGCCCCACACAAAACATGTTTGCCGTGTCTTGCAATACTGGAACACCATGATTGAATTTGTGAGTTGTATCTCACATTCCCTGTTTTTAATTGCTTTCTACTACCAATAAAGACTTTTCTACTTTTAAAACAAGAGTCACTGTGCGTTTCCTGAGGAGGAGGAGTTGCGATAGACTTACCTGTTTCCCTGTTTTTAATACCAAAGCACATTTGCGTGCGCTGGTATTACTCAATGGAGCACAAATATTGCTTTCGCAAAACACATATTCAGTTTTAAGGTTTCCTAAAATATTATAAAATATCAGTACTGTTACCCTTTTTTCATGATCATTATGGGCTTATTTCGTTTTAAAAATTATGCCCTTGTGTGTATGAGCTGCGTGCTACAAAGATATACACTTTTAATCATTTTTCAGTCTTTTTATGATATATGTATTTCACAATTTGTCCCTACAGTTATTCAGTAGTGAAGTCTAAGTACTAATATACACAAGGCCGGACTATCTATCCGCAAGCTGAATACTATTCATTGCATGGTAGTAAAATGTTTTAAAGGGCTATGAAACCCAAATTTTGTCTTTCATGATTCAGATACAACATGCAATTTTAAGCAACTTTCTAATTTACTCATATTATTAATTTTTCTTTGTTCTCTACATTTAGCCACCAAACAGCAAGCGCTATCCAGGTGCTGAACTAAAAATGTGCCGGCTCCTAAGCTTACATTTCTGCTTTTCAAATAACGATACCAAGAGAACGAAGAATAGTTGATAATGGGAGTAAATTAGAAAGTTGCCTAAAATTGCATGCTCTATCTGAATCATGAAAGAAAAAAATTGGGTTTCATATCCCTTTAACTCCTTAAAAACCAAGGACGTACGCCACACGTCCTCAAAAAAAAGACAGTTAATGACCGAGGACGTGTGGCGTACGTCCTTGGTCTGGAAAGCAGCTGGAAGCGATCCTGCTCGCTTCCAGCTGCCTTCCGGTTATTGCAGTGATGCCTCGATATGTGGCCCTCTCTGCACCGGACATCGGTGGCCGGTATCGTTGGTGGGTGGGAGCAAGTCTGGGAGGCGGGTAGGCGGCCATCGTGGAGGGGAGGGGGGCGGGACAGACGGGGCGCGCACGGGAGCGCGCGCATGCACGGGGGGGCGGCGGGCGGGCGCGTGCACGGGGTGGGAGCGGGAGGGAACCGCTACACTGCAGAAAAAAAGTTAAGAAAATTAAAAAAAAAAAAAAATATTAAAACAAATAAATGATCATCTAAGGGTTCCTGAAGGGGTGGGGGGTTGGCCTTGGGGGGGGGGGAGCTACACTACAGAAAAGGGCAATAAAAAAAACAAAAAACATACTTTTTGTTACTAAACTGGGTACTGGCAGACAGTTGCCAGTACCCAAGATGGCGCCCATTAAGGCAGAGGGGGAGGGTTAGAAAGCTGTTTGGTGGGGGATCAGTGAGGATGGGGGCTAAGGGGGGATCCTACAAAGCAGCATATGTAAATATGCCACACACAAAAAAAGCCCAAATATAGCTTTTATTTTAGTACTGGCAGAGTTTCTGCCAGTACTTAAGATGGCGGGGATAATTGTGGGGTGGGGGAGGGAAGAGAGCTGTTTGGGAGGGATCAGGGGGTCTGATGTTTTAGGTGGGAGGCTGAGCTCTACACTAAAGCTAAAATTAACCCTGCAAGCTCCCTACAAGCTACATAATTAACCCCATCAATGCTAGCCATAATACACGTGTGATGTGCAGCGGCATTTGGCGGCCTTCTTATTACCACAAAGCAACGCCAAAGCCATATATGTCTGCTATTTCTGAATAAAGGGGATCCCAGAGAAGCATTTACAACCATTTGTGCCATAATTGCACAAGCTGTTTGTAAATGATTTCAGTGAGAAACCTAAAATTGTGAAAAATGTTACGTTTTTTTTAATTTGATTGCATTTGGCGGTGAAATGGTGGCATGAAATATACCAAAATTGGCCTAGATCAATACTTTGGGTTGTCTACTACACTACACTAAAGCTAAAATTACCCCTAAAAGCTCCCTACATGCTCCCTAATTAACCCCTTCACTGCTGGGCATAATACACGTGTAGTGCGCAGTGGCATTTAGCAGCCTTCTAATTACCAAAAAGCAATGCCAAAGCCATATATGTCTGCTATTTCTGAACAAAGGGGATCCCAGAGAATTAATTTACAATAATTTAAGCCATAATTGCACAAGCTGTTTGTAAATAATTTCAGTGAGAAACCAAAAGTTTGTGAAAAAATTAGTGAAAAAGTGAACAATTTTTTGTATTTAATCGCATTTGGCGGTGAAATAGTGGCATGAAATATACCAAAATGGGCCTAGATCAATACTTTGGGATGTCTACTAAAAAAAATATATACATGTCAATGGATATTCAGAGATTCCTGAAAGATATTAGTGTTCTAATGTAACTAGCGCTAATTTTGAAAAAAAATGGTTTGGAAATAGCAAAGTGCTACTTGTATTTATGGTCCTATAACTTACAAAAAAACCAAAGAAGATGTAAACATTGGGTATTTCTAAACTCAGGACAAAATTTAGAAACTATTTAGCATGGGTGTTTTTTGGTGGTTGTAGATGTGTAACAGATTTTGGGGGTCAAAGTTAGAAAAAGTGTGTTTTTTTCCATTTTTTCCTCATATTTTATAATTTTTTTATAGTAAATTATAAGATATGATGAAAATAATGGTATCTTTAGAAAGTCCATTTAATGACGAGAAAAACGGTATATAATATGTGTGGGTACAGTAAATGAGTAAGAGGAAAATTACAGCTAAACACAAACACAGCAGAAATGTAAAAATAGCCTTGGTCCCAAACGGACAAAAAATGGAAAAATGCTGTGGTCATTAAGGGGTTAAGCACAGTTGCAAACATACAATGTGTTTCAGCTGATTTTAGGTGGAATATTTGTTCTTTTTTTTTTTTTTAAAGCTATTGTAAAAGTCTGACAGTATTTATTAGTACCTTTTTGGTTCTCTGCATATATCACTCTGTTCAAGTACTACAGCTTTTATTCATTTTAACAATTTTGACTTAATTTTACACCCATTATTATTATTATTATCATTTATTTGTATAGTGCCGCCAAATTCCGTAGCGCTGATAATCCTTTATAATCACCTTTTTTGTAATGCTAGGGAGCATTTAGAAGACACACCCTAATTAAATTATTTCTTTTTGCACCTTATTTAAAGTTTTTCGAGTATTAAACTTTTTTAGCTTTTGAAGTTTAACCCCTTAACAACCACAAAGTACCCTGTATGTCGCTGGTCATTAAGGGTTTTCTTGGGTATAGTAGTAGGGGGTCTGCACGCGTGACCGCGCTATTATACCTTCCATCCTTCCTGCTTGCCACCGGAAATTCAATCCTCTTACAAAACACCAGCAACGTACAGGATACGTCGCTGGTCCTTAAGGGGTTAAAGACATTTTATGTTATTTGATTAACGTTTGTAAGTATAAGATTGATAATTTGCATTTCTCTCTTTTGTTTTGTGTTTTAGATAGTCAGACTTTGTTTAAAAAATAGTTACTTGTTTCCAGCAGGGAGTCAGAATGATTTTCAGTTCTGTCCTGGCTGTGCTTTAAACGTTCAGCCTCCTGATGCATTGACTGCCTATTTTCCTGAAGTTAACAATCTTTTTGCCTTCTCTTGCAGATCTTCAGAAAACAAAACACTTTTCTCTAACAGCTGTGCACTAGTTTATTTTATATTTTATGCTGAATCTATGGTTTCCACAGATCTGGTAATAAAGGACTTATGGCTTCGGTATTTTAAATCTGATTTTGTCTCAGAACTTATTTTTTACATTTTCATAAAACTTACGTGATTTACAATAAGGAATGTTTCACAGTAACAATACAAGACATTTACTATTAAAGTGATAGTAATGTTTCATGAATAAGTGCCCGGTTTTTAAAAATACTATTAAAAACAGGGGCACTTACATTCATGAAACTTTACATTGCAGCGTATTTTTAAAAATACTTAACTTTTTCTTCAGCGAAGCCGGATCGGCAATCCCCCGCTTGCAGCTCCTCTGTACCTACGTCAGCAATAACGAAACCGGCTTCCTCCAATCATGGCGTGCATCTCAGAGCGTCCATCTCGTGAGGCCCTGCCGTGATTGGAGGAAGCTGCGTCCCCCCCTTTTCAGTTTTACTGAATAGGCTCTTTTCTTTCATGTAATTAGCAAGAGTCCATGAGCTAGTGACGTATGGGATATACATTCCTACCAGGAGGGGCAAAGTTTCCCAAACCTTAAAATGCCTATAAATACACCCCTCACCACACCCACAATTCAGTTTTACAAACTTTGCCTCCTATGGAGGTGGTGAAGTAAGTTTGTGCTAGATTCTACGTTGATATGCGCTCCGCAGCAGGTTGGAGCCCGGTTTTCCTCTCAGCGTGCAGTGAATGTCAGAGGGATGTGAGGAGAGTATTGCCTATTTGAATGCAATGATCTCCTTCTACGGGGTCTATTTCATAGGTTCTCTGTTATCGGTCGTAGAGATTCATCTCTTACCTCCCTTTTCAGATCGACGATATACTCTTATATATATACCATTACCTCTGCTGATTTTCGTTTCAGTACTGGTTTGGCTTTCTACAACATGTAGATGAGTGTCCTGGGGTAAGTAAGTAAGCTTATTTTCTGTGACACTCTAAGCTATGGTTAGGCACTTTTTTATAAAGTTCTAAATATATGTATTCAAACATTTTATTTGCCTTGACTCAGGATGTTCAACATTCCTTATTTTCAGGCAGTCAGTTTCATACTTGGGATAAATGCATTTGTTTCAATCATTTTTTCTTACCTTAAAAAATTTGACTTTTTCCCTGTGGGCTGTTAGGCTCGCGGGGGCAGAAAATGCTTCATTTTATTGCGTCATTCTTGGCGCGGACTTTTTTGGCGCAAAAATTGTTTTTCTGTTTCCGGCGTCATACGTGTCGCCGGAAGTTGCGTCATTTTTTGACGTTTTTTTGCGTCAAAAATGTCGGCGTTCCGGATGTGGCGTCCTTTTTGGCGCCAAAAGCATTTAGGCGCCAAATAATGTGGGCGTCTTTTTTGGCGCTAAAAAATATGGGCGTCATTTTTGTCTCCACATTATTTAAGTCTCATTATTTATTGCTTCTGGTTGCTAGAAGCTTGTTCACTGGCATTTTTTTCCCATTCCTGAAACTGTCATTTAAGGAATTTGATCAATTTTGCTTTATATGTTGTTTTTTCTTTTACATATTGCAAGATGTTCCACGTTGCAACTGAGTCAGAAGATACTTCAGGAAAATCGCTGCCCAGTGCTGGAGCTACCAAGCTAAGTGTATCTGCTATAAACTTTTGGTATCTGTTTCTCCAGCTGTTGTTTGTATTGCATGTCATGTCAAACTTATTAATGCAGATAAAATTTCCTTTAGTACTGTTACATTACCTGTTGCTGTTCCGTCAACATCTAATTTTCAGAGTGTTCCTGATAACATAAGAGATTTTATTTTAAATCCATTAAGAAGGCTATGTCTGTTATTTCTCCTTCTAGTATACATAAAAGTCTTTTAAAACTTCTCTTTTTTCAGATGAATTTTTAAATGAACATCATCATTCTGATACTGATAATGGTTCTTCTGGTTCAGAGGTTTCTGTCTCAGAGGTTGATGCTGATAAATCTTTGTATTTGTTCAAGATGGAATTTATTCGTTCTTTACTTAAAAAAGTATTAATTGCATTAGTAATAGAGGATTCTGGTCCTCTTGATACTAAATCTAAACGTTTAAATAAGGTTTTTAAATCTCCTGTAGTTATTCCAGAAGTGTTTTCTCTCCCTGATGCTATTTCTGAAGTAATTTCCAGGGAATGGAATAATTTGGGTAATTCATTTACTCCTTCTAAACGTTTAAGCAATTATATCCTGTGCCATCTGACAGATTAGAGTTTTGGGACAAAATCTCTAAGGTTAAATGGGGCTGTCTCTACTCCTGCTAAACGTACTACTATTCCTATGGCAGATAGTACTTCATTTCAGGATCCTTTAGATAGGAAGATTGAATCCTTTCTAAGAAAAGCTTACTTATGTTCAGGTAATCTTCTTAGACCTGCTATATTTTTAGCGGATGTTGCTGCAGCTTCAACTTTTTGGTTAGAAGCTTTAGCGCAACAAGTAACAGATCATAATTTTATAGCATTATTATTATTCTATAACATGCTAATAATTTTATTTGTGATACCATCTTTTGATATCATTAGAGTTGATGTGAGGTATATGTCTCTAGCTATTTTAGCTAGAAAAGCTTTATGGCTTAAAACTTGGAATACTGATATGTCTTCTAAGTCAACTTTGCTTTCCCTTTCTTTCCAGGGTAATAAATTATTCGATTTTCAGTTGGATTCTATTATCTCAACTGTTACTGGAGGGAAGGGAACTTTTTTACCAAAGGATAAAAAAATCTAAGGTAAATTTAGGTCTAATAATCATTTTCGTTCCTTTCCTCACAACAAGGAACAAAAGCCTGATCCTTCATCCTCAGGAGCGGTATCAGTTTGGAAACCATTTCCAGTTTGGAATATATCCAAGCCTTATAGAAACCTGTAGCCAGCTCCTAAATACCCATGAAGGTGCGGCCCTCATTCCAGCTCAGCTGGTATGGGGCAGTTTACGTTTTCTTTTAAGGTACAGAATTGTCTTCAAGTTAAGGCCTCCTGCAAATAGATTTTTTTCTTTCCCGTGTCCCAGTAAACACAGCAAAGGCTCAGCATTTCTGAAATGTGTTTCAGATCTAGAGTTGGCTGGAGTAATTATGCCAGTTCCAGTTCTGGAACAGGGGCTGGGGTTTTATTCTATCTCTTCATTGTACCAAAGAAGGTCAATTCCTTCAGACCAGTTCCGGATCTATCTATATTGAATCGTTATGTAAGGATACCAACATTCAAGATGGTAACTGTAGGACTATCCTGCCTTTTGTTTAGCAAGGGCATTATATGTCTACAATAGATTTACAGGATGCATATCTGCATATTCCGATTCATCCAGATCACTTTTAGTTTCTGAGATTCTCTTTTTAGACAAGCATTACCAGTTTTGTGGCTCTACCGTTTGGCCTAGCGTCAGCTCCAAGAATTTTTTTCAAAGGTTCTCGGTGCCCTTCTGTCTGTAATCAGAGAACAGGGTTTTGGTATTTCCTTTTTTGGACGATATCTTGGTACTTGCTCAGTCTTCACATTTTCGCAGAATCTCATACGAATCGACTTGTGTTGTTTCTTCAAGATCATGGTTGGAGGATCAATTTACCAATCAGTTCATTGTTTCCTCAGACAAGGGTAACCTTTTTAGGTTTCCAGATAGATTCAGTGTCTATGACTCTGTCCTTGTCAGATAAGAGAAGTTTAACATTGATATCAGCTTGTCAAAACCTTCAGTCAATCATTCCCTTTGGTAGCCTTATGCATGGGAAATTTTAGGTCTTAGGACTGCCGCATCGGATGCGATCTCCTTTGCTCGTTTTCACATGCGACCTCTTCAGCTCTGTATGCTGAACCAGTGGTGCAGGGATTACACAAAGATATCTCAATTAATATCTTTAAACCGATTATACGACACTCTCTGACATGGTGGACAGTTCACCATCGTTTAGTTCAGGGGGCTTCTTTGTTCTTCCGACCTGGACTATAATCTCAACAGATGCAAGTCTTACAGGTTGGGGAGCTGTGTGGGGGTCTCTGACGGCACAAGGGGTTTGGGAATCTCAGGAGGTGAGATTACCGATCAATATTTTTGAACTCCGTGCAATTTTCAGAGCTCTTCAGTCTTGGCCTCTTCTGAAGAGAGAGTTGTTCATTTGTTTTCAGATAGACAATGTCACAGCTGTGGCATACATCAATCATCAAGGAGGGACTCACAGTCCTCTGGCTATGAAAGAAGTATCTCGAATTTTGGTTTGGGCGGAATCCAGCTCCTGTCTAATCTCTGCGGTTCATATCCCAGGTATAGACAATTGGGAAGCGGATTATCTCAGTCGCCAAACGTTGCATCCGGGCGAATGGTCTCTTCACCCAGAGGTATTTCTTCAGATTGTTCAAATGTGGGAACTCCCAGAAATAGATCTGATGGCTTCTCATCTAAACAAGAAACTTCCCTGGTATCTGTCCAGATCCTGGGATCCTCGGGCGGGGGCAGTGGATGCATTATCACTTCCTTGGAAGTATCATCCTGCCTATATCTTTCCGCCTCTAGTTCTTCTTCCAAGAGTATTCTCCAAGATTCTAAGGAATGCTCGTTTGTCCTGCTGGTAGCTCCAGCATGGCCTCACAGGTTTTGGTATGCGGATCTTGTCCGGATGGCCTCTTGCCAGCTGTGGACTCTTCCGTTAAGACCAGACTTTCTGTCGCAAGGTCCTTTTTTTCCATCAGGATCTCAAATCCTTAAATTTTAAGGTATAGAGTTTGAACGCTTGATTCTTGGTCAAAGAAGGTTTCTCTGACTCTGTGTTTATTACTACGTGACAGGCTCGTAAATCTGTATCTAGTGAGATATATTATAGAGTCTGGAAGACTTATATTTCTTAGTGTCTTTCTCATCATTTTTTCTTGGCATTTTTTTTGAATACCGAGAATTTTTCAGTTTCTTCAGGATGGTTTAGATAAAGGTTTGTCCGCAAGTTCCTTGAAAGGACAAATCTCTGCTATTTCTGTTCTTTTTTCACAGAAGGATTGCTAATCTTGCTGATATTTCATTGTTTTGTACAAGCTTTGGTTCGTATAAAACCTGTCATTAAGTCAATTTCTCCTCCTTGGAGTTTGAATTTGGTTCTGGGGGCTTTTCAAGCTCCTCCTTTTGAACCCATGCATTCTTTGGTCGTTATATTACTTTCTTGGAAAGTTTTGTTTCTTTTGGCCATCTCTTCTGCCAGAAGAGTCTCTGAATTATCTGCTCTTTCTTGTGAGTCTCCTTTTCTGATTTTTCATCAGGATGAGGCGGTGCTGCGAACTTCTTTTGAATTTTTTACCTAAGGTTGTGAATTCTAACAACCTTAGTAGAGAAAATGTGGTTCCTTCATTATGTCCTAATCCTATGAATTCTAGGAGAAATCATTGCATTCTTTGGATGCTGTTAGAGTTTTGTCTTATTTGTCATCTTTTCCGGTTCTAGAAAAGGCCAGAAAGCTTCTGCCATTTCTTTGGCATCTTGGTTGAAATCTTTATTTCATCAAGCTTATGTCGAGTCGGGTAAAACTCCGCCTCTAAGGATTACAGTTCATTCTACTAGGTCAGTTTATACTTCCTGGGCGTTTAGGAATGAAGCTTCGATTGATCAGATTTGCAAAGCAGCAACTTGGTCCTCTTTGCATACTTTTTCTAAATTCTACCATTTTGATGTGTTTTCTTCTTCTGAAGCAGTTTTTGGTAGAAAAGTACTTTTGGCAGTGGTTTCAGTTTGAATCTTCTGCTTATGTTTTTCATTAAACTTTATTTTGGGTGTGGATTATTTTCAGCAGGAATTGGCTGTCTTTATTTTATCCCTCCCTCTCTAGTGACTCTTGTGTGGAAAGATCCACATATTGGGTAGTCATTATCCCATACGTCACTAGCTCATGGACTCTTGCTAATTACATGAAAGAAAACATAATTTATGTAAGAACTTACCTGATAAATTCATTTCTTTCATATTAGCAAGAGTCCATGAGGCCCGCCCTTTTTTGTGGTGGTTATGATTTTTTTGTATAAAGCACAATTATTCCAATTCCTTATTTTATATGCTTTCGCACTTTTTTCTTATCACCCCACTTCTTGGCTATTCGTTAAACTGAATTGTGGGTGTGGTGAGGGGTGTATTTATAGGCATTTTAAGGTTTGGGAAACTTTGCCCCTCCTGGTAGGAATGTATATCCCATACGTCACTAGCTCATGGACTCTTGCTAATATGAAAGAAATGAATTTATCAGGTAAGTTCTTACATAAATTATGTTTTTAGTGGATTCAGAATTTAAATATGTTGAGAAGTCTACTCCCGTTAGAGCCAGATAAGCTCCTTTTACAATGAAGAAACAAGAAGTTGTGTGGGTTCAATGCAAGCTTCTGACAGCCATTCACATTTCAGGTTCTATGAATTTCAGGGCAGACTTCCTTTGCAGGAAGCAGGTCTTACCAACGGGATGGCAGGTCTACTATTAAGCTTTTTCAGAAGATTGTGGACAAGTAGCGCATTCCCCGGATGTAGATCTATGGCCTCTGGTCTCTATCTTCAGGTTCCACAATATATCTTTTTTCCCCCAGGTGTTCAAGCTCTAGGAGTGGATACTCTGTCTTGGTAGTTCACTCTGATCTATGCGTTTTCACTATTTCCTCTCATTCCTTATCTACTGAAGAGAATCCTAAAGGAAAATGTAACTCCTTCCCTGTTTTGGTTTCCTCTAATGAAAAAGCTGACAATTCAACTTTCATAGGTATTTCCAATATCGCAGGAAATGCTTCTTCAGGATCCTCTGTTGCATCCAAACTCAGAGTTTTAGGTTGAAGGCATGTTTCCTGAAAGCATCTGTTTGCTGCAGTTGAATTTTTCAGACTTGGTGTTTTAAACACTCATATAAACCTACAACTATTGTTTGGTTTTTTTTGGGACCAATTCTGGGTCTGTTTTTCCTCTTGGATCTTCTTGGATCATCCAATATAATGCTTTCATAACACGTTCTGCTATCTGTTGGTGCTCCACAAATAACCTTTAAAGGGACAGTCTAGTCCAAAAAAAACTTGTTGGTTATGCAAAACTAGGAAATGGGTAAAAAAGGGATTATCTATCTTTTAAAACAATAACAATTCTGGTGTAGACTGTCCCTTTAATATTGACAATCTCAATTGATTAGAATTTTGTTCTCCAACACTTGAGGCTTAAAATCTCTTGGTTATGCAATTCTTTCAAGTCTTGGTCCATATCCGACTAAGTTAGAGATCTGTAATTTAATCCTGGAATCTTCCCTTTGGTCTTAAAAAGCATTACTGGATATCTATTTTCATTCTTTCTTTGTTAAATTTATAACTGGCTTCTTACTTTGGAAACCATTACATCAGCAGGAAATTTTCCGTATTTAAGGCACTTTATGTGAAGTAGTCATACCTTATTCTTTCATCAAGATGAAATAATCTTGAAAACTGTTGCCATAGTTGTCTCTGACTTTTATTGGAGTCAAGATATTTTACCTTCCTTCAGTACTGATAAGCAGGAGAGTTGAAGGAAACCATTTTACCTTTTGGTTGTGGTCTGTTTCTTTCAGATTTCTGCTAAGAGGGCTCACTTACTTCATACCTGATCATATCTTTGTTTTATTAGAAAGTCTCTATTTGGATTGTGTAAGTTATTTTCAGATCATACGAGTAATAAAATAAGCAGGTTCCAGAAGGGCTCATGGAATACTCAACTAGAGTATTTGCATTATAGGTTTCGAAGTAGTAGCTAAGCCAGAGTAACTTTGTCAGGCCGCTGTTTGGAGATTGTATTTTATCTTCATCCCACATTTCAAGCTTGATGTACGTCACTCAGCTTCTGATTGGTTTGGCTGCAAAGTGTTATCCTCATTATAAGCTAGATATTCATCAATCGGCTTCTGCAAAGATTCTGTCTTAAATAAATTTATATATTTTATACAGTATCATTTTTGTTGTTGTTATGTCTTTCTTCCCACCCTTGTTATTGTTTTACAGCTTTTTGTTCTTCTCACTGGTATGTATTACTATCAGGCAGGGCAAGATAATTAGACATTTTCAACATTATAAATATATGTAATATCTATATCTTGGCCCATATCGCTGGGTAATACCTACCAGGCTCCCTCCAATTTACAGAGACCACCTATTAGGCTGCACATTTCTAGGAGGATGAGGGGTACTGTCTGGGAGTTACCTTTGTACAGGTAACTAGGGGAGTGGGCCGTTCTGTCCACGCCCCTTTGGGGAGGGATTTTCACTAGTAGGTATAACCCAGGGATATGAGCCAAGATATAGAAGTTACTTATATTTTGGTGCAATTTTCTAATTTGTATGGGGTATGAGAGGAAAACCGTTTGTCAGGAATATAAAGGCAATTATACATTAATTTTTTACTTGCAAAAGTATATTTATAAAACAGAATAGCAGAAAACTCATGTCACATACCTATGTTCTGGTGCTCATTGCCAGTTTCTACAAGGCTAAAAGGAAAAGGTAGGTTTATTCAGCAAAAAGTCATGGCATACATTTTAAGATATATGTATATTTTTTATTTTTTTTAAGGTCACAGTGATGAAAATCTAGACACAGGAACACATGCAGAGCGTATACAGAATATTCAGCCAGTGGAGACCCCATCAAATGTCTCTGCAGGTGAGAGATCTATGGCAGAAGCTGCTGCTAATGTTTTTTACAATGTGAAAACTCAGGATCTGAATTGATTTAATTCCTATTAATAATTATATAACTAATCAACCTCAAAATAGACAGATTGGTAGTCATAATCCACTCTGATGTTCATTTGTAATCTTACTACTTAAAGGGACACTGAACCCAAATTTTTTCTTTCGTGATTCAGATAGAGCATGCAATTTTAAGCAGCTTTCTAATTTACTCCTATTATCAATTGCTCTTCATTCTCTTGCTATCTTTATTTGAAAAAGAAGGCATCTAAGCTTTTTTTTATTTGGTTCAGGACTTTGGACAGCGCTTTTTTTATTGGTGGATGAATTTATCCACCAATCAGCAAGGACAACCCAGGTTGTTCACCAAAAATGGGCCAGCATCTGAACTTACATTCTTGCATTTCAAATAAAGATACCAAGAGAATGAAGACAATTTGATAATAGGAGTAAATTAGAAAGTTGCTTAAAATGTCATGATCTATCTGAATCACGAAAGAAAACATTTGGGTTCAGTGTCCCTTTAAGAATAGTTATAAAATACTCATTGTTTAGAGAGAGAACATATAACTTGGGGCGCAGTAAGCTGTGAAGGGGAATAACACACAGGTATAGCATATAATCTGGGTCAGGAGATTAAGGGACATTATAGAACAAACTATCCTGTAGCTGTGTAGCCCCTGAATACTTTGAAAAACAACTTTGCAATGTATTGATTGACGCTAAAAAGCAGGGATTATTCAGAGACTTTAAAAAAACTCAATACACATTTATTGGTAAAATAATATGGCAAGTATTTGAGGCTGCCCTACATGTAGTGTAGTTGACATTTTGTAAATATAAAAAAAAAATAAGCTGTTTTTACACCAGTTACTGTAACATTAATTGTTTGGTACACTGCCTTAAAAAGGCCTTTTTGTTTTTACTTGATTTTTGTGAAATAAATTTGGGCAGCCTTTAAAAAAAAAAAAGGGAAAAAAAAGAGAGAAAGAAAGGTGATGTACAGGAACATCTCCCAGTATTAAAAATAGAAAGTATGTGAACACGGTACTGTGAGTAACTTTTAATAGTTTTATTGCCATATTATTTTACCAATAAATGTGTATTGAGATGTTTCCAGTCACTGTTAACCCCTGCATTTTAGCACAAATCCACTTTATTGTTCTGTACACAAAGGGATAGGCACACACATACATCCAAACACACAGGGATAGACGCATACAATGACCCATAGAAACAGGGACATATACACAGTCACTGGGACACACACACAGAGAAGCACACAAGAGGACACACACACACAAGGGGACACACACATGCACAAAGGGACACATACACAGAGAAGCACACAAGGGGACACACACATGCACAAAGGGACACACCCACTAGGATACACACGGACACACACACTGGGATACACAAGGACACACACACTGGGATACACACAAGGAGACATACATACACTGGGATGCACACAAGAGAATACGTACACCAGGAGACTTACACTGGGACGCACACACACACACACACTGGGATGCACACTTGGAGGCACGCACACTGGGAGGCACACAACGAGACACATACTCTGGGACGCACTCACACTGTGCTGCTCAGGTTATCCCTGGAGTACAATAAGTGAACAATGCATTTGCATGATATGAAAGCTATTTACCTGCCCTCACACAGGGATAGTGTGGTCTGTAAAGGGTTAATTAGAATCGCATTATGCTGAGAGATCTACAGAAAGCAGAGGTGCAGCTACATACATACTTTAGGTTGAATCTGTTGGTTCAGGTCCTCCTGCTCTGTTACAATTGAAGCCAAGAAGCAGCAGTAACCCATACCCACCCCCCCTCTCACACACACACACTTTGCAAACACCCAGTAGCAGTGCAGGTGAAAACTTTTTTTGTGTGTGTCTATTTTTCCACATTGCAGTGTACCTACCGGCAGTGTCTCAGAGTACATATGGCTGGTTCCCTGTAAGCCTCAAGCCAGGACCACCGTTACCATTTGCAGGGCCCTGGGCAAGATAAATTTGTGGGGCCCCCAGCCCCCTTATTCCCCAGCACTGACATGACAGTAAGGTACCCCGAAAGCATGGGGACTGAGTATGCTGTCCCGCTCAAAGGACAGGCGTTTTATTTATTTTTATATATATATATATATACACACACATGCAAAACACGGAAGGGGACTGCACTCCTAGGCCGGACCGGGTACACATCCCATGACCCTGCAACATGCTCAGCCCTGGGTGCTCAGTGGCACTCACAAGAAGCTGTGCTGTCCCTAGAGTCACAGGCAGTTAAACCCAGACAGGTCTGGGTGCAAGAACCATAGGGGAAATTACAAAACAAATTAACACAACACACAGAAAGCCCTGCACTCACTAGCAAGCTCTCCGCTAAGATTAAAAGCAAACATGGAAAGGTTAGTTACCGCATCTGGCCAAATGGGACAAGCCCAGGTACCACGTCGAGGTCCATTCCAAAAATCTGGGACCCTAAAACAGCTACACAATGCAAGCTCTCAATCCAAACAAACTGGGAACAAGTGAAGGATGCACAGGCTTATGTAATCACCCCAGTCATACACAAAACACGGAAGGGGACTGCACTCTTAGGCTGTACCGGGTACACCTCCCATGACCCAGTGGATATAAAAAGTCAACACACCCCTGTTAAAATGTCAGGTTTCTGTGATGTAAAAAAATTAGACAAGATAAATCATTTCAGAACTTTTTCCACCTTTATTGTGACCTATAAACTACGCAACTCAATTGAAAAACAAACTGAAATCTTTAAGGTGGAGGGAAGAAAACAAAAAAACTAAAATAATGTAGTTGCATAAGTGTGCACTTATAACTGGGGATGTAGCTGTGTTCAGAATTAAGCAATCACATTCAAAACCATGTTAAATAAGAGTCATCACTCACCTGCCATAATTTAAAGTGCCTCTGATTTAACCCTGAATAAAGTTCAGCTGTTCTAGTTGGTCTTTCCTGATATTTTCTTAGTCGCATCCCACATAAAAGCCATGGTCCGCAGAGAGCTTCCAAAGCACCAGATGGATCTCTTTAAAGGTATCAGTCAGGAGAAGGGTACACAAGAATTTCCAAGGCATTAGATACACCATGGAACACAGTTAAGACAGTCATCATCAAGTGGAGAACATATGGCACAACAATGACATTACCAAGAACTGGATGTTTCTCCAAAATTGATGAAAAGACTAGAAGAAAATTGGTCTGGGAGGCTACCAAGAGGCCTACAGCAACATTAAAGGAGCTGCAGGAATATCTGGCAAGTACTGGCTGTGTAGTACATGTGATTACAATCTCCCGTATTCTTCATATGTTTGGGCTTTGGGGTAGACGGCAAGATGGAAGCCTTTTCTTACGAAGAAAAACATCCAAGCCCAGCTTAATTTAGCAAAAGGACATCTGAAGTGTCCCAAAAGCATGTGAGAAAAGGTGTTATGGTCTGATGAAACCAAGGTTGAACTTTTTGGCAATAATTCCAAATAACATGTTTGGCGCAAAAACAACACTGCATATCTCCAAAAGAACACCATACCCACAGTGAAGCATGGTGGTGGTAGCATCATGCTTTGGGTCTGTTTTTTCTTCAGCTGGAACTGGGGCCTTATTCTCGGTAGAGGGAATTATGAACAGTTCCAAATACAAGTCAATATTGGCACAAAACCTTCAGGCTTTTGCTAGAAAGCTGAACATGAAGAGGAACTTCATCTTTCAGCATGGCAATGACCCAAAGCATACATCCAAATCAACAAATGAATGGCTTCACCAGAAGAAGATTAAAGTTTTGGAATGGCCCAGCCAGAGCCCAGACCTGAATCCAGTTGAAAATCTGTGGGGTGATCTGAAGAGAGCTATGCACAGGAGATGCCCTCGCAAACTGACAGATTTGGAATGTTTTTGCAAAGAAGAGTGGGCAAATCTTGCCATGTCAAGATGTGCCATGCTGATAGACTCATACCCAAAAAGACTGAGTGCTGTAATAAAATTAAAAGGTGCTCCAACAAAGTATTAGTTGTGCACACTTATGCAACCATATTATTTTTTTATAGGTCACATAAAGGTGGAAAAAGTTTTGAAATGATTTATCTTCATCTCATTTTTTTTTACATCACAGAAACCTGCCATTTTAACAGGGGTGTGTAGACTTTTTATATCCACTATATACAGATACATTTTTCTTTTTGTGGTCGCACTGTAACTGAAAATGGCAAAATGTACTATTGGAAACAAGAAAAAAGACTACCAGGGAAAACAGGATCTAGAGCCTATTCTTCTGCAAAAAACTGCAAAAGTATATAAGTATGTGAAAAAGTAAATCCCTTATTTAATCAACAGTATGCAAACACTGCAGAAACAAAAAGGCTTGACACAACAGTCTTTGCATAACAATATGGTATAGAGCTTGTTTTCCTATGAAGTAGGCAGTTAATAGATTTTACTCTAAACTAAATATTTTTTAAAGGCAAGTGCACCTAAAATTTAAGACTCCCCCCCCCCCCAATGTATATGACAATGACATAGGATTAAATAAATACATAATTAAGGTCCCACTTGACAGCCCAATGTGTAGCATTATAATATCCTTTTATCTACTTAAAGTGAATGTAAATTTTGATGCTAAAGTGCCAGGTTTTTAAAAATTCGATTAAAAACAGGGGCACTTTAATTCATCAAATTTTACATTTCACTCGTGTTGTGAAGAAATACTTACCTTTTAAACTTGACAGCCGCTCCAGCTTCCTCCGCCCGTCGCATAGCCTCTTCCTATGTCTAAAATGAGGAATCCGGCTTCCTCCAATCACGGCGTTGAATCAGACACTGATTCCCCTGGGGGGAAGCTGTGATTGGAAGATGATCGATCCATCATTTCTGACGTCAGAAATGGCTTGCGACGACCGGGGGAAGCTGTAGCGGCTGTCAAGTTTAAAAGGTAAGTATCTTTTCACAAATTTTTTAAAACCGGGCACTTTAGCATCAAAATTTACATTCACTTTAACCAATTTTATGTCCCTTTTAAACCTCTCTTACAGTGGCCCAAACCAATTCCGATTTGGAGAGGAAAGATTTGAATCAAAAATTATTTTGGCTTAACCCCCCCCCACCCTCCAAAAAAAAAATAAACCTAGGAGGTTCATATGCTAATTTCTTAGACCTTGAAGACTGCCTCTAATCTGAATACATTTTGACCACTAGAGGGCATTAGTTCACATGTTTCATATAGATAACATTGAGCTCATGCACGTAAAGTGACCTAGGAGTGAGCACTGATTGGCTAAACTGCATGTCTGTCAAAATAACTGAAATAAGGGGGCAGTCAGCAGAAGCTTAGATACAAGATAATTACAGAGGTAAAATGTGTATTATTATAACTGTGTTGGTTATGCAAAACTGGGGAATGGGTAATAAAGGGATTATTTTTCTTTTTAAAGACTATTGGCTAGATTTAGAGTTTTGTCGGTAACGACCCGCGTAGCTAACGCTGGCTTTTTTCTGGCCGCACCTTTTAAATACCTCTGGTATTGAGAGTTCACAGAATGGCTGCGTTAGGCTCCAAAAAGGGAGCGTACAGGCATATTTACCGCCACTGCAACTCTCGATACCAGAGTTGCTTACGGACGCGGCCAGCTTCAAAAACGTGCTCGTGCACGATTCCCCCATAGAAAACAATGGGGCTGTTTGAGCTGAAAAAAAAACCTAACACCTGCAAAAAAGCCGCGTTCAGCTCCTAACGCAGCCCCATTGTTTCCTATGGGGAAACACTTCCTACATCTGCACCTAACACTCTAACATGTACCCCGAGTCTAAACACCCCTAACCTTACATTTATTAACCCCTAATCTGCCGCCCCCGCTATCGCTGACCCCTGCATATTATTTTTAACCCCTAATCTGCCGCTCCGTACACCCCCGCCACCTACATTATCCCTATGTACCCCTAATCTGCTGCCCTAACATCGCCGACCCCTATTATATTTATTAACCCCTAATCTGACGCCCCCAACGTCGCCTCCACCTAACTACACTTATTAACCCCTAATCTACCGACCGGACCTGAGCGCTACTATAATAAATGTATTAACCCCTAATCCGCCTCACTCCCGCCTCAATAACCCTATAATAAATAGTATTAACCCCTAATCTGCCCTCCCTAACATTGCCGACACCTAACTTCAAGTATTAACCCCTAATCTGCCGACAGGAGCTCACCGCTACGCTAATAAATTTATTAACCCCTAAAGCTAAGTCTAACTTTAACCCTAACACCCCCCTAAATTAAATATAATTTAAATCTAACTAAATAAATTAACTCTTATTAAATAAATTATTCCTATTTAAAGCTAAATACTTACCTGTAAAATAAACCCTAATATAGCTACAATATAAATTATAATTATATTATAGCTATTTTAGGATTTATATTTATTTTACAGGTAACTTTGTATTTATTTTAACCAGGTACAATAGCTATTAAATAGTTAAGAACTATTTAATAGCTAAAATAGTTAAAATAATTACAAAATTACCTGTAAAATAAATCCTAAAATAAGTTACAATTAAACCTAACACTACACTATCAATAAATTAATTAAATAAAATACCTACAATTATCTACAATTAAACCTAAAACTACACTATCAATAAATAAATTAAATACAATTCCTACAAATAAATACAATTAAATAAACTAACTAAAGTACAAAAAATAAAAAAGAACTAATTTACAACAAAAAAAAAAAATATTTACAAACATTAGAAAAAAATTACAACAATTTTAAACTAATTACACCTACTCTAAGCCCCCTAATAAAATAACAAAGACCCCCAAAATAAAAAAATGCCCTACCCTATTTTAAATTACAAAAGTTCAAAGCTCTTTTACCTTACCAGCCCTGAACAGGGCCCTTTGCGGGGCATGCCCCAAAGAATTCAGCTCTTTTGCCTGTAAAAAAACACATACAATACCCCCCCCCCCAACATTACAACCCACCACCCACATACCCCTAATCTAACCCAAACCCCCCTTAAATAAACCTAACACTAAGCCCCTGAAGATCTTCCTACCTTATATTCACCTCGCCGGGTATCACACTGATCGGTCCTGGCTCCAAAATCTTCATCCAACCCAAGCGGGGGCTAGACATCCATCATCCGGCGGCTGAAGAGGTCCAGAAGAGGCTCCAAAATCTTCATCCTATCCGGGAAGAAGAGGCGATCCAGACCGGCAACCATCTTGATCCAAGCGGCATCTTCTATCTTCATCCGATGAGAACCGGCTCCATCGTGAAGACCTCCAGCGCGGATCAATCTTCTTCCGACGACGTCCAACTGAAGAATGACGGTTCCTTTAAGGGACGTCATCCAAGATGGCGTCCCTCGAATTCCGATTGGCTGATAGGATTCTATCAGCCAATCGGAATTAAGGTAGGAAAATTCTGATTGGCTGATGGAATCAGCCAATCAGATTCAAGTTCAATCCGATTGGCTGATCCGATCAGCCAATCAGATTGAGCTCGCATTCTATTGGCTGTTTCGATCAATAAATCAATAAATTAATTAAATAAATCAATAAATTAATTAAATAAAATACCTACAATTATCTACAATTAAACCTAACACTACACTATCAATAAATAAATTAAATACAATTCCTACAAATAAATACAATTAAATAAACTAACTAAAGTACAAAAAATAAAAAAGAACTAAGTTACAAAAAATAAAAAAATATTTACAAACATTAGAAAAAAATTACAACAATTTTAAACTAATTACACTGTTCCGATCAGCCAATAGAATGCGAGCTCAATCTGATTGGCTGATCGGATCAGCCAATCGGATTGAACTTGATTCTGATTGGCTGATTCCATCAGCCAATCAGAATTTTCCTACCTTAATTCCGATTAACTGATAGAATCCTATCAGCCAATCGGAATTCGAGGGACGCCATCTTGGATGACGTCCCTTAAAGGAACCGTCATTCTTCAGTTGGACGTCGTCGGAAGAAGATTGATCCGCGCTGGAGGTCTTCACGATGGAGCCGGTCCTCATCGGATGAAGATAGAAGATGCCGCTTGGATCAAGATGGTTGCCGGTCTGGATCGCCTCTTCTTCCCGGATAGGATGAAGATTTTGGAGCCTCTTCTGGACCTCTTCAGCCGCCGGATGATGGATGTCTAGCCCCCGCTTTGGTTGGATGAAGATTTTGGAGCCAGGACCGATCGGTGATACCCGGTGAGGTGAAGATAAGGTAGGAAGATCTTCAGGGGCTTAGTGTTAGGTTTATTTAAGGGGGGTTTGGGTTAGATTAGGGGTATGTGGGTGGTGGGTTGTAATGTTGGGGGGGGGGGGTATTGTATGTGTTTTTTTACAGGCAAAAGAGCTGAATTTCTTGGGGCATGCCCCGCAAAGGGCCCTGTTCAGGGCTGGTAAGGTAAAAGAGCTTTGAACTTTTGTAATTTAGAATAGGGTAGGGCATTTTTTTATTTTGGGGGTCTTTGTTATTTTATTAGGGGGCTTAGAGTAGGTGTAATTAGTTTAAAATTGTTGTAATATTTTTCTAATGTTTGTAAATATTTTTTTATTTTTTGTAACTTAGTTTATTTAATTGTATTTATTTGTAGGAATTGTATTTAATTAATTTATTGATAGTGTAGTGTTAGGTTTAATTGTAACTTAGGTTAGGATTTATTTTACAGGTAATTTTGTAATTATTTTAACTATTTTAGCTATTAAATAGTTCTTAAATATTTAATAGCTATTGTACCTGGTTAAAATAAATACAAAGATGCCTGTAAAATAAATATTAATCCTAAAATAGCTATAATATAATTATAATTTATGTTGTAGCTATATTTTACAGGTAAGTATTTAGATTTAAATAGGAATAATTTATTTAATAAGAGTTAATTTATTTTGTTAGAATAAAATTATATTTAACTTAGGGGGGTGTTAGGGTTAGGGTTAAAATTAGCTTTAGGGGTTAAAAAATTTATTAGAGTAGTGGTGAGCTCCGATCGGCAGATTAGGGGTTAATACTTGAAGTTAGGTGTCGGCGATGTTAGGGAGGGCAGATTAGGGGTTAATACTATTTATTATAGGGTTATTGAGGCGGGAGTGAGGCGGATTAGGGGTTAATAACTTTATTATAGTAGCGGTGCTGTCCGCTCGGCAGATTAGGGGTTAATAAGTGTAGGCAGGTGGAGGCGACGTTGAGGGGGCAGATTAGGGGTTAATAAATATAATATAGGGGTCGGCGGTGTTAGGGGCAGCAGATTAGGGGTACATAGCTATAATGTAGCTGGCGGCGGCGTGCGGACGGCAGATTAGGGGTTAATAATAATATGCAGGGGTCAGCGATAGCGGGGGCAGCAGATTAGGGGTTAATAAATATAATATAGGGGTCGGCGGTGTTAGGGGCAGCAGATTAGGGGTACATAGGGATAACGTAGTTGGCGGCAGTGTACGGAGCGGCAGATTAGGGGTTAAAAAATGTATAGAGTGGCGGCGATGTGGGGGGGCCTCGGTTTAGGGGTACATAAGTAGTTTATGGGTGTTAGTGTACTTTAGAGCACAGTAGTTAAGAGCTTTATGAACCGGCGTTAGCCCAGAAAGCTCTTAACTACTGACTTTTTTCTGCGGCTGGAGTTTTGTCGTTAGATTTCTAACGCTCACTTCAGACACGACTCTAAATACCGGAGTTAGAAAGATCCCATTGAAAAGATAGGATACGCAATTGACGTAAGGGGATCTGCGGTATGGAAAAGTTGCGGCTGAAAAGTGAGCGTTAGACCCTTTCCTGACTGACTCCAAATATCGGCGGTAGCCTAAAACCAGCGTTAGGAGCCTCTAACGCTGGTTTTCACGGCTACCGCCAAACTCTAAATCTAGGCCTATGCATTTAAGGGATTATCTTTCTTTTTAAAGACTATACCTTAAAGGCACAGTCTAGTCAAATTAAACTTTTCATGATTCAGATAGGGCATGCAATTTTAAACAACTTAGCATTTTAGTTTTAGCAACAAATTTGCTTTGTTCTCTTAGTACTCTTTCTTGAAAGTTAAACCTAGGTAGGCTTATATGCTGATTTGTAAGCCCTTGAAGGACTCCTCTTATCTCTGTGCATTTTGACAGTTTTGTCACAGCCAGACAGTGCTAGTTCATGTGTGTCATATAAATAACAGTCTGCTCACTGCCATGGAGTTATTTATGAGTCAACACTAATTGGCTAAAATGCAAGTCTGTCATAAGATCTGAAATAAGGAGGCAATCTGCAGAGGCTCAGATACAAGGTAATTACAGTGACAAAAAGTATATTAATATAACCATTTTGGTTATGCAAAACTGGGGAATGGGTAATAAAGAGATTATCTATTTTTTTTTTTTTAAACTATTCCAATTCTGGAGTAGACTGTCCCTTTAACATGACAACTAAATTACTAATAACATAACTGAAGAGAGTATGTTCTCTTGTCATGGGAAATGCTATTTTACTGTACATTATGGTGAGAAACAGGTTCCATATGGTGAGTCATAGTAGATTTGCCAGACAAAAATAAAATAAAATTGTACCATGAATTGTGATCATATACAGACATAGTATATGTGAATTTAAGGGATTATTTATTATAAAAAGACACAAAGTGTAGCAATTGATGGAGGTCTATAGCTGTGGTACAGGTGCATGGTGGGGTACTTTTATACCAGTGTACCATGCAATAGTTTTGTATGACAATACGTTCAAAAAGGATTGCTGGGGAAAAAATACACAGGTAATGTCCTTTAGGCTGCTGTGTGTCTGGCATCCCTAACCCTAATAGGTCTAACAAGGTGGGTCCCATATAGGCAATGCACAGGCCCAAACTAAAGAACACGTATATCAAGGTAGGATGTTGGTTCCTACTTAAAAAGTTGAAGACTCTTTCATCCCACCATATCTTGAACAATTATTTAACCCAACAAGGGTAAACAAGCATGGCAGAGGGGGATGACCTTCGGCATATGGTGTCAGTGCGCTATGTGACCATCTGCAGATATAGATTGCACTACAGATTGCAAAATGCGAACATTACTTGTCCTCAAGAGTAAACTATAGAAAGTTACACAAAAAGTAGTTTACACACAGCTGCCAAGTGTGATCAGAATGCACAACAAGAATGCATACTCAGGGAAGACAGTGCATTGCAGACATAACTGTCATTTTATGTGCAGAATAATATAGACTAGAACCGAGTGAGACAACACTATTGTTAGCTGAGTGGAAAAGAACAAGAGACAGCCATCAACATCATTTCTACTCTGCACCCCTTATTGAGGGCCCGGAGCAAGAGACATTTTCCAAGCACCAGTTATTTCTCAGAACCATTAAGACAAGCTACACAACTGTCCAGTTCCACTCACCACCATCCTCTTTCAGAAGCCCGCATGTTGTACTTGTGTATGGGTCATAAACTCAGTTACATGATTCCCTAGCTGCCTATTGGCTCCAAATAAAATACCTTATGATTAAAAAAATAAATTAAAAATGGACCCATCTGAAAAAGCTGTATATGCTAAGCAGGTGGAGGAAAGGTGCCCAAGACAGCTGCCCCTATTGCCCACCACTGGAAACTGCCCTGGCTGTTGTAATCCTAGTGCTTTAATGTCCCCATAGGGGCTGTTGGAATACTAGTGCTGCATTGTCCCCATGTCAGGCATAGGGGCTGTTCAAATACTGTTGCTGTATTGTCCCCATGTCAGGTATTGGGGCTGTTGGAATACTAGAGCTGTATTTTCCCCATGTCAGGTATAGGGACTGTTTGAATATTAGGGTTGTAATGTCCCCATTTTAAGTATAGCAACTGTTGGAATACTACTGCTGACTTGTCCCCATGTCATATATAGAGACTTTTGGAATTCTAATGCTGTATTATTGTACCCATGTCAGGTACATGGGCTGTTGGAATACTAGTTTTGTATGAACCCCATGTGAATTAAATGGGCAGTTGGAATACTAGTGTTGTGCCAGGCATAGGGGGTGTTACTGTGTTGTGAGTGCATTTGTAAAGCATAAGATTAATGAATTATAGTGAGGGTTCAATGAAAAATTAATTTTATTTTGAAAAACCTATAAATCTGTTTAATACATAATACATGGGGATTTTGATTGGTTACATCAGGGGCTGTATTTGTAGCTAGTAAAGTAGCTGAATCCCAAATAACTCACTTAACTACATAACACAAGTTGTATTTACTATCGGATAGATTACGTGTTTTGCGTTATGATGGGTGCGGTGCTAACTTGCACGTTATTGTCACTGCTCACTTTCCTACAGCGCTGGTATTACAGGTTTTTACAAACCCGGCGTTAAAAGGCAAGAAGTGAGCGTAGAGCAAAATTGAGCTCCATACCACACTCCAATACCAGCGCTGCTTAAGTCAGCGGTCTAACACCTGCAAAAAGCAGCATAAAGCTCTGTAACGCAGCCCCATTGATTCCTATGTTTACACCTAACATGAACCCCGAGACTAAACATCCCCAACCTTACATTTATTAACCCCTAATCTGCCGCTCCGGACATCGCCGCCACTATAATAAACATATTACCCCTAAACCGCCGCACTCCCGCTTCGCAAATACTAGTTAAATATTATTAACCCCTAATCTGCCTCCCCCACTAAAGTGCTAAAAAGTACACTAACACCCATAAACTACCTATTAACCCCTAAACCGAGGCCCTCACAAATCGCAAACACTATAATAAAATTATTAACTCCTAATCTGCCGCTTCCATCATAGCCACCACTATAATAAACATATTAACCCCTAAACCGCTGCACTCCCGCTTCGCAATCACTAGTTAAATATTATTAACCCCTAATCTGCTGCCACCTACCTACATTTATTAACCCCTAATCTGCCGCCCCCAACGTCGCCACCATTATACTAAATTTATTAACCCCTAAATCTAAGTCTAACCCTAACACCCCCTAACTTACATATAATTAAAATAAATCTATAGAAAACCTACTATTAATAACTAAATAATTCCTATTTAAAACTAAATACTTACCTATAAAATAAACCCTAAGATAGCTACAATATAACTAATAGTTACATTGTATCTAGCTTAGGTTTTATTTTTATTTTACAGGCAAGTTTGTATTTATTTTAACTAGGTAGAATAATTACTAAATAGTTATTAACTATTTACTAACTACCTAGCTAAAATAAATACAAATTTACCTGTAAAATAAAACCTAACCTAAGTTACACTAACACCTAACACTATACTACAATTAAATAAATTCCCTAAATTAAATACAATTAAATAAATTAAATACAATTACCTAAATTACAAAAACAAACAAACACTAAATTACAGAAGATAAAAAACAAATTACAAGATATTTAAACTAATTACACCTAATCTAATATCAAAATAAAAAAAGCCCCCCCCCCCAGCCTAAACTACCAATAACCCTTAAAAGGGCCTTTTGCGGGGCATTGCCCCAAAGAAATTGGCTCTTTTACCTGAAAAAAAAATGCAAACAACCCCCCCAACAGCAAAACCAACCCCCCAAATAAAACCCTAACTAAAAAAACCTAAGCTCCCCATTGCCCTGAAAAGGGCATTTGGATGGGCATTGCCCTTAAAATGGCATTTAGCTCTATTGCGGCCCAAAGCCCTAACCTAAAAATAAAACCCACCCAATAAACCCTTTTATTTTTAGGTTAGGGCTTTGGGCCGCAATAGAGCTAAATGCCCTTTTAAAGGCAATGCCCATCCAAATGCCCTTTTCAGGGCAATGGGGAGCTTAGGTTTTTTTAGTTAGGGTTTTATTTGGGGGGTTGGTTGTGTGAGTTGTGGTTTTTACTGTTGGGGGGGTTGTTTGTATTTTTTTCCCCCCCAGGTAAAATAGCTGATTTCTTTGGGGCAATGCCCCGCAAAAGGCCCTTTTAAGGGCTATTGGTAGTTTAGTTTAGGCTATGTTTTTTATTTTATTTTGGGGGGGGGGGGCTTTTTTATTTTGATAGGGCTATTAGATTAGGTGTAATTAGTTTAAATATCTTGTAATTTGTTTTTTATTTTCTATAATTTAGTGTTTGTTTTTTGTAATTTAGGTAATTGTATTTAATTTATTTAATTGTATTTAATTTAGGGAATTTATTTAATTGTAGTGTTAGTGTAACTTTGGTTAGGTTTTATTTTACAGGTAAATTTGTATTTATTTTAGCTAGGTAGTTAGTAAATAATTAATAACTATTTAGTAACTATTCTACCTAGTTAAAATAAATACAAACTTGCCTATAAAATAAAAATAAAACCTAAGCTAGATACAATGTAACTATTAGTTATATTGTAGCTATCTTAGGGTTTATTTTATAGGTAAGTATTTAGTTTTAAATAGGAATTATTTAGTTATTAATAGGTTTTCTTTAGATTTATTTTAATTATATTTAAGTTAGGGAGGGTTAGACTTAGATTTAGGGGTTAATAACTTTAGTATAGTGGCGGCGACGTTGGGGGCAGCAGATTAGGGGTTAATAAATGTAGATAGGGAGCGGCAATGTTAGGGACAGTAGATTAGGGGTTAATACTATTTAACTAATGTTTGCGAGGCTGGAGTACGGCGGTTTAGGGGTTATTAAATTTAGTATAGTGGCGGCGACGTTGGGGGTGGCAGATTAGGGGTTAATAAATGTAGGTAGGTGGCGGTGATGTTAGGGGCGGCAGATTAGGGGTTAATAATATTTAACTAGTGTTTGCGAGGCGGGAGTACGGCGGTTTAGGGGTTAATATGTTTGTTCTAGTTGCGGTGATGTTGGGAGCGGCAGATTAGGGGTTAATAATTTTATTATAATGTTTGCGATGCGGGAGGGCCTAGGTTTAGGGGTTATTAGGTAGTTTATGGGTGTTAGTGTACTTTTTAGCACTTTTAGTTATGAGTTTTATGCTACAGCGTTGTAGTGTAAAACTCATAACTACTGACTTTATAATGCGTTACGAATCTTGACGGGCTAGGGTGTACCGCTCACTTTTTGGCCTCCCAGGACAAGCTCGTAATACCGGCGCTATGGAAGTCCCATAGAAAAAAGACTTTACGCAATTTGCGTAAGTTGATTTGCGGTAAGGCCAAAAAAGTGTGCGGTGCCCCTAAATCTGCAAGACTCGTAATAGCAGCGGTAGTAAAAAAAGCAGCGTTATGAGGCTTAACGCTGCTTTTTTACTCATAACGCAAGACTCGTAATCTAGCCGTATGTTTTTAATACCATTACATGGATTTTCCCCCCTGATGTGTCTGCTAGTGATGTAGAGTTTAGTTTATTTACCTTAAATCACACAATTATAAAACATTTTATTTTTATCTCAGAGAGAGCACAGAAATAGTGATATTTTGTGTTTGTTTTGTATTTAGATGAAAATGATGCTTTATGTAAAATGGAACAAGCAGAAGATCAATGGCAAATAAATATGCCAGAACGAGAAATATTTGACAATATTAGTACAGGTGAGTGTATGTTTGTGGTGTGTCGGAAAGGGACACAGGTCACAGGTGAGTAAACGTGTGTGATGTCTGTGAGACACCGGGTACAGGTGAGTGTATGTTTGTGGTGTGTCGGAAGGGACACAGGTCACAGGTGAGTAAACATGTGTGATGTGTCTGTGAGACACCGGGCACAGGTGAGTGTACATGTTGGATGTGTCTGAGGGATGTAGGGCAGAGGTGAGTGTAAGTGTGTGACAAATCTGAGGGATGCAGGTCACAAGCGAGTGTACATACACTAGTGTTCAAAAGTTTGGGGTCACTTTAAAAAAAAAATTTGTTCATTAAAATAACGTCAAATTGGTCATAAATATATTGTAGACATTGTTAAAGAGGTAGTATACACTCATTTTCATATAACTGCATGTAATAGACACTACTATAAAGCTCTGATGAAAAGGTAGCTGGAAAGCCCACTGCAAGTGGGAAATAAGACACTCCCCCCTCACCCTTCTTTTGCTTATGAAAAAAACTCTTTACACAAACAGGAGCAAGCTGGAGAAGGTAGCTGACGGTATTCTCATAAAACTTTGGGGCTTGGTTAGGAGTCTGAAAATCAGAGCAATGTTATTTAAAAATAAGCAAAACTATACATTTAAAAAAAAAAAAAAACTTTATGGGCTATATAAATAGATCATCTACAAAACATTTATGCAAAGAAAAAATTATGTAAATGAATATTGTAGCTGGAAACAGCTGATTTTGAATGGAATATCTACATAGGTGTACAGAGGCCCATTATCAGCAACCATCTGTCCTGTGTTCCAAAGCCACGTTGTATTTGCTAATCCAAGTTTATCATTTAAAAATGCTAATTGAGGGGAACTTCCGGACAGCGGCCATGATTGGTCTCAGCTTGAAGCTATGAAGACTTAGCAAGACATAATCTATATGCATAGATGCCATCTGACATTAAAACTCAACTATTCCAAGTCGACTAATAATATCCTTTCAGATGATCTTAATATTGTGCAAATAGCTGTCAACAACAAGGCTATGGAGCTATTTGCATTTGTTTGCCTGACATGGGGAGGGGGAGTAAGGCCGCCTATTTTAGTTTGGGGTCTTAATTGTTTGTTTAATATTGTTTACAGTACTGTACATGCCTTTTTAATTTTTTTTACAGCTTTATTTGCTGATACACATATTCTGGTCACTCCTTAAAGGATTACTAACTTTTGGTTTTCCTATGCAAAACAGACTGTACATTTAACATGGCAAATCTAATGTACCTTTTAATTTGAAGAAACATAGCTCCCTTTAGCAGTAAAATAAAGTTTTATTTTATCTCAATGACCTCACGTTATCCAGCCCTCAAATGTGGGCCGTCTAAGGAATAACATACTTGCCAATTGGATGGCCAGTATTTGCATGAAATTATACTACTTTTGCATCATTCAACGCATGGGCAATAGGATTGGATTAGTCTCGTATGCGCATATTGCGGCACAGAAGCCGACATGACGGACAGCAGACTGAAAATAACGCATGCGCATATTAAATTTAAGTCTATGTGATCGGTATTCCAGACATTCTACTGTCAAATGTATTTCAATGAGAGCGGTCCAGTATTGCATCCCTATCTGCAATATCCGCTTTGAATATTTACACAATATATTATATATCACTCTGCACTGTAATTGTTAACGAACTAAAAATTCAATAGATGCATTTATTTTTTTCACTAGACTAAAGTGCATCTTTTATTATTGTTTTCCATTAGACATACATCTATAAATTAAAATAATGACAGCTAAATAGATTGTAACTAGATTGTTACTATCTCTTCTCGGCAGATGGCTTGACTCCCACATATCTTTTAAAATTATAGTTTGTCTACTTCACACTACATACATATATATATATATATATATATATATATATATATATATATTTCTTTCATGTAATTAGCAAGAGTCCATGAGCTAGTGACGTATGGGATATACATTCCTACCAGGAGGGGGAAAGTTTCCCAAACCTTAAAATGCCTATAAATACACCCCTCACCACACCCACAATTCAGTTTTACAAACTTTGCCTCCGATGGAGGTGGTGAAGTAAGTTTGTGCTAGATTCTACGTTGATATGCGCTCCGCAGCAAGTTGGAGCCCGGTTTTCCTCTCAGCGTGCAGTGAATGTCAGAGGGATGTGAGGAGAGTATTGCCTATTTGAATGCAGTGATCTCCTTCTACGGGGTCTATTTCATAGGTTCTCTGTTATCGGTCGTAGAGATTCATCTCTTACCTCCCTTTTCAGATCGACGATATACTCTTATATATACCATTACCTCTGCTGATTCTCGTTTCAGTACTGGTTTGGCTTTCTACAAACATGTAGATGAGTGTCCTGGGGTAAGTAAATCTTATTTTCTGTGACACTCTAAGCTATGGTTGGGCACTTTGTTTATAAAGTTCTAAATATATGTATTCAAACATTTATTTGCCTTGACTCAGAATGTTCAACTTTCCTTATTTTTCAGACAGTCAGTTTCATATTTGGGATAATGCTTTTGAATTAATCATTTTTTCTTACCTTCAAAAATTTGACTCTTTTTTTCCTGTGGGCTGTTAGGCTCGCGGGGGCTGAAAATGCTTCATTTTATTGCGTCATTCTTGGCGCGGACCTTTTTGGCGCAAAAATTCTTTTCCGTTTCCAGCGTCATACGTGTCGCCGGAAGTTGCGTCATTTTTTGACGTTATTTTGCGCCAAAAATGTCGGCGTTCCGGATGTGGCGTCATTTTTGGCGCCAAAAGCATTTAGGCGCCAAATAATGTGGGCGTCTTATTTGGCGCTAAAAAATAAGGGCGTCGCTTTTGTCTCCACATTATTTAAGTCTTATTTTTTCATTGCTTCTGGTTGCTAGAAGCTTGTTCTTTGGCATTTTTTCCCATTCCTGAAACTGTCATTTAAGGAATTTGATCAATTTTGCTTTATATGTTGTTTTTTCTCTTACATATTGCAAGATGTCTCACGTTGCATCTGAGTCAGAAGATACTACAGGAAAAATCGCTGTCTAGTGCTGGAGCTACCAAGCTAAGTGTATCTGCTATAATTTTTGGTATCTGTTTCTCCAGCTGTTGTTTGTATTGCATGTCATGACAAACTTATTAATGCAGATAAAATTTCCTTTAGTACTGTTACATTACCTGTTGCTGTTCCGTCAACATCTAATTTTCAGAGTGTTCCTGATAAACATAAGAGATTTTATTTTTTAAATCCATTAAGAAGGCTATGTCTGTTATTTCTCCTTCTAGTTTACATAAAAGTCTTTTAAAACTTCTCTTTTTTTCAGATGAATTTTTAAATGAACATCATCATTCTGATACTGATAATGGTTCTTCTGGTTCAGAGTTTTCTGTCTCAGAGGTTGATGCTGATAAATCTTTGTATTTTTTCAAGATGGAATTTATTCGTTCTTTATTTAAAGAAGTATTAATTGCATTAGAAATAGAGGATTCTGGTCCTCTTGATACTAAATCTAAACGTTTAAATAAGGTTTTTAAATCTCCTGTAGTTATTCCAGAAGTGTTTAATCTCCCTGATGCTATTTCTGAGGTAATTTCCAGGGAATGGAATAATTTGGGTAATTCTTTTACTCCTTCTAAATGTTTAAGCAATTATATCCTGTGCCATCTGACAGATTAGAGTTTTTTTGGGACAAAATCCCTAAGGTTATGGGGCTGTCTCTACTCCTGCTAAATGTGCTACTATTCCTACGGCAGATAGTAATTCATTTAAGGATCCTTTAGATAGGAAAATTGAATCCTTTCTAAGAAAAGCTTACTTATGTTCAGGTAATCTTCTTAGACCTGCTATATTTTTAGCGGATGTTGCTGCAGCTTCAACTTTTTGGTTAGAAGCTTTAGCGCAACAAGTAACAGATCATAATTTTATAGCATTATTATTATTCTATAACATGCTAATAATTTTTTTTTTTTTTAAATAATTTTTATTAAAGGTTACCACAACAGTACAGATAAAATGTCATCAATAACCAAATTATTAAACAGGTCATATCTTAACATGGGAAATTAACCGACATTATTCAACATTTTGATGCAGAGGTTACCTTCATAAATTTTCAGGTTTAAATGCTCAGAAAAATATTAATAAAGACAGAGAAAGGACAAGAGAGTCCATAGTTAAAAGGGAAAGAGAGAGAAAAGAGAGAGGGAAAGGTTCTGGGGAGCACCCACAGGGTCTGTTTAATCTTCGAACCACATCTTAGTTTTCCTGGTTTCTAACGCTCCGTCTAGACCGCATTCTAACTACGTCTTCCCACACAATCCAGTCCTCCCAGATCCTCAAAAACTCATTTCTATTATCTAGCAGTGATGATGCAATGTTTGCCATCTGATAGTAAAATTTAATTTTATTGAGTATAACATTATAATGGGGTATAGAAGTTTTCCAGAATTTTGCTATAATTGTTCTAACTGCCGTGCATATGATACCTACAAGTTTTAAGGAGTGTTTTGACAACCCTGATATAGGGAAGTGTAGAAGGGCTTGTTCCATAGTAAGTGTAATTTGTTTGTTGAATATTTCACTCAGTAACCTAGAGGTAGATGTCCATACTAAAGCGCTCTTTGGACAGCCCCACCACATGTGGACATAGGTGCCCTCTACCTGACAACCTCGATAGCATAGATTAGTATCATTAGTAACTGTGCTTGTACCATAGTGTTTGACTCTGCTCGGGTGTAAGTACCATCTGTATAATACCTTAATGTAATTTTCTTTCAGGTTTGCACTAATGGAACAAGCTAAACCGTTATGGATTACCCGGGTCCATTCTTTAGTATCTATAGAGAGGTTGATTTCAGCCTCCCATTTTTTGATAAAGTTCAATTTGACTGGTGATCTATTTGTGCTTAAAAGTTTATATATGCTAGAAATTGCTCCTTTGACTCTCGTTTCGTGACTACATAGTTTCTCAAATAGTGTGGAGGGGTGTATATTTCCAGGTCTACATACTTCTTCTACTCTAGACTTGAGTTGGATATATTGAAACCAAGATTGTGGTGTGGTGGTCATGATGTCGACATATTGTGTGAATGAGAGAGTTTCTGTGCCTCGCAGTGCATCTGCTATCCTATATAGGCCTTTATTGGCCCAGATGTCAGTTTTTTGACTTCTATATTTATTTGAGTATATCGCCAAGGGTGTCAGAGGTGAGTTTTCAGGGATCAAGTGATATTTTGTTTGATTGTTATCCCAAATGCCTAAGGTATGTGATAGCGATACGTATTTCATCCAAGAGCTAGGTCTGTCTTTTTTAAGTGTCCAGAACATCTGGCATATTGGGTTAAGGTTTAACATTTCGCTTTCTAGGTGGACCCATGCTAAGTGGTTTTAGGGTTAATTAGTAGTGTGGTTTGTGCCAATCTGGCTGCATTATAATAAGCCCGGAGGTCAGGCACTCCCAATCCCCCTTCCTCTTTATGCTTTAGGAGAGTGTGTCTATTTATTCGAGCCTTTTTGTTGGACCATATAAAGTCCAACACTTGTTTCTGCAATACCTTAATGTCTCTTAAGTGTACATTGATGGGGAGTGATCTAAACAGATATAGAAGTCTTGGGAGGATTACCATTTTACTAACTACTATTTTTCCATAGAATGAGATCTTATAAGAGCTCCAGGTTTTCATTTCTTTTAGTAGGGACTTGTAGAGGGGGGTGTAATTAAGTTTGTACAAATCTCTTAGACTATATGGGATAAAGACTCCAAGATATTTGATAGCTTGGGGGGCCCACTTGAAGTTAAAATTTATTTCTAATAACTTTTTAGTATGGTTTGGGAGATGTACCTCAATTGCTTCGCATTTGTCATTATTTATCTTGTAGCCAGATAAGGCGCCAAATTGTGTTAGAAGATCATATAGGATAGGTAGCGATAACAGAGGTTTGCTAATTGTTAAGATAATGTCATCTGCGAATAGGGACAACTTGTGGACAGATCGCCCCACCCTTATACCAGCAATATCTTTGTTATTTCTGATACTAGCAGCCAGAGGTTCGACACATATAGCAAATAGCAAGGGCGATAATGGACACCCTTGTCTGGTGCCATTGTGAATAATTATTTTCCTGGATTGATAACCTGCAATTCTAAGAAATGCATACGGGGTAGTATAAATAGCTCGGATAGCCTTCGCAAATGACCCTGAGATCCCGAAGTGAGAAAGGGATTCAAACATGTAATCCCAATGAATTCTGTCGAATGCCTTCTCTGCATCCAAAGAAAGGAACAGAGAAGGCATTCCCTCGCCCTTGGCATAGTCAATCAGATCAATTACTCTTCGGACATTATCAGGCGCTTCCCTTCCCAATACAAATCCCACCTGGTCAGTCGAAATTAATTTAGGTAAGTGAGGATTCAGTCTATTAGCTAATATCTTAGTAAGGAGTTTGAGATCCGTATTAATAAGTGAGATTGGTCTGTAGTTTTTACAGTGAAATTTGTCTTTGCCCGGTTTGGGCACTACACATATCCTGGCTGCTAATAGTTCCGATGGAATAGTCCCCCCTTCCATTATATAGTTAAATGACTCCACTAAATAAGGGGTAAGATCAGTAGAAAATCTTTTATAAAAGCTTCCTGAGTAGCCATCAGGGCCTGGGGCCTTATTACTTTTGAGTTGCTTTATGGCAATAATGACTTCCCGAGCTGTAATTGGAGAGTCTAGTGCATCTAAACTAGGTTTATCAAGTTTAGGGAGATGGCAAGAATCTAGGAAATTCTGTATTTTGCCCAGTCTGGTTGGGTCTAGGGGTTTTGGCAAATTATATAGGGTTTGATAAAAATCGGCAAAAGAGTTCGCAATATCCAGAGGATTATTGGTAACCGAACCTGAGGGTAATTGGAGCTGGGGGATAGAAGAATTTCTCGTAATGTTTCTGATTTTCCTAGCTAACATACGATCAGGTTTGTTAGCATACACAAAATACTGTGCATCAACGATTCTTAAAGAAGCTAGAGATTCTTCATCCAGCAGTTTATCTAGATCTGCCTTCTTTGTTTGAATTATCTTAGCTAATTTTGAACTTCTAGTTATTATGTGTTTTCTATTAAGATCTTCAATTTCTTTTTTCTTACCCTCAATTAGGATCCTTTTATCTTTGTTTATATTTGCCTTTTCTTTTATTAGGATTCCTCTAAGGAACGCCTTAAATGCCCCCCATGTATTTAGTGGATTTGGTGTGGAATTCCGGTTAATGGACCAAAACTGCCTAATCTGACGAACAAGGTTCTGACAGAATATTTCATTCCTCAGTAAGGATGGGTCCAGGGACCAGGATCTGTCCCTGGAAGGGTCAAACAACCCGCCTAATGTAACTTCCACTATGGAATGATCTGACCAACTAGTCTGGACTATGTCAGCATTCGTCGTCAAGGGGCATAGAATTTGACTGGCAAAGATATAATCGATCCTAGAATAGGAATTGTGGGCCGATGAATAGAATGTGTAGTTGCGAATACCCAAATTACGAATTCTCCAGACATCTAACAAATTATGGTCTAGTATGAAGTCACTTAGGATTTTCTTGGGGCACGTGTCTACTGAAGGTGATCTATCTAATTTATTGTTGAGAGTAAGATTGAAATCCCCACCAAGAATAATTTTATATTTTTTCCATGAGGTCAGTAATTTACTAACTTTAGCTAAAAAACTACCCTGGTTCTCGTTTGGGGCGTATATGTTTCCCAAGATTACTGTAGTCCCATGTATTTTCCCTTTTAAAATTATAAATCTACCCTCTGAGTCTCTAACTACCTCCTCTTCTTGGAAGTTGAGGGAGGCATGTAGAATAATGGATACTCCTCTTTTTTTCTTTTGGCCGAATGAGTGGTATTGGATCGGGAAAGCTGAGTCCCAGTATTTCGGGTTATGTGTAGATGTGAAATGGGTCTCTTGTAGCATGATAATGTGTGCCTGCATACGTTTATATTCTGTAATCGCTTTTTTCCGTTTAACGTGGGAGTGTAATCCCCTCACGTTGTGTGAAATAATTTTAACTGTCATCCCTAGGTATTCTAGTTAGCATAGTGTACCGTCTACCGTATATTATCTGAGTGACCAGTACCTGACACAATCGGTGGTAAAAGCTGCACAACTTAATATCGCCACCATTCTCCTCCACACCTTTAATTTTGATGACCCTACGGGTGTCCCCAGAGAAAGAAAGAGAAGCTAGAAAAGGGAAAAGAACAACATAAGAAAACATACAAACAATTAAGATTAGTATCAGTGCGAGATACTTCATTGTTCAGTGAACAATATTTAAATGGTTACATGGTTACATGGTGTATAAATGTTTAAATTAGCACAGATAAATGCAATGTTTTTAAATAAAAGCATAGTACCAGACTGAATAATATTAATTTGGTGTTTACCACAGAGGGAGAAACTACAGACTTAGACCACATTTATAAATGATGTCAATGTAGTACTTCTTATGGGTCATGAAATAGGGGATAGGGGTAATGGATCCCATCCAATATATATTATGTTTTTACTGGGGCTAAATAGAGGAAGGGGTCTTTATGAGGTAGAACTGGGGTTACTGGGAGTTCTCCTTTAGGTGCTCTATATCAAGAGGAGTCAGGGGAACAGGGATTTACCTTCTCGTCTGTCAGAGAATAATATATTACAATTGTCTTGGATCCTCTCAAATAACATATAGGTTTAAGTGCCCCGTCTCCTCTTGCATCTAACAAAAATAAACTTACTCATCCTCATCATCATAGGCTATGTTGAAACAAAAAAAAACTTACCGACCCAAACATGTTCAGTAGTTAGAACAACCAAATCAACAAACTATCTAAAATAAATTCAGAACATAGAACTTGAACTCTCATTTGCAATGTCTAAAGAGTCTCATTATAAAGGCAGGTCACTTCTGCCCCTTGTCCTCCACAGGGTAGAATCATTGAAGGGGGATGTACTTCAGTATTTGGTGGAGGTAAAAAGTCAAATCCACCGGGTCTATAATGAGTAGAGAAAGATCTCATCGTCCCTCAGTTGCATTTTGACCCCGCGGATCCGACTCCCCCACCCGTTGACCCTCAATATTGCCTGAGGGTGAGGTATCTTTAGGAATTGTATTCCCCATATGTTGGCCTTGCTTTCTGGGGGGTCTGGGTGGCAAAGGTGCATCTATGTTCTCTCTTTGAAGTTGAAGATGAGCAAGTAAGTCCATACCTTCTTCCAGAGTGGTACAGGAGTAAGTGGTTTTGTTGTAAAGGAAAACAAGTCTGAATGGGAATGACCACCTGTATTTAATCTGAGCCTTCATTAGAGCTGTCGTTACAGGCTTGAGGTCTCTCCTCCTACGTAGAGTAATAGGAGAGAGATCAGCAAAAAATTGCAACTGGTGCCCCTCAAATTCTATATGCTGGTGCTTTCTAGTAGTTTGCAAAAGCAGTTCCTTGGTGGAGTAATAGTGAAATTTGAGGATAACATCTCTAGGGGTGTTGGGAGCCCTTGGTTTATTTAGTGCCCTGTGGATTCGATCAATCAGAAAGAAATTTTCTTCAACTTCTGGAAGCAACTGATGCAAGAGTTGCTGAAGGACCTCTTGGAGCTTGTCATAAGTTTCTGGCAGATTTCTGAGTCTTACATTAGATCTCCGAGATCTATTTTCCAGATCTTCAAGTTGTGACTCCAGCTGTTCTATCTTTTCTTGATGAGCCTGCACAGAGTGATGGATATGTGGGATTTCCTCCACAATCTCTCCGACTTTATCTTCTAGATCTGAGGTTCTCTGGCTGATCTCCTTAATATCACTTCTTATATCTTTTATTGCAGCTTTCAATTCAATTTGGAATACTTCCTTAATCTGTTGAACTAAGGAGTTGTTAGCGGGCTGTGTATGTTCCTCTAAGCTGGAGTCTGAGGTAGCCTCTGTGAGGTCGGCTTCTTGCGTAATTTCTCTTTCTTGAAGCATGGCTTTTTTTTTTGCTTGTGCCTTGGTTAAACAGTCCTTAACTGACTGATTCTTGCCCTTCATTGTATCAGTATCTTCCGTTTGACTTGATTCTTGTTCATCAGAAAAGTTGTGGCAGGTGGCTGTCTGTCAGAGGATGTCTAAGTACTTATGTAGATCATCTGTGTTTTGTCGCTATCTTAACACCATGAAAACCAAAGGTGAGGACCTATGAGATTACAGGCATACTTAGTGGCAAGGCTGTACCCCAATCATGAGTCCCATTACTGCATATAGAAATCAAAAATGGCTGTTCGGCCTATAGAGACCTGCTAGTATCTCAGGACCTACGTGAATCCACCCAGGAGCTGAGGCATGAGTCATAACACCCCTCCCTAATGAAAGTAGGAGCAAGGGGAGCCAAACACCAATACAGTGTCTTTACAACATGCCTCCTCAAGGGGTTGATAGGAGATGTTGCTTATCGTATGTGTGGCAGTTGGACAGCGTTAGCATCCTTATGTAATAAATGTCTTTAATATATCTTATTTGCACACTGGGTATCCTCTCTCAGTTAGATGTTCCGATGGGAGAATGTTCAAAATCCCCTGACAATATCTGAGTGGGCATATGGGGTCTGATGCTGAATTTAGTCCTAGCTAGGTATTTATATCGTGGCTCCTTTGCTACTTGCGGCCCGTTGTCAACAATTGGGGCCTACAATAAAGATAATGAGAGGGATACCTGGGTTTAACAAGTGTGATTATCCAAATCTGGGAAACGCTGATGGTGAAAGCTGTCCCACAGCTGTGATTCCTTTTATGTGTCTCTTAAAATATAATCTGATTTATAACCCCTCTTGCTGACCAGAGTTCCAGCGGGTCTAAGTGCCCTGTAGTGTGGTGTGCGGGTGGTAAAAGTGGGCACTCTTCATCAGATATCTAATGGAGTGAAAGGGTGAGGTCTCTTACCCGCCTGCCGCTATCCGTCTATAAGGCCAATGTCTCCTTGAATGTTCCGTCTATGATAGGCTAGGCCTGGATGTGCTGGGTAAGGCCGCGGCTAAAATGGCGGACTTTCGCGCCACTAGAATCAATGTCCGTTTCTGGAGTGGGGGGTCTCCCTTTCCTCCTGGGGATCTAATCGGCTGGCTAAGTATGTGAGAGGCCACAATTGTCTTCGGCCAGGTGTGGTATTCTAATGTAAGAAAGCCGCTTGCTCGCTGGCCCTATCTTACCGCTCCGTAGCTTCCGACACTTCTCACCGGCTAAGACCGCAGCTCTTCCTCCTCTCCCCTTCCTCTGTGAGCCTCCGGAGCGGAACCCCGACCCTCCGGAGTGATATTAGCGAAGCTGCCGACCAGCAAACAGTGAGGAGAGATTTCTTCGTAGTTCCCCACTGTTTTCTGCTTCTCTCTGTCGGCCGCGGCGGCTCAAGGATATATATTGGGGGGTATTTCTGCTCAGTAGTGAGCGTCCTCTCTTTGGGGTCACACTAACTAATAGTATGGGTTAGGTGACCTATAGATTTTGTAAAGATTTAGTAGAATTTGGACTAAATATTAGCTAAGGAGCGGGAGCTCTCCTCAGACACGTCTTCCCAGTTCAGGAGCTAGCCAACATGCTAATAATTTTATTGGTGATACCATCTTTTGATATCATTAGAGTTGATGTCAGGTATATGTCTCTAGCTATTTTAGCTAGAAAAGCTTTATGGATTAAACTTGGAATGCTGATATGTCTTCTAAGTCAACTTTGCTTTCCCTTTCTTTCCAGGGTAATAAATTATTATTTCATCTGTTTCTGGAAGGAAGGGAACTTTTTTACCAAAGGATAAAAAATCTAAGGTAAATTTAGGTCTAATAATTATTTTCGTTCCTTTCCTCACAATAAGGAACAAAAGCCTGATCCTTCATTCTCAGGAGCAGTATCAGTTTGGAAACTATTTCCAGTTTGGAATATATCCAAGCCTTATAGAAAACCTATAGCCAGCTCCTAAGTACCCATGAAGGTGCGGACCTTATTCCAGCTCAGCTGGTATGGGGCAGATTACGTTTTCTTCAAAGAAATTTTGATCAATTCCGTTCTCAATTTCTGGTTTCAGAACATTGTTTCAGAAAGGTACAGAATTGGCTTCAGTTAGGCCTCCTGCTAAGAGATTTTTTTCTTTCCCGTGTCCCAGTTAACACAGCAAAGGCTCAGCATTTCTGAAATGTGTTTCAGATCTAGAGTTGGCTGGAGTAATTATGCCAGTTCCAGTTCTGGAACAGGGGCTGGGGTTTTATTTTATCTCTTCATTGTACCAAAGAAGGTCAATTCCTTCAGACCAGTTCCGGATCTATCAATATTGAATCGTTATGTAAGGATACCAACATTCAAGATGGTTGCTGTAGGACTGTCCTGCCTTTTGTTTAGCAAGGGCATTATATGTCTACAATAGATTTACAGGATGTGTATCTGCATATTCCGATTCATCCAGATCATTTTTAGTGTCTGAGATTCTCTTTTTAGACAAGCATTACCAGTTTTGTGGCTCTACCGTTTGGCCTAGCCTCAGTTCCAAGAATTTTTTTCAAAGGTTCTCGGTGCCCTTCTTTCTGTAATCAGAGAACAGGGTTTTTGGTTTTTCCTTATTGGACGATATCTGGGTACTTGCTCAGTCTTCTCATTTTCGAAGAATCTCATACGAATCGACTTGTGTTGTTTTTTCAAGTTCATGGTTGGAGGATCAATTTACCAATCAGTTCATTGATTCCTCAGACAAGGGTAACCTTTTTAGGTTTCTAGAATAGATTCAGTGTCTATGACTCTGTCCTTGTCAGACAAGAGAAGTTTAACATTGATATCAGCTTGTCAAAACCTTCAGTCACAATCATTCCCTTTGGTAGCCTTATGCATGGAAATTTTAGGTCTTAGGACTGCCGCATCCTCTTCAGCTCTGTATGCTGAACCAATAGTGCAGGGATTACTCAAAGATATCTCAATTAATATCTTTAAACCGATTATACGACACTCTCTGACATGGTGGACAGATCACCATCGTTTAGTTCAGGGGGCTTCTTTGTTCTTCCGACCTGGACTATAATCTCAACAGATGCAAGTCTTACAGGTTGGGGAGCTGTGTGGGGGTATCTGACGGCACAAGGAGTTTGGGAATCTCAGGAGGTGAGATTTCCGATCAATATTTTGGAACTCCGTGCAATTTCAGAGCTCTTCAGTTTTGGCCTCTTCTGAAGAGAGAGTTGTTCATTTGTTTTCAGATAGACAATGTCACAACTGTGGCATACATCAATCGTCAAGGAGGGACTCACAGTCCTCTGGCTATGAAAGAAGTATCTCGAATTTTGGTTTGGGCGGAATCCAGCTCCTGTCTAATCTCTGCGGTTCATATCCCAGGTATGGACAATTGGAAAGCGGATTATCTCAGTCGCCAAACGTTGCACCTGGGCGAATGGTCTTCACCCAGAGGTATTTCCTCAGATTGTTCAAATGTGGGAACTCCCAGAAATAGATCTGATGGCTTCTCATCTAAACAAGAAACTTCCCTGGTATCTGTCCGGATCCAGGGATCCTCGGGCGGAGGCAGTGGATGCATTATCTCTTCCTTACAAGTGTCATCCTGCCTATATCTTTCCGCCTCTAGTTCTTCTTCCAAGGGTATTCTCTAATATTCTAAAGGAATGCTCGTTTGTCCTGCTGGTAGTTCCAGCATGGCCTCACAGGTTTTGGTATGCGGATCTTGTCCGGATGGCCTCTTGCCAGCTGTGGACTCTTCCGTTAAGACCAGTCTTTCTGTCTCAAGGTTCTTTTTTCCATCAGGATCTCAAAACCTTAATTTTAAGGTGTGGAGTTTGAACGCTTGATTCTTGGTCAAGAGGTTTCTCTGACTCTGTGATTGATACTATGTGACAGGCTCGTAAATCTGTATCTAGAGAGATATATTATAGAGTCTGGAAGACTTATATTTCTTCAGGATGGTTTAGATAAAGGTTTGTCCGCAAGTTTCTTGAAAGACAAATCTCTGCTCTTTCTGTTCTTTTTCTCAGAAAGATTGCTAATCTTCCTGATATTCATTGTTTTGTACAAGCTTTGGTTCGTATAAAACCTGTCATTAAGTCAATTTCTCCTCCTTGGAGTTTGAATTTGGTTCTGGGGGCTCTTCAAGCTCCTCCTTTTGAACCCATGCATTCTTTGGTCGTTATATAACTTTCTTGGAAAGTTTTGTTTCTTTTGGCCATCTCTTCTGCCAGAAGAGTCTCTGAATTATCTACTCTTTTTTGTGAGTCTCCTTTTCTGATTTTGCATCAGGATAAGGCGGTGCTGCGAACTTCTCTTGAATTTTTTACCTAAGGTTGTGAATTCTAACAACATTAGTAGAGAAATTGTGGTTCCTTCATTATGTCCTAATCCTATGAATTCTAAGGAGAAATCATTGCATTCTTTGGATGCTGTTAAAGCTTAGTAATATTATGTTGAAGCTATTAAGTCTTTCCGAAAGACTTCTAGTCTATTTGTCATCTTTTCCGGTTCTAGAAAAGACCAGAAAGCTTCTGCCATTTCTTTGGCATCTTGGTTGAAATCTTTATTTCATCATGCCTATGTTGAGTCGGGTAACACTCCCCCTCAAAGGATTACAGCTCATTCTACTAGGTTAGTTTCTACTTCCTGGGCGTTTAAGAATGAAGCTTCGGTTGATCAGATTTGCAAAACAGCAACCTGGTCCTCTTTGCATACTTTTACTAAATTCTACCATTTTGATGTGTTTTCTTCTTCTGAAGCAGTTTTTGGTAGAAACGTACTTCAGGCAGTGGTTTCAGTTTGAATCTTCTGCTTATGTTTTTTCATTAAAATTTTATTCTGGGTGTGGATTATTTTCAGCAGGAATTGGCTGTCTTTATTTCATCCCTCCCTCTCTAGTGACTCTTGTGTGGAAAGATCCACATCTTGGGTAATCATTATCCCATACGTCACTAGCTCATGGACTCTTGCTAATTACATGAAAGAAAACATAATTTATGTAAGAACTTACCTGATAAATTCATTTCTTTCATATTAGCAAGAGTCCATGAGGCCCGCCCTTTTTTGTGGTGGTTTTGATTTTTTTGTATAAAGCACAATTATTCCAATTCCTTATTTTATATGCTTTCGCACTTTTTTCTTATCACCCCACTTCTTGGCTATTCGTTAAACTGAATTGTGGGTGTGGTGAGGGGTGTATTTATAGGCATTTTAAGGTTTGGGAAACTTTGCCCCTCCTGGTAGGAATGTATATCCCATACGTCACTAGCTCATGGACTCTTGCTAATATGAAAGAAATGAATTTATCAGGTAAGTTCTTACATAAATTATGTTATATATATATATTATCATGTTTGTAAGTCAATTCCTAATTTATAATATGAGTTCAAATTAAAGTTTTATCAAGTAAAAGTATATTTTATGAAATAAAATGCCACTTAAAAAAAAAAAAAAGTTTGTATACTAAAAAAACGAATAATTTATAAATAACATTAGTATAAACCTAATTTCATTTTTTATTCTGGTGAGATTCTATTGTGTAACATATAAAGCCATAAACGAAGCTTTAAATTTTGTATGAAACTCTATATTTGTAAATATATAAATAAATTTGTTTTATATTAATTCATGTCTTTTATTTTTTTAACTGTTTGAGATTTTAAGTATTGAAATCAATATATGATTTGTAATAATCATATATTTTGCTCGTCCATCATAGGGAGATTCTATTTTCAATTACATAATTAGACCGCAACAAATTAAAATGCCCAAACAGTAGAAATTTCTATTGCATTTTGTGTTACAGTGTATATGTTGTTGCTCATTAATTCTAGGGCGATTCTTGAAGCGCTCACACGCTAGCTACTTACGTTAACTGCGCAGCATACTCTTCTGAAGCTGGATCGATAGAGTGTGTCTTCTTCCCTATAAGACGGTGACGTATCAAATGACGTTGCGGTAAATCGCTCCTGCGCATTGTGTCTAGGAGTCGCCATCTTCCAACTGGAGTTGTCCTCCCGGATTGGAATACAGTAATGGCGAAGAACTCAGTGGGTTTGGAAAAATCTAATACTTCACATGCTGATATATTAAAAACGCAAAATATTTCATACATGGGGGCCTATCTATCAAGCTCCGAACGATCGGGTTGATTGACACCCCCCTGCTGGCGGCCTATTGGCCGCAAATCTGCAGGGGGCGGCGTTGCACCAGCAGCTCTTGTGAGCTGCTGGTGCAATGCTGAATACAGAGAGCGTATTGCTCTCCGCATTCAGCGATGTCTGTCGGACCTGATCCGCACTGTCGGATCAGATCCGACAGACACTTGATAAATTGGCCTCACTATCTACATTAAAGGGACAGTCTAGGCCAAAATAAACTTTCATGATTCAGATAGAGCATGTAATTTTAAACAATTTTCCAATTTACTTTTATCACCAATTTTGCTTTGTTCCCTTGGTATTCTTAGTTGAAAGCTTAACCTAGGAGGTTCATATGCTAATTTCTTAGACCTTGAAGCCCCCCTCTTTCAGATTGCAACAGTTTTTCACCACTAGAGGGTGTTAGTTCACATATTTCATATAGATAACACTGCTCGTGCACATGAAGTAATCTGGGAGCAGGCACTGATTGGCTAGACTGCAAGTCTGTCAAAAGAACTGAAAAAGGGGCAGTTTGCAGAGGCTTAGATACAAGATAATCACAGAGGTTAAAATTATGTTATTATAACTGTGTTGGTTATGCAAAACTGGGAAATGGGTAATAAAGGGATTATCTATCTTTTAAAACAATAAAAATTCTGGTGTAGACTGTCCCTTTAAAAAAAGCTTGATTGAAAGGTATACTATTATTATAACACAAGTGTATATTTGACTACAGTGTCCCTTTAAATGGATAGTAAAGTCCAAATGAAACTTTCATGATTTAGATAGGGCATGCAATTTTAAACAACTTTCTAATTTACTTTAATCATCAAATTTGCTTTGTTCCCTTGGTATTCTTAGTTGAAAGCTAAACCTACAATTTTTTGTACAGCTAGAGGGCATTAGTTCATGTGTTTCATATAAAAAACATTGTGCTCACGCACGTGAAGTTATTTAAAGGGACATTCCTCGGTTTGCCCTCCCTCAGGGACCCCTATGATGCGAATATTATTGCGCCTAGAGCGGTTTTCCAGGTCCTCAATTTTATTTTGCAGTTTAGTAATAATTGCATTGTTGGTTTCAAGATTGGACCCCTGTGCTGAAGTGAGATCTTCCAGATCACATACCTTCTGTTCAGCCTCTTCTAATCTGTTAGAGCTAACTTTATCTCATGTCTAAGTAAGTTAATATCTTGCTTGATCTCAGATCTTAGTGCATCAAACTTAGGGGTTAATGCCTCAGAGATACTAGACACTAGGGCCTGTACATTGGTTAATTCATTTATAGGCAAAATAGGGGCTGCAGGTATAGATACTTCCGAGAGAACTTCAGGAGCAACCTTTGTCCTCCTTTCTCTCTGTTTAGCTGCCATGACTGGTGAAGGAGTCCGGGAATGGGAGTGAAGGAATTTATCCATGTGCTGTGCAATTCGTGAGTAAATCAGTTTCGTGAACACTTACACCGTGTGCTATATTGTGCAATCTTAACAATAAACATGAAGAAAGAAGAGAAGAGAAGAAAAAAAAAAAAAGGGGGGGGGGAAAGGGAAAAGTGATAGGGGACCCGTACCCTAATTAAGTGATAGTGACGTGACCCTGGGGTAAAAAATTAAACCCAGGGAATTCCGTGAGTGATTTCTTCAGGGGAGAAAAAAAAAAAAAAAAGGAAAAAAAAAGTTTTAACTTAAAGATGAATCCTTAAAGAAGTAGGTGGGAGTCACTTGACCAGCCAAGGTGTTGCATATGACAAAAGGAAAGCAGTTATTGATAGTGGCTAAGGCGCTTCAAAAATCAGCCAACCTTTAGGCTTCAATAATATACTGATATTGAGCAGTGTGTGTTCAATATCAGGGTAAGGGAGGGCTCAGTCAATCAATACTAGGGATAAAAGGGTTGGGGAGAGACCTTAGGTTTCGCTCCCTTCTGCCCCTGAAGAAATCTTAGAATTAAACACATTTATTCCTGAAATACTTGCACAGTTGCTTAAGATTTCTCCCAATCACCCACAGATAGTAGTAGAGAGGATACATAGATTGGGGAGACGATTAACAAACAGACAGGAAGATAACAGACCTAGACCGATAATTGCGAAGTTACTTAATTTCCAAGATAAGGTCACGATACTCCAACATTTTCGCAAAAATCAGCCAATTATGTATAAGGAAAATAAAATCTTAATATTTCAAGACTACTCAGTTGAAACATCTACTAGAAGAAGAAACCTGGCCCCAATCTGTTCAAAATGTATTCAACAAGGCTATCAGGCCTTAATAATTTACCCTTCTAAATTAAAAATCTATGTGAAAGGCGAGATTCATTTCTTTGACAACCCACAAGAGGCAGACAAATTATTGCATCAATTAGATATTCAGGAAAAATAAAAAATTCATGGATAAGATTCATAATTATAGATCTAAGAGTTTGTTAGAATGGACAGAATTTTTTTTTTTTCTTCTTTCCTCTCTTCTCTCTCCCTTTTTTTCCCTCTCCCCTCTCCTGTTCCCCGATTGGGTCTCCCCCCATCTCAGGTGAATGATTAGTCTAGTTGCTAACTTTAAGCTAGTTTCCTGGAATGTGGGGGGTATTTCAACTCCCATCAAAAGAAAAGCAATTTTAACCCACGCAAGGCGGCTTAATTCTCATATTGTCTTCTTACAGGAGACCCACCTAACTCAGGTGGAAACTTTGAAGCTTAGACAAGGATGGGTAAAAGAAGTCTATGCCTCATCAGGTATCGGCAGGAAAAGGGGGGTAGCCATATTAGTGGGAAAAAGGTTAAAAGATGAAATTTTACAGGTCTTGACAGACCCTGAGGGGAGATATATATTTTTAAAGATTAAAATTGATAAGGTTGTTTTTTCACTCTGTAATATATATGCACCCAATATTATTGACCTCGAATTCTGGAACCAGCTCCAGGCCAAAATTCTTGCCTTTAGGGAAGGATATTTAATCCTTGGAGGAGACCTTAATATGGCCCCTCACTGTCCTTTGGACAGATTGAGAGAAAACAGGGAACAAAAAAAGAATAAAAAAGATAATCTAGAATCCAAATTACTGGCGAAAATAAAACAAAATTTGAATATTAGAGACATATGGAGGATTCAGAATCCTGATGTTCGGGAATTTACATGTTTATCTAAGGCACATAAGACTATGTCAAGAATTGATCTTTTTTTAATTGATGAAAGGTTATGCACAGCTAAAGTAAGAGCAAATATTCTACCTGTTTTCCTCTCTGATCATGGACCAATCTCGTTGAATTTTCAATTAGCAGTCTCTGGGTCGGGCTCTGTGCGGTTTCACTTTCCCTCCTTCTTAGCATCAGATATAAAATTTAAAGTACATTTGAGGACAAAATTCGAGGATTTTGTTCAATGTAATAAGGAATACTGGGAACGCCCCCTAATTTTCTGGGAAGCGGCCAAAGCAGTTATAAGAGGCAAAATTATTTCCTATAGTGCAATGATTAGTAAAAAGCTAAGATCCAGAGAAAAAGAATTAAATAATGCGGTGACCAACTCGTACAATCGCCTACTTCTGACCAAAAACCCGATCAATTGGGCAAGCTACATTAGGGCCAAAAACGATAAAGACACATTTGCAATATACAAAGAAACCCAGTCAGATTTAAAATTAAAATCCAAACTATATAGATATGGAAACAAATCTGGCAAATTACTTGCAAACCTGGTTAGGATCGACAGAAAGTCATTACTTATTGAAAAACTTCTTATTGATGGGAAGTTTTATACAGAAAGTACAGATATACATAAAGAAATGACTAAATATTATCAAGAGGTATATTCTCCGAGAAAATCTGATCTATCTCAGGCAGAGGATTTTTGGAGCAAAATTAGCTGCCCCAAAGTATCCGCAGAAGTAGTGGAAACCCTTAATACTCCGATAGAGCTGAAGGAAATAGAGAAAGCGATTTCTGAACTTACCAATAATAAGGCCGCTGGGCCGGATGGTTTACCAAGTGAATTTTACAAGATGCTGTCGTTAGAGATTGTGCCCCACCTCAATAAGGCATACAATGCTATGTACACCCAGGGGAAACCGGTACCGAAAGCCTTCTCAGCATCTTATACAACTCTTATTCTTAAAGGTGGAAAAGATCCAGCACAAAGGGAGTCATATAGACCAATAGCTCTACTAAATGTGGACTACAAGGTCTTTATGTCTATCTTGGCCAAAAGATTGCAAGTGATATTACCAAATATCATACATAAAGACCAAGCAGGCTTCCTAAATTCACGGAATTCCTCAGCTAAAATTAGAGAAGTCCTAGTGGTAGCAGAATACTTTTTTAATTCTGAAAGGGAGGAGAGGGAGGAAGGGGAACATACCCCAGACTTAGCTATTGTGGCAATTGACGCGGAAAAGGCTTTTGATTCTATACAGCACGACCATCTTTTCACCTCGCTGGGTCAATTTGGGTTCAAAGGCAACTTTCTAAAATTTATTTTAAATTTGTATACCCTTCCTTCCACTAGTATAATCGTCAATAACATTGTCTCTTCACAAATTGTGCTCAACAGAGGAACCAGACAGGGCTGCCCCCTTTCTCCCCTCCTTTTCAATCTGTCTATTGAGTCACTGGCTATTAAGATCAGGTCACAGCTGGAAGGTGTTAAGATAGGTAAACAGGAGATGAAATTAGCCTTATACGCGGACGATATCCTTGTTTATCTGTCAAATACTCAAGTTAATATACCCAAGCTCTTACAAATTATTAACCAATTTGGGTTATTTTCGGGGAATAAAACAAACATAAACAAATCAGAGATCTATTGGCTTCGAAAAAACAAAGACTCCTTCCTGAACAGCCCCTTTAGAATAGTTAAGGACTCATTTAAGTATTTAGGTATAGTAATACCTACGAATCCACTTGACCTATATAACCTCAACATCCCTCCAATTCTGACAATATTTAAAGATAAACTAAGGACTTGGGAAAACCTACCCCTCTCTATATCAGGACGGATAGCCCTGTTCAAAATGGTACTTCTTCCTAAATTGCTGTATATATTACAGAATACTGCATTAATGCTATTTGATAGGGACATTCAAAGCCTAAACAGCTGGCTTAGAAGCTTCATATGGCAAACGAGAAAACCTAGGATAGCCCTGAATAAATTGACACAAGCCAAGATATTTGCAGGATTCGCATTACCTAACTTGCGGCTTTATAATCTTTCTTTCTTTCTTAGCACGTATTGCGGCAGACTGGATCTCCGGCAATAATTATGTTCTAAACAATGCATTGGAAGAGAGCATCTGTGATCCATACTTACCTTGCGCACTATTACATTGCGCTCCAAAGGACATGCCACTTAGAATCAAGAAAATTAAAGCGATTTTTAACCCATTAAAGGCATGGTGGAGGATAGGGAAGCTTCTTTCCTTTAATTGCAAAGTTTCCAAATATCTTCCCCTTAGGGGTAATCCATTATTTCAAGCTGGTCTAGACTCAGCTATCTTTAAAAAGTGGTATTCAGTGGGACTAAAAACGATAATACAATTTATCGATGAAGAGAATAAGTGTCTCAGAACATTTGAAGAAATTAAAAACAGCTTCAATCTCTCTAACAAGGAGTTTTATGCTTTTCTGCAAGCAAGGCATTATGTATCTGGGTTACTGAGGGAGGGTGAGTGGAACTGGGAGCTGGGTGACCTAGAGGACTGGCTTACATTAGTTAAAGGGACACTGAACCCAAATTTTTTCTTTCGTGATTCAGATAGAGCATGACATTTTAAGCAACTTTCTAATTTCCTCCTATTATCAAATGTTCTTTATTCTCTTGGTATCTTTATTTGAAATGCAAGAATGTAAGTTTAGATGCCGGCCCATTTTTGGTGAACAACCTAGGTTGTCCTTGCTGATTGGTGGATAAATTCATCCACCAATCAAAAACTGCTGTCCACAGTGCTGAACCAAGAAAAAAAGCTTAGATGCCTTTTTTTCATATAAAGATAGCAAGAGAACGAAGAAAAATTGATAATAGGAGTAAATTAGAAAGTTGCTGAAAATTGCATGCTCTATCTGAATCACGAAAGAAAATTTTTGGTTACAGTGTCCCTTTAAGAAGGGCCGCATGTCCATCTCTTACTGCTACTATCTTTTAGGAGCTCAAGAGGGGAAACGTACTTTAGAGAAAATTGCTCAAGACTGGAGACTAATCATGGCACTAGAGCATGTTGATTGTAAATTCATTCAAAAATCCATTCACAAAGTGGCTCAGGCCACTCTCTCAGCAACATGGAGAGAAGCGCATCTTAAATTGATACATAAATTTCATTATACACCAGAAAAAGGGCATAATCTTCAGAATCCGAATTTTCAAAAGTGTCCGAAATGTTCTCTGGTTGCAGCTGACATCATACACATGATGTTTAAATGCCCCCTGATTAGTCAGTTCTGGCGTAAACTTGAATTTTGGATTAACACCTCTCAAGATTTCTCCCTTGGAGTTGTCACCAAGCTTAATCATTTTCTGCTGCGACAATCAGGCAGAACAACATTTGAACGAAAATATAATAAGTGTCTCCATTTTAGCAGCCAGATACATAATATTTAAAAAATGGAAAACGAAAGAATTACCTTCGGTGGTAGAAATAAAAAATGACCTTAAAAAACAATGCATTTTAGAGCAACGTGATACGATCTTCAACAATGAGAGTGACATCAGAAAATTCTTTGGTAAATGGGCACCATTTATTAAATCCCTCCCGATTACAGAAATAGAGTATATTATATTCCCCTTTAAAAACACAGAGCTGGTTTTACTGGGGCTTTGGTGAATGGATTGGACTCAGGAGAGTTGGTAGGGGGGGGGGAGGAGGAGGGAGGACTGAGGAGGAAGAATCCTTCCCCTTATTATTATTTTTTTTTTCTCTCTTTGTTTTTTGTTTTGTTTTGTTTTGAGTTGCCAGTTTTTTGTTTTTTTTTTGTTTTTTTTTTTTGTTTTTTTTTTAGGGTTAGTAATTGTATGGAATTACAAATAAAAATATTTCAACAGGATAACCTTAAAACTTAAGGATTAATAGAGTTAATTTATTTTCTTTTTTTTAGGCTATCAGAGGCCAGAAAAAGCTTAGAAAATATTAGAGGGTTTTATGTTTGTTCTTTCTTGTTTTACCTTCTCTTTTGCTCATATGCAGGAATACTTGAATTGTCAATTGCTGGCCTAACTTACTTTACTTACTCTTTTTGAAATCAAATGTATTTGTTTAAACATGTTGAAATATACAATAAAAAATGAATATAAAAAAAAAAAAAGGGACATTCCATCCAAAATTGGGGATGTACATGGGCGCATTTCAATTTTTATTAGAAACATTTTTGCAATATACATGTACTAGCAAAAATGCTTCTAGTAAAAGCTATAGCTCAGGGGTGGGCAGACTTTTGTAAGGCAAGGGCTACCTTTAGTTTTATTCCAAGTGACGTGGTCACCAAACAAAAAAAACACCAGTAGCTGGCTGAAAATTGTATTTTTGCCTCAAATAGGACCTGCTGGCTGAAAATTTTATTTTTGCCACAAATAATACAGCTTTAAAAATCAGCCGCGCTTTTTAATAATAAATACAGCCGCGCTCTTTACTTACTGCGAGAGCTCTCTCTTTACGTCACGCTGGGACCATCAAGCAACCTTATCTGTGTACCGCGCATGCGTATGAATAAGTAGTCTCACAATCAAGACGGCTCAAGTCTAGTGCTAGTAGAGTAGTCAAGCCTGGAACACATGGGAAACCCACAGCTCAGGTACAACGATGACAATTAACTATTCTCAGCCAATCATAGACAGACTCATTCTACAAAGTAATTTTATTGTCTGGACGCCATGTCAGGTTGATTAGGGGGCAGTGAAAGCGGCAGGACCTGCAGGCTCTGTACCGCCACCTGAGGGGTAGTAACAGACCCTCGGAAAAAAACAACACCAGACCATTCACCCAACAGAGCCTGGTGACAAGTAACGGAGGACAGAACTAGAAAGTAGCAGCAGAATATCAGACAGAGCAGGACCTGGAACTGCCAAACCCAGGAAAACCGAGCAGCATCTTAGCCTGGCGCATGAAGAGTCAGTACTTTGGACTGACTTTTGAGACAAAAAGTAGGAGAGTTTGGGACAGGCAGTAACAAAAGCTGGGGCAGCGAATTCAGCTACAGCCACATTGCGCATGCTGAAGAACACATACCGCTCTCACTCACTCAGGCTCTTCACTCAGAATCTAGATGTGTGAGAAATGTTTCTCTTATTATGCAGACTTTTGAGATCTTCCAGGCGGTCACCTCAAAATTCACTCATGCCAGGGGGGGGGGGGGGGGGGGATTTTATTGCTGGGGCATCATTTTTTTGCTGGGGGGCTGAGGGCATCATTTTATTGCAGGGGGGCTGAGGGCATCATTTTATTGCAGGGGGGCTGGGGACATACTTTTATTGCAGGGGCTGTGGTCATCATTTTATTGCAGGGGGCTGGCCTGGGTTTTCATTTTATTGCTGGGGACATCATTTATTGCAGGGGGGCTGGGGGCATCATTTTATTGCTGGGAGCATCATTTTATTGCAGGGGTGCTGGGGCATCATTTTATTGCAGCAGGGCTGGGGGCATCATTTTAGTGCAGGGGCCTGGGGACATCATTTTATTACAGGGGGGCTGGTCTGGGGGCTTAATGTTATTGCTGGGGGCATCATTTATTGCAGGGGGGCTCAGGGCATCATTTTATTGCAGGAGAACTGGGGGCATCATTTTATTGCTGGGAGCATCATTTTATTGCAGGAGGGCTGGGGGCATCATTTTATTGCTGGGCGCATCATTTTATTGCAGGGGGCTGGGGGCATCATTTTATTGCAGGGGGGCTGAGGGAATCATTTTATTGCAGGGGGGCTGAGGGCATCATTTTATTGCAGGGGGGCTGGGGCCTGGGGACATACTTTTATTGCAGGGGCTGTGGTCATTTTATTGCAGGGGGCTGGCCTGGGGTTTCATTTTATTGCTGTGGGCATCATTTATTGCAGGGGGGCTGGGGGCATCATTTTATTGCTGGGAGCATCATTTTATTGCAGCGGGGCTGGGGACATCATTTTAGTACAGGGGGCTGGGGACATCATTTTATTACAGGGGGGCTGGTCTGGGGACTTAATGTTATTGCTGGGGGCATCATTTATTGCAGGGGGGCTCAGGGCATCATTTTATTGCAGGAGAACTGGGGGCATCATTTTATTGCTGGGAGCATCATTTTATTCCAGGAGGGCTGGGGGGCATCATTTTATTGCTGGGAGCATCATTTTATTGCAGGGGGGCTGGGGGCATCATTTTATTGCAGGGGGACAGAGGGCATCATTTTATTACAGGGGGGCTGGGGCCTTGGGACATACTTTTATTGCAGGGGCTGTGGTCATCATTTTATTGCAGGGGGCTGGCCTGGGGTTTCATTTTATTGCTGGGGGCATCATTTATTGCAGGGGGCTGGGGACATCATTTTATTGCTGGGAGCATCATTTTATTGCAGGGGTGCTGGGGCATCATTTTATTGCAGGGGGGCTCAGGGCATCATTTTATTGCAGGAGAACTGGGGGCATCATTTTATTGCAGGGAGCATCATTTTATTCCAGGAGGGCTGGGGGGCATCATTTTATTGCTGGGAGCATCATTTTATTGCAGGGGGGCTGGGGGCATCATTTTATTGCAGGGGGACAGAGGGCATCATTTTATTACAGGGGGGCTGGGGCCTTGGGACATACTTTTATTGCAGGGGCTGTGGTCATCATTTTATTGCAGGGGGCTGGCCTGGGGTTTCATTTTATTGCTGGGGGCATCATTTTAGTGCAGGGGCCTGGGGACATCATTTTATTACAGGGGGGCTGGTCTGGGGGCTTAATGTTATTGCTGGGGGCATCATTTATTGCAGGGGGGCTGAGGCATTATTTTATTGCAGGAGAACTGGGGGCATCATTTTATTGCTGGGAGCATCATTTTATTGCAGGAGGGCTGGGGCATCATTTTATTGCTGGGAGCATCATTTTATTGCAGGGGGGCAGGGGGTATCATTTTATTGCAGTGGGCTGTGGGCATCATTTTATTGCAGGGGGGCTGATCTGGGTCTTCATTTTATTGCTGGGGGCATCATTTATTGCAGGGGGGCTGGGGGCATCATTTTATTGCTGGGAGCATCATTTTATTGTAGGGGTGCTGGGGGCTTCATTTTATTGCAGGGGGCTGGAGCCTGGGGGCATCATTTTAGTTCAGGGGCCTGGGGACATCATTTTAGTTCAGGGGCCTGGGGACATAATTTTATTGCAGGGACTGGGGCATCATTTTATTGCAGGGGGGTTGGCCTGGCGGCTTCATTTTATTGCTGGGGGCATCATTTATTGCAGGGGGGCATCATTTTATTTCAGGGGGGCTGGGGGGCATCATTTTGTTGCTGGGGGCATCATTTATTGCAGGGGGGGCTCAGTGCATCATTTTATTGCAGGGGGGCTGGGGGCATCGTTTTATTGCTGGGAGCATAATTTATTGCAGGGGGCATCATTTTATTGCTGGGAGCATCATTTTATTGCAGGGGGGCTGGGGGCATCATTTTATTGCAGCGGTGCTGGGGGCATCATTTTATTGCAGGAAGCTGGGGCATCATTTATGACTGGCGGATCATTTTGTTATAAAATATGATTTGACTGTCTTCCTTGGCCGCTGACTCCTATTGGTCTAGTGCATGTTACGTGAGGTGTCACTAATAAAAGCTCAATAACACAGCTTGGCATACCATCATGTGTCACAATACCTCAATATATGGTTTTAAAATTGTATAAAGTAAATACACAGCTGTAATTTGCAGCTAACCAGCTTGCCTTAGTTATAGTAAGTACCTGCAACTAAGCTTAAGCAATTTACACCATTTCAGTAAGGTTATGTGAAATTGGACATCAATGTCTGTCTACAGCAAAGAATGCAACTGCAAAGTTAAACTTTACATTCATTGTAACTTGGTGTAACTAAGGTACTTTTTGTTTAAATGTAATGCCAGATTTGTTTTCCGTTGCATATAAAATGCACATTTATGAGAAGGCATGCCAATGTACACTACTTAACTGCTTTCTATAATGGCTGGGGCTATGAATAAAACCTCATTACAACAGGTAGCTGCCGTACCTTGGTATTCTAAATAAAGCATTACCATCTTTAAAAAAAATAAAAAAAATCCATCACCCTTGTGTACTGTGTAGTGTGTGTGCTGTCTATTTTGCCTGTGTGTGTGTGTGTGTGTGTGTGGGGGGGGGGGCTATTAACTTAATGTGTGACAGATTTGTTATAACATTTACAGAGGGTTTCTTATGTGTGTGTGTGTGGGGGGGGGGGGGGGGGCTGTCTGTGTGTGGCTGTGGAGGGGAGGGCTGTGTGGGTTGTGTGTGTGGGCTGTCTGTGTGTATGTGGGCTGTCTGTGTGTGTACACCTGTGTATGTATGTGTATGAGTGTGTGGATGTATGTGTATATAAGTATCTCTGTGTGTGTATTATATCTGTGTGTTTGTGTTGCACAGTGCATTGGCCCATTTCTTTTAAGTATTTTTCGTTCTGTGTAGAGGCCCCGCAATGTCATTCTGCCTAGGGACATGCACTTGCTAGGGCCGGCCCTGGCATCTCTGTAATGTTCTTGTTATCATAAGAAAACACATAAAAATAAGGCCCAGTTCAACTCAACTGTTCCTAATTGTCAGCATAATTCCTTATTATATACATAAACAGTTGTTCTAATAGTACAAATTGTATATTGCAATATTTGCAATGTTATAGTTCTCCACATTAGTGGATTTATATGGTTTTGTTTATATAAAATATTGTGCATTACCTTAAATGATTGTTCTACCATTTTTTTATTTCAAAAGCTGTGGGGGGGCGGAGATTGGACGGGGTTGGAGGCGGAAATTGGACAGGGTTGGAGGCGGAGATTGGGCGGGGTTGGAGGCGGAGATGGGGCGGGGAGAAAGGGGGCCCCATTTTGTCATCCTGCCTTGGGCCCCGCAATGGCTAGGGACGGCCCTGAATAGATTTTAATTATTTATAGATACCTAGAGATATATTCCCAAACTAATGCTCAAACGGCACTTTGATGAAACATCCATTGCATGTAAAAATAGCCTTGACAATGAAGATATGAAGACAATATTGACACTTAGAAATCTTGAGAAAGAAAGTGAGGGATATCCCCAACAGTTCGATCAAGAAATTGTAATCTCAGATGCAGATCTCCTAGACCTGAGCATATATGAAGAAAAAGGAGATGATATCATACATAGTGGAAATCCATGGTTTTTATTTCTGGCTAGTAATCCAAATGATACTTAACAATCTTCAATAAATTGGTTTGCGAAGATCTGGTTGAAATAGCCAAAAATGCCCCCTCCCGAATCAAACACGTCAGTTTAACCAAAAAATAAAGGGTAGCCCTCAATAAACTCATGGAGGACACTGATGTGGTGTTCCGTGCAGCAGATAAGGGAGGGGGCATCATTGTACAGGATAGGGCAACCTATCTAAAAGAGGCCATATTTTTATTCACGTGTATTATAAGCCCTTGTTAGCACTAATCCGATGTCCAACACTTAAGACCAGAGGACTTAAGTGTTTAGTGCTATTTGATTACCATATCTCGTCTAGATTACGAGTTGTGCGTTATGAGCGAAAAAGCAGCGTTATGTCTCTTTTTCACTACCGCTGCTATTACGAGTCTTGTAGGTATAGCTGTACCGCACCCTTTTTTTGGCCATAACGCAACGTAACTACTGCACCTTTGAAAAAGTCCTTTTTCAATGGGACCTCCATAGTGCCGGTATTACGAGTTTTGCCTGGGAGGCCAAAAAGTGAGCGGTACAGCCTATACCGACAAGATTCGTACCGCCATCTAAAGTCAGTAGTTATGGGTTTTGCTCTACAACGCTGTAGCATAAAATTCATAACTAAAGTGTTACAAAATACACTAACACCCATAAACTACCTATTAACCCCTAAACCGGGGCCCTCCCGCATTGCAAACACTATAATTCAAATATTAACCCCTAATCTGCCGCTCCGGACATCGCCGCCACTATAATAAACATATTAACCCCTAAACCGCCACACTCCCACATCGCAAACACTAGTTAAATATTATTAACCCCTAATCTGCCGCCCCCAATGTCACCGCCACTATACTAAAGTTATTAACCCCTAAACCTAACCCTAAGTCTAACCCTAACACCCCTAACTTTGATATAATTAAAATAAATTTAAATAAAAATTACTATCTTTAACTAAATAATTCCTATTTAAAACTAAATACTTACCTATAAAATAAACCCTAAGCTAGCTACAATATAACTAATAGTTACATTGTAGCTATCTTAGGTTTTATTTCAGAGCTAAGTTTGTATTTATTTTAACTAGGTAGACTATTTAGTAAATAGTTATTAACTATTTACTAACTACCTAGTTAAAATAAATACAAAGTTACCTGTAAAATAAAACCTAACCTGAGTTACACTAACACCTAACATTGCACTAAAATTAAATAAATTACATTAATTAAATACAATTAACTAAATTACAAAAAAATAAACACTAAATTACACAAAATAAAAAAGAAATGATCAAATATTTAAACTAATTACACCTAATCTAATACCCCCCAAAATAAAAAAAAAATCTAGCCTAAACTAAACTGCCAATAGGATTTTTTACCCTTTAATTCCGATTGGCTGATAGAATTCTATCAGCCAATCAGAATTCAAGGGACGCCATCTTGAATGACATCATTTAAAGGAACCTTCATTCTTCAAGATCCAGCAAAAGTAGAGGATGCTCCGAGACGAATGTCTTGAAGATGGAGCCGATCCGCGTCGGAAGGATGAAGATAGAAGATGCCGCCTGGATGAAGACTTCTGCCCGCCTGGAGGACGACTTCTTGCCGCTTGGATGAAGACTTCTCCCGGCTTCGTTGAGGACTTCTGCCCGCTTGGATGAAGACTTTTCCCGGCTTGATGAGGATGGATGTCTGGTCTTCAAAAACTGTAAGTGGATCTTCGGGGGTTAGTGTTAGGTTTTATTAAGGGTTTATTGGGTGGGTTTTATTTTTAGATTAGGGTTTTGGGCACAGAAAAAGAGCTAAATGCCCTTTTCAGGGCAATGGGGAGCTTAGGTTTTTTTTATTTGGGGAGTTTGGTTGTGTGGGTGGTGGGTTTTTCTGTTGGGCGGTTGTTTGTATTTTTCTTTACAGGTAAAAGAGCTGATTTCTTTGGGGCAATGCCCTGCAAAAGGTCCTTTTAAGGGCTATTGGCAGTTTAGTTCAGGGTAGGTTTTTTTGTTATTTTGGGGGGGCTTTTTAATTTTTAATTGGTAGTTTATTTTATTTTATTAGAATAGTTAATTTATAGTTTAATCTTATTTTTTTTATTTCACAGGTAAATTTTTCTTTATTTTAAGATAGTTATATTGTAACTTTTAATTTAAAGTTAGGGGGTGTTAGATTTAGGGGCTAATAGTTTAATTTAGTGTTTTGCAATGTGGGGGGCCTGCGGTTTAGGGGTTAATAGGTTTAGTTTATTAGTTGGGATGTGGAGGGCTGGTGGTTTAGGGGTTAATAAGTTTAGTTTATTAGTTGCGATGTGGGGGTCGGCGGTTTAGGGGTTAATACTTTATTATAGTGTTGTCGATGTGGAGGGCCGGCGGTTTAGGGGTTACTAGATTTATTTAGTGTTGTCGATGTGGGCGGTCGGCGGTTTAGGGGTTAATAGATTTATTTAATAGTCTCGATGTGGGTGGGCGGCAGATTAGGGGTTAATAGGTGTAATATAGTATTTTCAATGTGGGAGGGAGGCGGTTTAGGGGTTAAAGTGAATGTAAGCTAATGATGTTCAGAATCCTCCTCAGCATTTCTGTAGTGTGTCTTAATGTAATCGCTATGTTATTTTTAATATCCAAACTACGGATTCGGCAATATATATAACTATAATTTTATACCGCTTGTGTTGAGACTCCTCCCAGATGCTGTTTCCTTGTTGTACAGTATGTGACGTATAGAGCGGTCCCATCCGCTCTATACATATCTCTCAAGTGAGCTCCCAAAAAACTATGCACCTTGCGCATGCGCTAATCTCCGCTCTCTGGTCATTCGCATATTCGCGAATCTACACTCTATCAGAATGATTTTGCTTAGCGCATGCGCAGAACTAACGCATGACATTTCAGGAAAGGGGTTGAATGCCCCGGGGAGGAATCAAAGATCAGGAATTAGATTTGTGATGAAGTCTCAATCAAAAAGGCAGTATGGCGGGCGGAGGAATGACGCAAAGAGCGACAGGATTAAAAGGTAAAATTTGGCTAAGTTTATTAATTTGAAAAAAAAAAATGATGAATTAAAGTATACCTAATTTGGCAAAAAGATTACTATGGCGTTACTGGATGCACTAGAGTTTACATTCACTTTAATAGGTAGTTTATGGGTGCTAGAGTACTTTTGTGAAACATTTTTATTTGCAAAATCCATAACTACTGGTCTCAGATCGCGGAATGGCTCACGGTGGTATAGGCTGTAACGCAAGCATTTTATCCGGATTGCACAACCTGTAATACAGCGGTATGGAAAATCCGCACTCAAACTTAATGTTTTGAGTGCGGAATGGAGGGTTGTGTTAAGGCTAAAATGCTTGCGGTATAGTTATACCGCAGCGACTTGTAGTATGCGTTACCTGCCATTCCACGCACAATGGCCAATTTTTCAGTGGTATAGCCGTACTGCACCATAACGCAAAACTTGTAATCTAGCTGTGTGTTAGTACAAATGTCAGCGTGTTGGCATTCCTTCATACATGCAGACATATATTTAACCACACATGTCAATACCCTTCAATATAAAAAGGATATACAGTAGTACTGTATAGGTATACTATAGGGATAAGAATATTTTTAAGAGCTAAAGGAAGTAAAGATGTTAGTATTCTTGAAACGAGCAAGCTCCAGCCACAAGAAAGCAGATAGCAGCCGTTAACAACACTGCAAGAAGCAAGGAATAAAGCTGATAATCGATCCAGTTTCCAAAGTCAAGTGGCCACTGCCGTTCTTCACAGTGAATCTTAATCCAGGATGGAAAACAGGAATAAATTTACAGTTTGAGACACCGTATAAGTCCAGGATGTCAGCTTTCCATCAGGGACTTGCCTCCTTCAAAAGCCGCTCCAGGCTATAAGTCAGTGCCATTAACGCTGCAGGTGTACTTCAAACACGGAAGGGACATACAACTGTGATACAGCAAAGCACCGCTAACAGTTTAGAAAGGAAGCACATAGAAGTTATTATTTTTGAGCCCACCTCCCTCACAGCACATCTGGATTAAAGACAGAGCCTGCTCAGATAACTTAGTATGAAGTTTGAAGGATACGGTTACTCTGTGTGTGTTCATATACACAGAATCAAGTAAGACTATTGTCCCATTTTATTTATGGATTATGAAACTGGGAGCATTGACTATGATACAGCCATTCATTGACTATTGATCAAGTGTGTGTTCATGAGTGTCAATACATTTTTAATAATGTTCAAAAACATTTTTTTATTTTATATATATATTTTATTTTTTTCAATCTTTTATTTCCAGTGTTTATTTACTAATTTCACACCAGAACTAGCCACTAGTTCTCAGATAGTTGCTCTGTTGAGTAGGGCCCAGATCCACCCCTTTCTGTTTTAAGTTAAGTTAATATTTATGCAGAAACTAATAGATATTATTGAATTTTGGTTTAGCAATCTGTATAAAGGTGTTTATGTCTTTAATACTTTTTGAGACGTGTATTGTGTATGTTTCAATAAACAAACCAGATGTCATCTTTTAAACATCAAAAAAATAATAATTCTAATTGATAATTGGAAAACCATTTTGCAATTATCTTAGCACAGCTGAAAACTGTTGTGCTGATTAAAGAAGCAATACAACTGGCCTTCATTAGACTAGATTGAGTATCTGGAGTATCTGCAATTGTGGGTTTGATTAGAGGCTCAAGATTGCAAGAAACAGAACTTTCTTCTAAAACTTGTCAGTTTATTCTTTTTATGAGAAATGAAGGCTATTCCATGCAAGAAATTGCCAAGAAACTGAAGATCTTGTACAAAACTGTGTACTACTCCCTTCACAGAACAGTGAAAACTGACTCTAACCAGAGTGGGAGGCCCCGTTGCACAACTGAGCAAGAAGACAAATACATTAGAGTGTCTAGTTTGAGAAACAGATGCCTCACAGATACTCAACTGACAGCTGTATTAAATAGTCCCAGCAAATACCAGTCTCAACATCAACAGTGAAGAGGCAACTCCAGGAAGCTGACCTTCTAGGCAAGGTTGCAAAGAAAAAGCCATATCTCGGACTAGCCAATAAAAAGAACACAGACACTGGACAGAGGAAGATGAGGAAAAGTGTTATGAACAGAAAAATCTAAGTTTGAGGTGTTAAGATCACAAGACCATTTGTGAGACTCAGATTAAATGAAGAGATGCTAGAGGAGTGCTTGACATCATTTGTCAAGCATGGTGGAGGCAATGTAATGATCTGGGGCTGCTTTGGTAGTGGTAAAGTGGAAAATTTATACATGGTGAAAGGGACCTTGAAGAAGGAAGACTATCATTTAATTTACAACTCCATGCCATACCGGCTGGACAGCTAGCTCAGCATGCTAAGGCACTGTGGCTGAGCTCTGTAGCAACCCAAGGGTTGCAGGTTCGATCCCCGGTGAGGTCCACTCAGCCTTTCATCCTTCCGAGGTCAATAAAATTGAGCAGCGCCTTGAGACCCTTATGGGTGATTAGCCGCGCTTTACAAGTACCCACTACATACTTCATACTACCCTGTGGATGTCGCTTGATTGGAGCAAATTTCCTCCTACAACAGGATAATGACCAAAAGCACAGCTCCAAACTATGCAAGAACTATTTAGGGAAGAAGAAGTCGGCTGGTATTCTGTCTTTAATGGAGCGGCCAGCACAGTCACCAGATCTTAACCCTATTGAGCTGTTGTGGAAGTAGCTTGTTGTATGGTACGTAAGAAGTGCCCATCAAGCCAATCCGCATTGTGGGAGGTGTTTCAGGTACCATGGGGGGGAATCTCTTCAGATTACCTCAACAAATGTACACCTATCCTCAAAAGACCTCTTGATTTAGCCTCCCCATCCAGGCCACTTCTCTCTGCTAATCCTTCTTGATCTCTCTGCAGCTATTGATACTGTTGACCATCCTCTTTTGTTCCAAACCCTCCAATACTTCAGCATTTTAGACACATCACTCTTGTGGTTTTCTTCCTACCTGTCTAACCGTACCTTTAGTGTAGCCTTCTCTGGTGCATCCTCTGCACCTTTACCACTTTCTGTTGGGATACCACAAGGCTCTTTCCTTGGTCCCCTTCTCTTCTCAATCTATACGTCATCATTATGTTCCTTATTAAAGTCCCATGGGTTTCAATATCATTTGTATGCTGATGACACCTAGATCTACCTCTCTGCACCTATCCCGTTCCTTGCTAACACGTGTCACTATCTGTCTTTTTTATTTCATGAAAGCTGACTACAACAGTTTAACAGTTTACCCACTTAATCACTATAAATGTTACTTTGCATATCATGCCTATGTTTATAGCGCTCTACAAATAACTGATAATAATTATAACTATATGACCAATAACGAAGCCTAAGCCTCAAGATAGAGAAAGTGCGCTAACAAGCTAAAAGTATACACACCACATTAAAGGATACTTACATTTATTAAATGAAATAGACAAATTACATCAAAAATATATAGAAATTAGCGGTAGGGACGTCTCCCTTGTATAAGAAATAATAGTCTGTGCAAATATTTGCAAATAGCAGCTAACAATAAGTAGGATGTAAATAAATGTTAAAAAACAAATGTTAAAAAACAATCAATCTTAAATGTATGGCATAATATTGATACTATTCATAAAAGCAAGGATTATTAATAAAAACAAGCACCAAGTCCAGAAATATAATCACAGTGTAGATGGCCGTGTGCAAATGAGCATCAATATTGTAGCATTACGGCTTGAGTTCGTAACAAATTGGTGCCACAAACAGATACAATGTACTGTACCGTGAGTCAAGAGGGTACTTGGAGGGTGTTACCGAGGAAAGGGAATCTTACGGTCAAAGCTTGGACCTCAGCTGCAGTGACTGCCGTTCCTGGAAAGTTGCAGTGTACAGACCTCTGCACATGTGAGTCGGCGTCTGACGTCACAAACTTCCGCTCTTCTCAGGTAATGGGTTGTCGTTCCAGCAGCGTGAGAAAGAAAACAGCTGATTGCTGTGTGCTGATGAGAACTTGCTGCAAGAGCAGATTTAACTGCTGTAGATGTATCCGTTGTTCCAATAAACTGGTAGGGCACAAGTTATCCCTTACCTTGGGATATACAAAGATACTGGTAACCCGGGTTAAAGTTGCAGTACAGGCTGTACTGAGATATCCCTTAGTGTTTCAAAGATACAGTGTCACAGTGTCACATATGCAAGCGACGCGTTTCGCCCTCCCTTGGGCTTTATCAAGATGCATGTGACAGGTAACTGAGAGTCTTTTATAGTGATCCATTCATTTGTAATTGGTTAATGCATTCAGTTGTAAAGGTAACACCCTCCAGGTGGTTAAGGTGGTATCTTCATTACTTCTCCCTTTGGGATCTATTTCCTTTAGTTGCTAGGTAACACCCTCTATGCAATAAAGGTGGTATATCCTTGGTGAATCATTATCGATTTTATGTGTTTGTTGATAACAAAAAAAATATAAAAAAGCTGTCTGTGCATTACATAAACAATAACGACTGTATTGTGACAAAAAACCATACTGGTTTTGTGAATTGCTCGTCCTAAATCTAATTATAAGCTAAGAGAAATTTTCTTATATATTATTAGGCACTCCCTTGAGTGAACATATATGCTAAGAAAATATATAAAATATCTTATAAATAAATATATAGATAAAAGTAAATTGACAATATAAAGAATGTGAACCAATCAAAATAATTGAAAGTATGTAAAGTGCATGTGCATATGAATAAAAGGTGCTACTGAACAGATTTATTCAAATAAAAATGGAGAAAGGTCCAATTCTGAGTTGAGGCCTTTTGGAAATAAAGTGTCGTATTTGTAAATCAATTCCGCTTCTTGTATTAAGAGTGATTTTTCTGTGTTACCTCCTCTCCAATGTCCTTTGACTTTTTTTATCCCCCAGAAATTGAGTGCTTTAGTGTCCCTGTGATGTTTTTCTTTAAAATGTTTATAAAGTGAAGTGTCATCCCTACCTTTTTCTATACACAACAAGTGTTCCCTAATTCTATCCTTTAGGGATCTAGTGGTTTCACCAAAATAAAAAAGATTACATGTACATTTTAATGCATAAATAATATTTTTGTGATTGCACCTAATTAGATCTTTAATTCGAAAATTAATTTCTGAGCTGTTTATTTTTAAAGTCTTCAATTTAGAGCTGTGTTGACAGGCCTTACACGTATAACATGGAAAAAAACCTGCTGGTATTTTACCCTCTAAGTCTTTCTGAGTTGGATTTTTATTCCTTTTCAGTTTACTGGGAGCTAGCTGCATTTTAAAATTATTCGCTCTTCGAAAAATAAAAGTTGGTTTGTCTGCCAGGTGTTTCCCAATTATGTTGTCTTCTTTTAAGAGGGGCCAGTGTTTTTTTATTATCTTTTTGATTATATTATGATCTGCACTATAATTCGTGATAATGGGAACATTAATCAGACCGTTCTCTTCTCTCTTTTCAGTTTTATACTTTAAAAGTTCATTTCTATTAGTTAAACGTACTTTAGAAATAGCATTTCCGATTTTAGCTTTCTCATATCCTCTATCCTCAAATTTTTTTGCTATTAGAGTGACCTGATTCTCAAAATCTTCTATTCTTGAACAATTCCTTTTAATGCGTAGCATTTGTCCATAAGGGATGTTATCTTTCCAGATATTCAAATGGCAACTATCTGCATGAATCAGATTATTACAATCGACTGGTTTAAAATGGGTCAATTTACTTTTATCTATATATTTATTTATAAGATATTTTATATATTTTCTTAGCATATATGTTCACTCAAGGGAGTGCCTAATAATATATAAGAAATTTTCTCTTAGCTTATAATTAGATTTAGGACGAGCAATTCACAAAACCAGTATGGTTTTTTGTCACAATACAGTCGTTATTGTTTATGTAATGCACAGACAGCTTTTTTATATTTTTTTTGTTATCAACAAACACATAAAATCGATAATGATTCACCAAGGATATACCACCTTTATTGCATAGAGGGTGTTACCTAGCAACTAAAGGAAATAGATCCCAAAGGGAGAAGTAATGAAGATACCACCTTAACCACCTGGAGGGTGTTACCTTTACAACTGAATGCATTAACCAATTACAAATGAATGGATCACTATAAAAGACTCTCAGTTACCTGTCACATGCATCTTGATAAAGCCCAAGGGAGGGCGAAACGCGTCGCTTGCATATGTGACACTGTGACACTGTATCTTTGAAACACTAAGGGATATCTCAGTACAGCCTGTACTGCAACTTTAACCCGGGTTACCAGTATCTTTGTATATCCCAAGGTAAGGGATAACTTGTGCCCTACCAGTTTATTGGAACAACGGATACATCTACAGCAGTTAAATCTGCTCTTGCAGCAAGTTCTCATCAGCACACAGCAATCAGCTGTTTTCTTTCTCACGCTGCTGGAACGACAACCCATTACCTGAGAAGAGCGGAAGTTTGTGACGTCAGACGCCGACTCACATGTGCAGAGGTCTGTACACTGCAACTTTCCAGGAACGGCAGTCACTGCAGCCGAGGTCCAAGCTTTGACCGTAAGATTCCCTTTCCTCGGTAACACCCTCCAAGTACCCTCTTGACTCACGGTACAGTACATTGTATCTGTTTGTGGCACCAATTTGTTACGAACTCAAGCCGTAATGCTACAATATTGATGCTCATTTGCACACGGCCATCTACACTGTGATTATATTTCTGGACTTGGTGCTTGTTTTTATTAATAATCCTTGCTTTTATGAATAGTATCAATATTATGCCATACATTTAAGATTGATTGTTTTTTAACATTTGTTTTTTAACATTTATTTACATCCTACTTATTGTTAGCTGCTATTTGCAAATATTTGCACAGACTATTATTTCTTATACAAGGGAGACGTCCCTACCGCTAATTTCTATATATTTTTTATGTAATTTGTCTATTTCATTTAATAAATGTAAATATCCTTTAATGTGGTGTGTATACTTTTAGCTTGTTAGCGCACTTTCTCTATCTTGAGGCTTAGGCTTCGTTATTGGTCATATATTTGTGTCTGATACAAGCAGAGATTGTATCTTTAGAGTAAGTGTTTAGCAATACCATCCTTAGCGCGCACCAATCCACTTTTTTAGATCTATCTCTTCATTTATCTCTGATTTTGAGTGTGCTGCTTTGGACACCATATTTTATTTTATTTTATTATTATACCCCTTAACAGCATTATGGAAGACCTTTTTGACTTTAGGGATAAAATATACTTGGAATTAAACAGTGATAGCAAGTCCATTACACATAACCATTCTATTCCCAATTTATCAGACTTAATGAATGAACTAGAATCAGCTATGATAAAAGAGCTAAAACAAAAAATGGAGCTAGTATTCTTAAATAGGTACACAAGTAAGGGTATTATCCCTAGAGGTTTACAGTTCAGTAAAAATTGTACTTTCACATTAAGTGATGAACTACAGGCAGAATGGACAGACACACTTAATACAGCCTCTAGGGGGCTCATAGAAATTTTAAAAAAATCCCGTAAAGAAACATTATTAACAATAGAGACTAATATTTCTAGTCTGAAAGATAAATTAAAGGGGTTGAAGGAGGAAACAGAATTCAAGGAAAAACAAAAAGTGATAATTAACAAACTAGATAATCTGAATAAAGATCTATTGAGATCAAAATGGGGAAAAATGGAAAGGGACATTAAGGATAATACTGTTAAAAGTACAGACACAAACAAAGAGACAGATCAGCAAAGTTCCACAAAACCTTATAATAGAAATAACAAAAAAGAAAACCCCTCCAGAAATTACAATCAACAATACCACTCTCAAAATGTGAGTCATAACAATAGCCATCCTAATTATAATTATAATCAGGAGAATACCAACAACTATCCTAGACGTAATTATAACAATTACAGAAACCAAAATTATTGGAATTCTGAACACTACCGACAATATAACCAAGGATATCGAAATAGTTCCGATTATCAGAATTATGATAACAGATATCGAAATAATTATGGCTACCATCATAATAATTCTAATCGTGATTATGATTATCAGAGGAGTGACCGTAATCACAATTGGAATGATTGGGAATATCCCAGACATAGAAATAGCTACAAACCGAGAGACATGAGACAAACCAATAGGGACTTCATAACACCCACACACAATAGGTTCCTCCCCCTGAGAGAAGATGTGACAAATTCCGAAAAAAATAGAACTGACATCAAATCGCCTTTTTTAGGCCACAGCCCTCTAAAGGAGGGCTTCTCAAAAAATTTACAAAAAAAAGAAACAGAACAGATACAAAGAAGAAAAAGAAATTTAGAGGTAGAAGGGGAGGAGGAAGGTCTAAACGACCCAAAAAGATTGAGGTAGATAATAATAACAAGAAAAGTGGGATTTTTAATTTGAGCAAAGCCAATCTGACAAAAGAACAAGAAAAACTACTTAATTTAGGCCTCTCTTATGCACCTACTTCTAGGATGAGCAAGTTCAACACCCATATACATATTAAGAAATTTGTTAGAAATTTAACCTTGAAACGCTTTTTTATGAAAAACCCATTAGAAAAACAGAGCACTGTTCCCAATAAGGTGGTGGAAAAATACCAACATACGGATTTAAAACCCAAATCACGTTTTTATCCAGCTTCTTCAAAGGGTAACTATCTTGATACCTTTGAGAAAATAGTCTTAAATGATATCAAAAAATGTGAGCTACCCCATATTAGGAAACAAAATATTAATAAGAAAGAAAGAGAGATACTAACAAAAATGCAGAAAGATTTAGAGGTGACCATAAAGCCGGCGGATAAGGGTGGGGGGTTGTAATAATGGATACTGACAAATATATGGCTGAGGCATTGAGATTATTAAATGATAAAAAAACATATGAAGTACTACCAATGAATCCAACCGATAAGTATATTAAAATATTAAATAAAATTCTTATTGAAGGGAAATCTGAAAGACTTCTTAATGAACGTGAATTTAATTATCTGACACCTAAACATTCCAAAATCCCCATTTTTTATTTCCTCCCCAAAGTGCATAAATGTCTCATAAATCCACCAGGGAGGCCCATTATTTCTGGGATTAACTCGATTTCTGCCAATCTATCCCAATATATAGACCGATTTCTACAACCTCATGTTACTAAGTTAAACTCACACTTGAAAGACTCAACTCAATTATTAAATATTTTGAACTCTATGAAATGGGAGGATGGAATGATAATCGCAACATGCGATGTATCATCACTATATACTGTGATTGACCACAAACAGGGAGTAGCAGCAGTTAAGAAATTTCTATATAGTGATATCAATATGGAAGTCAAACAGAGTGATTTCATATTAAATAGCATCCAATATATATTGGAGCATAACTTTTTTTCTTTTGATGGTAAATTTTACAGACAGATAGAGGGCACAGCCATGGGCACGAGGTTCGCACCGAGTTATGCAAATTTGTTTATGGGGTTCTGGGAAGAAGAATTCTTCAATAATGACCCCCTCGGTGCGAACCTCGTGCTCTACAAGCGCTATATAGACGATTTGTTTCTAATATGGAAAGGTCCTGAGAATGAATTAATTAAACTCTTTGAGAGAATGAACTCGAATAACTATGGCCTCAAATTCACAAGTCATTATAGTCAAACTCAGGTTAATTTCCTAGACTTGGAAATTATGGCAGTTAAAGATAAATTAGAAACTAAGACCCATTTTAAACCAGTCGATTGTAATAATCTGATTCATGCAGATAGTTGCCATTTGAATATCTGGAAAGATAACATCCCTTATGGACAAATGCTACGCATTAAAAGGAATTGTTCAAGAATAGAAGATTTTGAGAATCAGGTCACTCTAATAGCAAAAAAATTTGAGGATAGAGGATATGAGAAAGCTAAAATCGGAAATGCTATTTCTAAAGTACGTTTAACTAATAGAAATGAACTTTTAAAGTATAAAACTGAAAAGAGAGAAGAGAACGGTCTGATTAATGTTCCCATTATCACGAATTATAGTGCAGATCATAATATAATCAAAAAGATAATAAAAAAACACTGGCCCCTCTTAAAAGAAGACAACATAATTGGGAAACACCTGGCAGACAAACCAACTTTTATTTTTCGAAGAGCGAATAATTTTAAAATGCAGCTAGCTCCCAGTGAACTGAAAAGGAATAAAAATCCAACTCAGAAAGACTTAGAGGGTAAAATACCAGCAGGTTTTTTTCCATGTTATACGTGTAAGGCCTGTCAACACAGCTCTAAATTGAAGACTTTAAAAATAAACAGCTCAGAAATTAATTTTCGAATTAAAGATCTAATTAGGTGCAATCACAAAAATATTATTTATGCATTAAAATGTACATGTAATCTTTTTTATTTTGGTGAAACCACTAGATCCCTAAAGGATAGAATTAGGGAACACTTGTTGTGTATAGAAAAAGGTAGGGATGACACTTCACTTTATAAACATTTTAAAGAAAAACATCACAGGGACACTAAAGCACTCAATTTCTGGGGGATAAAAAAAGTCAAAGGACATTGGAGAGGAGGTAACACAGAAAAATCACTCTTAATACAAGAAGCGGAATTGATTTACAAATACGACACTTTATTTCCAAAAGGCCTCAACTCAGAATTGGACCTTTCTCCATTTTTATTTGAATAAATCTGTTCAGTAGCACCTTTTATTCATATGCACATGCACTTTACATACTTTCAATTATTTTGATTGGTTCACATTCTTTATATTGTCAATTTACTTTTATCTATATATTTATTTATAAGATATTTTATATATTTTCTTAGCATATATGTTCACTCAAGGGAGTGCCTAATAATATATAAGAAAATTTCTCTTAGCTTATAATTAGATTTAGGACGAGCAATTCACAAAACCAGTATGGTTTTTTGTCACAATACAGTCGTTATTGTTTATGTAATGCACAGACAGCTTTTTTATATTTTTTTTGTTATCAACAAACACATAAAATCGATAATGATTCACCAAGGATATACCACCTTTATTGCATAGAGGGTGTTACCTAGCAACTAAAGGAAATAGATCCCAAAGGGAGAAGTAATGAAGATACCACCTTAACCACCTGGAGGGTGTTACCTTTACAACTGAATGCATTAACCAATTACAAATGAATGGATCACTATAAAAGACTCTCAGTTACCTGTCACATGCATCTTGATAAAGCCCAAGGGAGGGCGAAACGCGTTGCTTGCATATGTGACACTGTGACACTGTATCTTTGAAACACTAAGGGATATCTCAGTACAGCCTGTACTGCAACTTTAACCCGGGTTACCAGTATCTTTGTATATCCCAAGGTAAGGGATAACTTGTGCCCTACCAGTTTATTGGAACAACGGATACATCTACAGCAGTTAAATCTGCTCTTGCAGCAAGTTCTCATCAGCACACAGCAATCAGCTGTTTTCTTTCTCACGCTGCTGGAACGACAACCCATTACCTGAGAAGAGCGGAAGTTTGTGACGTCAGACGCCGACTCACATGTGCAGAGGTCTGTACACTGCAACTTTCCAGGAACGGCAGTCACTGCAGCCGAGGTCCAAGCTTTGACCGTAAGATTCCCTTTCCTCGGTAACACCCTCCAAGTACCCTCTTGACTCACGGTACAGTACATTGTATCTGTTTGTGGCACCAATTTGTTACGAACTCAAGCCGTAATGCTACAATATTGATGCTCATTTGCACACGGCCATCTACACTGTGATTATATTTCTGGACTTGGTGCTTGTTTTTATTAATAATCCTTGCTTTTATGAATAGTATCAATATTATGCCATACATTTAAGATTGATTGTTTTTTAACATTTGTTTTTTAACATTTATTTACATCCTACTTATTGTTAGCTGCTATTTGCAAATATTTGCACAGACTATTATTTCTTATACAAGGGAGACGTCCCTACCGCTAATTTCTATATATTTTTGATGTAATTTGTCTATTTCATTTAATAAATGTAAATATCCTTTAATGTGGTGTGTATACTTTTAGCTTGTTAGCGCACTTTCTCTATCTTGAGGCTTAGGCTTCGTTATTGGTCATATATTTGTGTCTGATACAAGTAGAGATTGTATCTTTAGAGTAAGTGTTTAGCAATACCATCCTTAGCGCGCACCAATCCACTTTTTTAGATCTATCTCTTCATTTATCTCTGATTTTGAGTGTGCTGCTTTGGACACCATATTTTATTTTATTTTATTATTATACCCCTTAACAGCATTATGGAAGACCTTTTTGACTTTAGGGATAAAATATACTTGGAATTAAACAGTGATAGCAAGTCCATTACACATAACCATTCTATTCCCAATTTATCAGACTTAATGAATGAACTAGAATCAGCTATGATAAAAGAGCTAAAACAAAAAATGGAGCTAGTATTCTTAAATAGGTACACAAGTAAGGGTATTATCCCTAGAGGTTTACAGTTCAGTAAAAATTGTACTTTCACATTAAGTGATGAACTACAGGCAGAATGGACAGACACACTTAATACAGCCTCTAGGGGGCTCATAGAAATTTTAAAAAAATCCCGTAAAGAAACATTATTAACAATAGAGACTAATATTTCTAGTCTGAAAGATAAATCAAAGGGGTTGAAGGAGGAAACAGAATTCAAGGAAAAACAAAAAGTGATAATTAACAAACTAGATAATCTGAATAAAGATCTATTGAGATCAAAATGGGGAAAAATGGAAAGGGACATTAAGGATAATACTGTTAAAAGTACAGACACAAACAAAGAGACAGATCAGCAAAGTTCCACAAAACCTTATAATAGAAATAACAAAAAAGAAAACCCCTCCAGAAATTACAATCAACAATACCACTCTCAAAATGTGAGTCATAACAATAGCCATCCTAATTATAATTATAATCAGGAGAATACCAACAACTATCCTAGACGTAATTATAACAATTACAGAAACCAAAATTATTGGAATTCTGAACACTACCGACAATATAACCAAGGATATCGAAATAGTTCCGATTATCAGAATTATGATAACAGATATCGAAATAATTATGGCTACCATCATAATAATTCTAATCGTGATTATGATTATCAGAGGAGTGACCGTAATCACAATTGGAATGATTGGGAATATCCCAGACATAGAAATAGCTACAAACCGAGAGACATGAGACAAACCAATAGGGACTTCATAACACCCACACACAATAGGTTCCTCCCCCTGAGAGAAGATGTGACAAATTCCGAAAAAAATAGAACTGACATCAAATCGCCTTTTTTAGGCCACAGCCCTCTAAAGGAGGGCTTCTCAAAAAATTTACAAAAAAAAGAAACAGAACAGATACAAAGAAGAAAAAGAAATTTAGAGGTAGAAGGGGAGGAGGAAGGTCTAAACGACCCAAAAAGATTGAGGTAGATAATAATAACAAGAAAAGTGGGATTTTTAATTTGAGCAAAGCCAATCTGACAAAAGAACAAGAAAAACTACTTAATTTAGGCCTCTCTTATGCACCTACTTCTAGGATGAGCAAGTTCAACACCCATATACATATTAAGAAATTTGTTAGAAATTTAACCTTGAAACGCTTTTTTATGAAAAACCCATTAGAAAAACAGAGCACTGTTCCCAATAAGGTGGTGGAAAAATACCAACATACGGATTTAAAACCCAAATCACGTTTTTATCCAGCTTCTTCAAAGGGTAACTATCTTGATACCTTTGAGAAAATAGTCTTAAATGATATCAAAAAATGTGAGCTACCCCATATTAGGAAACAAAATATTAATAAGAAAGAAAGAGAGATACTAACAAAAATGCAGAAAGATTTAGAGGTGACCATAAAGCCGGCGGATAAGGGTGGGGGGGTTGTAATAATGGATACTGACAAATATATGGCTGAGGCATTGAGATTATTAAATGATAAAAAAACATATGAAGTACTACCAATGAATCCAACCGATAAGTATATTAAAATATTAAATAAAATTCTTATTGAAGGGAAATCTGAAAGACTTCTTAATGAACGTGAATTTAATTATCTGACACCTAAACATTCCAAAATCCCCATTTTTTATTTCCTCCCCAAAGTGCATAAATGTCTCATAAATCCACCAGGGAGGCCCATTATTTCTGGGATTAACTCGATTTCTGCCAATCTATCCCAATATATAGACCGATTTCTACAACCTCATGTTACTAAGTTAAACTCACACTTGAAAGACTCAACTCAATTATTAAATATTTTGAACTCTATGAAATGGGAGGATGGAATGATAATCGCAACATGCGATGTATCATCACTATATACTGTGATTGACCACAAACAGGGAGTAGCAGCAGTTAAGAAATTTCTATATAGTGATATCAATATGGAAGTCAAACAGAGTGATTTCATATTAAATAGCATCCAATATATATTGGAGCATAACTTTTTTTCTTTTGATGGTAAATTTTACAGACAGATAGAGGGCACAGCCATGGGCACGAGGTTCGCACCGAGTTATGCAAATTTGTTTATGGGGTTCTGGGAAGAAGAATTCTTCAATAATGACCCCCTCGGTGCGAACCTCGTGCTCTACAAGCGCTATATAGACGATTTGTTTCTAATATGGAAAGGTCCTGAGAATGAATTAATTAAACTCTTTGAGAGGATGAACTCGAATAACTATGGCCTCAAATTCACAAGTCATTATAGTCAAACTCAGGTTAATTTCCTAGACTTGGAAATTATGGCAGTTAAAGATAAATTAGAAACTAAGACCCATTTTAAACCAGTCGATTGTAATAATCTGATTCATGCAGATAGTTGCCATTTGAATATCTGGAAAGATAACATCCCTTATGGACAAATGCTACGCATTAAAAGGAATTGTTCAAGAATAGAAGATTTTGAGAATCAGGTCACTCTAATAGCAAAAAAATTTGAGGATAGAGGATATGAGAAAGCTAAAATCGGAAATGCTATTTCTAAAGTACGTTTAACTAATAGAAATGAACTTTTAAAGTATAAAACTGAAAAGAGAGAAGAGAACGGTCTGATTAATGTTCCCATTATCACGAATTATAGTGCAGATCATAATATAATCAAAAAGATAATAAAAAAACACTGGCCCCTCTTAAAAGAAGACAACATAATTGGGAAACACCTGGCAGACAAACCAACTTTTATTTTTCGAAGAGCGAATAATTTTAAAATGCAGCTAGCTCCCAGTGAACTGAAAAGGAATAAAAATCCAACTCAGAAAGACTTAGAGGGTAAAATACCAGCAGGTTTTTTTCCATGTTATACGTGTAAGGCCTGTCAACACAGCTCTAAATTGAAGACTTTAAAAATAAACAGCTCAGAAATTAATTTTCGAATTAAAGATCTAATTAGGTGCAATCACAAAAATATTATTTATGCATTAAAATGTACATGTAATCTTTTTTATTTTGGTGAAACCACTAGATCCCTAAAGGATAGAATTAGGGAACACTTGTTGTGTATAGAAAAAGGTAGGGATGACACTTCACTTTATAAACATTTTAAAGAAAAACATCACAGGGACACTAAAGCACTCAATTTCTGGGGGATAAAAAAAGTCAAAGGACATTGGAGAGGAGGTAACACAGAAAAATCACTCTTAATACAAGAAGCGGAATTGATTTACAAATACGACACTTTATTTCCAAAAGGCCTCAACTCAGAATTGGACCTTTCTCCATTTTTATTTGAATAAATCTGTTCAGTAGCACCTTTTATTCATATGCACATGCACTTTACATACTTTCAATTATTTTGATTGGTTCACATTCTTTATATTGTCAATTTACTTTTATCTATATATTTATTTATAAGATATTTTATATATTTTCTTAGCATATATGTTCACTCAAGGGAGTGCCTAATAATATATAAGAAAATTTCTCTTAGCTTATAATTAGATTTAGGACGAGCAATTCACAAAACCAGTATGGTTTTTTGTCACAATACAGTCGTTATTGTTTATGTAATGCACAGACAGCTTTTTTATATTTTTTTTGTTATCAACAAACACATAAAATCGATAATGATTCACCAAGGATATACCACCTTTATTGCATAGAGGGTGTTACCTAGCAACTAAAGGAAATAGATCCCAAAGGGAGAAGTAATGAAGATACCACCTTAACCACCTGGAGGGTGTTACCTTTACAACTGAATGCATTAACCAATTACAAATGAATGGATCACTATAAAAGACTCTCAGTTACCTGTCACATGCATCTTGATAAAGCCCAAGGGAGGGCGAAACGCGTCGCTTGCATATGTGACACTGTGACACTGTATCTTTGAAACACTAAGGGATATCTCAGTACAGCCTGTACTGCAACTTTAACCCGGGTTACCAGTATCTTTGTATATCCCAAGGTAAGGGATAACTTGTGCCCTACCAGTTTATTGGAACAACGGATACATCTACAGCAGTTAAATCTGCTCTTGCAGCAAGTTCTCATCAGCACACAGCAATCAGCTGTTTTCTTTCTCACGCTGCTGGAACGACAACCCATTACCTGAGAAGAGCGGAAGTTTGTGACGTCAGACGCCGACTCACATGTGCAGAGGTCTGTACACTGCAACTTTCCAGGAACGGCAGTCACTGCAGCCGAGGTCCAAGCTTTGACCGTAAGATTCCCTTTCCTCGGTAACACCCTCCAAGTACCCTCTTGACTCACGGTACAGTACATTGTATCTGTTTGTGGCACCAATTTGTTACGAACTCAAGCCGTAATGCTACAATATTGATGCTCATTTGCACACGGCCATCTACACTGTGATTATATTTCTGGACTTGGTGCTTGTTTTTATTAATAATCCTTGCTTTTATGAATAGTATCAATATTATGCCATACATTTAAGATTGATTGTTTTTTAACATTTGTTTTTTAACATTTATTTACATCCTACTTATTGTTAGCTGCTATTTGCAAATATTTGCACAGACTATTATTTCTTATACAAGGGAGACGTCCCTACCGCTAATTTCTATATATTTTTGATGTAATTTGTCTATTTCATTTAATAAATGTAAATATCCTTTAATGTGGTGTGTATACTTTTAGCTTGTTAGCGCACTTTCTCTATCTTGAGGCTTAGGCTTCGTTATTGGTCATATATTTGTGTCTGATACAAGCAGAGATTGTATCTTTAGAGTAAGTGTTTAGCAATACCATCCTTAGCGCGCACCAATCCACTTTTTTAGATCAATAATTATAACTAGAAGGCTGTAATTGCTGCACATGAAGGATTCTTTGACTAAATCAAAGTTTGAAGGACACATTTATTATTTTACTTAAAATTCATTATTTCTAACCTTGTCAATGACTATATTTCCTATTCAAATTCATTTCATGTATGTTTTCATGGAAAATAATGAAATGTCTAATTGACTCCAAACTTTTGAGTGTATGTCTGAGGGATGTACATGTGTGATGTGTCTGAGGTCGGTAGGGCACTTGAGAGTGTATGTGTGTGACATGTCTGAGGGACACAGGATACAGGTGTGTGACATGTCTGAAGGACACAGGGTACAGGTATGTGACATGTCTGAGGGACACAGGCTAGAGGTGTGTGACGTGTCGGAGGGGCGTAGTGTACAGGCAAATGTACGTGTGTGACATGTCTGAGGTACGCAATGCACAGGTGAGTGTATGCGAGTTGTGTTTCTGAGGGCCATAGGGCACAGGTGAGTTTATGTGTGTGGCATGTCTGAGAGACACAGGGTACAGGTATGTGATTTGTCTGAGTGGCGTAGTGTACAGGTAAATGTACATGAGTGACGTGTCTGAGGTACGCAGGGCACAGGTGAGTGTATGCAAGTTATGTTTCTGAGGGCCGTAGGGCACAGGTGAGTTTATGTGTGTGGCATGTCTGAGAGACACAGGGTACAGGTATGTGATTTGTCTGAGTGGCGTAGTGTACAGGTAAATGTACATGAGTGACGTGTCTGAGGTACGCAGGGCACAGGTGAGTGTATGGGTGCGGCATTCTAATATTACAATTTCCTTGTGCAGTGCTAAAAAGCTACAATGTGACCATATTTATATAATCTATGCAGGTGATGTTAAGATTGAAGTCACAATTAATGCTGAACAAACACATGATCAAAGGGAAGTTCTAAAGCAGGAAATCAGTGGCAATATAAGTACAGGTGAGTGCACGTGCATTATGTGTCTAAGGGGTACAGATCACCTGCCCTATTAGGTAAAGTCAGGTTTTTATTTAGAGGGAGTAAAACACTTGAAGAGTCACTATCTCCCCCCTCCCGTAAAACACAATACAGTACATGTGATGCGCCTGTAATTAGTAGGTGATTATAATATAATTTATGTTTGTAACTCACAGGAAAACTACTGAAATTGTTTTAATGCAATGAGTGTAAAAGACTGAAAACAACTTCAACACAGGGGTAGGAAATGGCTGTGAAAGGGTTAACCTTGCTTATTTCCAGTGTTCTATTCTGATTCCTTTTCCTGTTTTTATTAGAGACACTTCATTAATTCCCTTTGTTTATCTGACATCTTATGTCATATCACTGTGTTACATTCTCTCCTACAAGCAATACATGTTAAGCTAATTAAGGGCTGGATTACGAGTAGAGCAGTAGTTTGCGTTCGAGCATTAGAACCGCTAGAAGTAATTATTCCGCTTTTGTAAATTTGCGTTTAATGCGAATTAAAAGTAAAAAGCTTGCGCTTTTTTGTTCGCAAATTTGCAGTAACAATGAGACTTTGAGAATGACGCAAACACAACATCACATTTCTCCATAGCCTGCAATGGAGCTGAAAAAGTTGAAGAAGAATAAAACACCCACAAGCTGCCCAAACACAATCGCAGTTATTTAAAAGCTCAACATAAGAAGATAATATTGCATATTTCATAATCCAATGTTCTGCGTATAGCGGAATGTTCTCTTTATTGTTAAAGACATATTTAAATATATAACAAAACAGAGGGAGGTGATCCCAGAATTGCTGGAAAAGGCAAAAATTCTAATGTCTCCCAGCTGACCTTGTTGTCTATATTATAGAAAGAGGTAACTGGCTGGGAGTGTGCTTAGAGCATATTACAACATTTAAATCAAAGAAAAAAAACCCTATTGAGAGAATAGGGAAAAGTATGCTCTTTCTATACATCAGGGGCCCCATCCGATATGCAGCGTCGCCCGCAAAAGCCGGCGACGCCGTTTTTTGCGCGGGTTTGGTATCCTATATACAGCGCCGCATATAAATGCGGCACGTATATTTCACCCGTCGGACGTAGTTTTTTCCCCCATAGACTAACATATAAAACCCGCGCAATTTGGTATCCAATATCCAGCGCAAGGCCTTACGTGGCGAAAATGGAGAAAACTTACTCCATTTTCACCTTGCCATAAAATGGGCCTTGCGCTGAGTATGGGAGCACCGTAACTCCCTAAAATGCCTGCAAAAAAAAACCTAACGCATGCGCAATGTCTATCTACCTGTCAACCGCAATCCCCCACCACAATACCTAATAAAGTGTAATAACCCCTTGTTACGGTACCAACAGGATACCAAGGTTAATACCAGATGAACAATGTCCTGCATAGGGAATCAGCAATTCACAACCAAGCCAGTTTTCAGGTTTAAAACAGAATGACATTTATTAAAGGCTAGATGCCTAGTATTTATACAGGTTTGACCCCCCCCCCCCCCAGATGGGGGTTGAAAGACTGTTGTACATTACATGGAGGGAACAAGCCCTTTGACATGATACAATAGAATTATATTACTTAAACACTTCAACCACAAGACACTCTTGGCCCTTCTTATCACTTAGGCGTTTTCTCTCTGGAGGTGATCAAACAATAGAATGCTTAGCACTAATTAGATTATAGCTGGAGCCAGCAACTCTGTCTTTAGAAATTAGTTTCTTAGCTAAACACAATTAACTCCTTCAGTCCTGACAGAAGGGTCTGTCACATATCTCCCCCGTTGTGGAACACTCCGGCAGACCCGGCTTGACCCTTTGGCGGGTCAACCTGGGGATGACCGGACTAGGAGGTGGTAGGCATGTCAGTTTGCCAGGACAATCCATCTGTATTCCCGTTATGAGAGAGAATTCCTGTCCATACAAAGAAGGGTTCAACTTCCTCAGTGCCCAGACTAGGGCTAAACAGTCCTTCAAAATCCCATCAGCTTCTTTACGAGTTTTCTGTACCTGCTCTTTATAGGTATCCACAATCCCTTCATACTGACATAGGGTGCCCTTGAGTTGCTGCACCTCACTATGAGCCAGCGTCAGCTTCTCCTCAAGTGTCGCTAAGTTTGTCTTTAAGGTTTCATGTCCCACTCTCAAGCTGGTGTTTTCTGCAGTCTGTCGGTGCAGCTTGTCTAGCAGAGATTCACGTTCTAAACGTGCTTTTTCCTCTGCGCTCCTCTTCTCCTTCATCAGCGCATTGTAACGGGACCTCCACATATCAATAGCGGATAGAGATTTACTGAGCTCAGCGTCCTGGGGCTTAGCAGCAGGTGGGTCAGTCTCTGCTGCACGGATCTGGGCACGGGTAGTCACAGAGTTAACATCAGCGGGACCCATAGGAGCGTAGGCAGAAACAAGGGGGGCCAAGTCATTTCCAAGAAGAACATCAGCAGGTAAGTCCTTCTTGACCCCCACATTCACAGGTCTAGCGCCCACTCCCCAATCCAAATGTACCCTGGCAACAGGTAGGCTGAACACATCGCCCCTTGCTACCCTCACAGCCACAGTGTCTCCAGTGTACTGTTTCTCAGACACCAAATTCTTTTGAAGCAAGGTCATGGTAGCACCAGTATCCCGTAGACCACTGACCTTCTTCCCATTCACTTTAACCAGTTGCCGGTTATTCCGGTGGGCAGCTTGCACAAGGTCTGCCTCATGTAGGATGCTCCAGCATTCTTGCGCCTCTACGTAGCGGGCCGCAGGCTGAGGATTACGTGGGATTCCGCCGGCAGGTCTTCTCCAGGACTGCGCTTGGTTCGCTGCGTTTAGGGGACACTCTGGTCTTTTGTGCCCTAGTTGCTTACATCCAAAGCATCGAATCGGTTGTGAGTAGCCCCGCAAATTGAACAGGGCTCTCTGAGGGTAGTTCGTGGCCGGAGGCCGTGTGGTATAGCGGTGCGCCGGGGTTTGGTAACTGGCAGCTGCTGGGGTGACTGGGGGTCTGTACTCCACTCTAGCAGGGGGCTTAGTGGTAGCAGTGTCCAGTTTGCGGGCATCCGTATACTCATCTGCCAAGCGAGCCGCTTCCTGCAGGGTGGAGGGTTTACGGTCCCGAACCCACTCTCGAACTCCTGCGGGTAACTTGTCGAAGCAATGTTCCAACAGGAATAGCTGCAGCACCTCTTCCCCAGATATGGCTTGGCACCCCGCTATCCAGTGAGCTGCTGTGCGGTGCACCTTACATGCCCACTCAAGGTAGGAATCTCCAGCTAATTTAACAGTGTCTCTGAACCGCCTCCGGTATGCCTCCGGTGTAACCGCATACCTGGAGAGCAGAGCCTCTTTTACCGTATTATAATCCCTGACTTCCTCATCTGGAATGGCCCGAAAAGCCTCTCTGGCCCGGCCGGATAATTTTCCAGATAATATCGTGACCCAGTCCTCTGCGGGTACCTTGTGTAGTGCACATTGCCTCTCAAAATCCGCAAGGTACCCATCAATCTCTCCTTCTGTTTCCAGGAAGTTTTTAAAAGCTGCAAAATTTACTTTTCTCTTTTCCATCTTAGTCAGTATTGTAATAATCCCCCTCTTCCTGAGGTTACTGGCTTGTGTAGTTGCTCTTCTGGGCGATAAGGTTCATTCCGTCGCTTGCCACCAATTGTTACGGTACCAACAGGATACCAAGGTTAATACCAGATGAACAATGTCCTGCATAGGGAATCAGCAATTCACAACCAAGCCAGTTTTCAGGTTTAAAACAGAATGACATTTATTAAAGGCTAGATGCCTAGTATTTATACAGGTTTGACCCCCCCCCCCCCCGATGGGGGTTGAAAGACTGTTGTACATTACATGGAGGGAACAAGCCCTTTGACATGATACAATAGAATTATATTACTTAAACACTTCAACCACAAGACACTTTTGGCCCTTCTTATCACTTAGGCGTTTTCTCTCTGGAGGTGATCAAACAATAGAATGCTTAGCACTAATTAGATTATAGCTGGAGCCAGCAACTCTGTCTTTAGAAATTAGTTTCTTAGCTAAACACAATTAACTCCTTCAGTCCTGACAGAAGGGTCTGTCACACCCCTAAACCGCCACTCCCGGACCCCGCTGCCACCTACATTATATGTATTAACCCCTAAACCGCTGCTCCCTGACCCCACCGCACCTAAATAAAGTGTTTAACCCCTAAACCGCCGCTCCTAGACCCCGCCGTCACCTACATTATATGAATTAACTCCTAAACTGCCGCTCCCGGACCCCGCCGCATCTAAATAAAGTGTTTAACCCCTAATCCGCTGCTCTCGGACCCCGCCGCCACCTACATTAAAATTATTAACCCCTAATCTGACCCCCCTACACCGCCGTCACCTACATTAAATATATTAACCTCTAATCTGACTACCCTGAACCGCCGCCACCTACATTAAATGTATTACCCCCTAAACCTAAGTCTAACCCTAACACCCCCTAACTTAATTATTATTTAAATAAATATAAATAATATTAATATTATTAACTAACGGCTAGATTTAGAGTTTGCCGTTAGCCGTCAAAATCAGCGTTAGAGGCTCCTAACGCTGGTTTTGGGCTACCGCTGGTATTTAGAGTCGGTCAGGAAAGGGTCTAACGCTCACTTTGCAGCCGCGACTTTTCCATACCGCAGATCCCCATACGCCATTTGCGTATCCTATATTTTCCATGGGATCTTTCTAACGCCGTTATTTAGAGTCTTGGCTGAAGTGAGCGTTAGAAATCTAACGACAAAACTCCAGCCGCAGAAAAAAGTCAGTAGTTAAGAGCTTTCTGGGCTAACGCCGGTTCATAAAGCTCTTAACTACTGTGCTCTAAAGTACACTAACACCCATAAACTACTTATGTACCCCTAAACCGAGGCCCCCCCACATCGCCGCCACTCTATTAAATTTTTTTAACCCCTAATCTGCCGACCGCACACCGCCGCCACCTACGTTATCCCTATGTACCCCTAATCTGCTGCCCCTAACACCGCCGACCCCTATATTATATTTATTAACCCCTAATCTGCCCCCCACAACGTCACCGCCAGCTACCTACAATTATTAACCCCTAATCTGCCGACCGGACCTCACCGCTACTATAATAAAGTTATTAACCCCTAATCCGCCTCACTCCCGCCTCAATAACCCTATAATAAATAGTATTAACCCCTAATCTGCCCTTAACTATTTAATAGCTACCTAGCTAAAATAAAGATAAATTTACATGTAAAATAAAAACTAACCTAAGTTACAATTACACCTAACACTACACTATACTTTAATAAATTATTTCTATTTAAGCTAAATACTTACCTGTAAAATAAACCCTAAGATAGCTACAATATAAATAATAATTACATTGTAGCTATTTTAGGATTTATATTTATTTTACAGGTAACTTTGTATTTATTTTAGCTAGTTAGAATAGTTATTAAATAGTTATTAACTATTTAATAACTACCTAGCTAAAAGAAATACAAAATTACCTGTAAAATAAATCCTAACCTAAGTTACAATTAAACCTGACACTACACTATCATTAAATTAATTCAATAAATTAACTACAAATAACTACAATTAAATACAATTACATAAACTAACTAAAGTACAAAAAATAAAAAAACCTAAGTTACAAAAAATAAAAAAAATAAGTTACAAACATTTTAAAAATATTACAACAATTTTAAGCTAATTACACCTAATCTAAGCCCCCTAATAAAATAACAAAGCCCCCCAAAATAAAAAAATGCCCTACCCTATTCTAAATTAAAAAAAGTTCAAAGCTCTTTTACCTTACCAGCCCTTAAAAGGGCCTTTTGTGGGGCATGCCCCAAAGAAAACTGCTCTTTTGCCTGTAAAAGAAAAATACAACCCCCCCAACATTAAAACCCACCATCCACATACCCCTAATCTAACCCATACCCCCCTTAAATAAACCTAACACTACCCCCCTGAAGATCATCCTACCTTGAGTTGTCTTCAGCTAGCCGACCCACCGATGGAACCGAAGAGGAGATCCGGAGCGGCAGAAGTGATCCTCCAAGGGGCGCTGAAGAAGTCTTCCATCCGATGAAGTGATCCTCCAGGCGGCGCAAAAGAAGTCTTCCATCCGGGCGATATCTTCCAAGCGGCGCAGAAGAAGTTTTCCATCCGGGCGATGTCATCTTCCAAGCGGGGTCTTCTATCTTCTTCTTCAGGATCCAAGCTACAGTTCTTTAAAAAGAAAATGGGACATGAAAAGAATTACACACAATATCTAACTTATTACCAAGTTCCTTTAGATATGTGGAGAATGCAGGTCCTGATGTTAGTGGTTTGGTCCCCAGGGCAGTTCTGCCCACAAAGTCTTTCTGCTGCATACTTAAACCAAACTTTCTAAGTCTTGTCAAAGACAACGCCCTGGTTATAATTTACGACAAGTCCAGCCAATGCAAACAAGTCTTAGCTCCCAGTATGAGTCTCCAAGGGGAGGAGCATTCCGCATTCTTACACACAGTTACACAGTTAAGGAGAGGGGGGAAGGAGGGGGTATCAGCTTACAGCTTTTCTGAAAGCAGATTTCACACACAGAAAAAGGCAATTCACATTAACCTTTTCCAGGCTGAAACACAATACCACCTCTGCTGGATAGCCAATCCAGGTATCAACTACTCCACATGATTGTATCATGACAGACATTAAACACTAAATAAATGCTAGATAGAATTATGCATTCAAAGAAAAGATTAGTCTAAGAATAAGATGCAGATGTTTTTTTTAAAGTTTCATTAGTTGTTTAAATAGTGACAAAATAAGTGTAAAGTTTTAATGCCTATAATACAATGGGAGCTGCCATGTTGTAACTTAGGTTACCTTCTCTGCTGTGGCCAATTAGAGACAGTTATAAATAGGTCAAAAGAGCAGTTAGTCTAAGATAGAGAAAGCAAATTTGAAAGCTATAGACTAATATGAAAATATTTATTTAAGTACATAAAAGCCAAAAAATATGTAAGAATGGAAATGTTGGTCCATTAAATTCTGAAATGAGGAGTTTAGTTACTGAAGATCAGAAGGTAGAAGTATTTTTTCAGTATATATCAAGGAAAAGTCAATTGTTGTAGAATTGCAGATCAGTGTTAGAACAACTTTGCAGAAAACATGTGATTGGCTTACACAGGGTAAAGTGAATAAAGGGATAGAAAGGTCAAAATTGAAATGTGCATAGGTGCATTTTGCAAAGATTCTTCTAGTAAACGTTATTACATTGTTTCAGTGGCATACACACTTATGCTGTGAGGACCCATGCACTAGTATTTAAAGGGATACTAAACCCATTTTTTTTTCTTTTGCGATTCAGAAATAGTATGCAAAGCAACTTTCTAATTTACTCCAATTATTATATGTTCTTCCTTCTCTTGCTATCTTTATTTAAAAAGTAGGAATGTAAAGCTTAGGAGCCAGCCCATTTAATGTGCAGCACCCTGGATAGCACTTGCTTATTGGTGGCTACATTTAGCGACTATTAAGCAAGCATAAACCAGGTTATAAACTAAAAATGGGCTAGTTCCTAAGCGTTACATTCCTGCTTTTTAAATAAAGATTGCAAGAGAACAAAGAAAAATGTAATATAAGCACAATTAAAATGGATTGCGAAATCGCTTGCGCAGACATGTTTGCGCCTCTTTTGTAATCTAGCCCTTAATGTTTTGTGTAAGGGACATGGCATATTGATATGTATTTTGTGTGAGAGATGAGGGTTACAGGTAAGTGTGCACTTGTGTGGTGTGTGAGAGAGAGGTGTTACAGGAAAGTGTGTACATATGTTTGTCAGAAGTTTGGTACAGGCGAGTGTGCATATATGTTGAGTCTGAGTTAACCTGGTTACAGGTGAGTGTGCATGCATGTAGTGTATGAGTTACACGAATCACAGGTAAGTGCTTGCATATTTGTTGCGTTTGAAGTGCCTGTATCACAGGTGAGTGTGCATAATATGTGTGATAATCTGCTAAATAAGTATCTTGTGCCCATATAAATGTGTGTGTGACCAAATGTGACATGTGTGTATTCTCACTGTATAGGCCATACGGATGTGACGCCTTCAGATGGCTCAGAGGTTGAGCACGGAGAAGAACCATATGTGTGTGATCAGGTGAAGACTGAGGAGGATGAAGTTCCTATAAATACTGCTACAGGTGATTGGCACATATTAAGTATAAGGAAGATTCTGTGATGGTGACATTTTGTCTCCCTGGTAAATAAGTTTTATGTTCTCAGATGGTTACACAGCAGACAGTGTAAGTCTTAGGTAAACATTTACCAAATACAATATTAAGCAAACTAAGACCTAGATTACAAGTTGTGTGGTATGGCTAGAATGCTGAAGAAATTGACCTTTGCGAGCGGAATATTCATCTCACCCTATTACAAGTGGCGGCGGTACGGCTAGAACGCTAGCGTTTTAGCCTGTAGCCCAACTCTCCATTCCGCACTCAAAAAATGGCTTTTGAGTTTGGAATTTTTATGTCACCCGTATTACAGGTTGTGCGGTCCGGCTATTAAGCTAGCGTTATAGCTTATACCGCAATGATTCATTCCGCTATTATAGGCCAGTAGTTATGGATTTTACGAAACAAAAATGTTTCTCATAACTTATAACAAAAATGTTACAAAGTACACTAACACCCATAAACTACACTATTAACCCCTAAACCGCCCTCCCCCCGCATCGTAAATACTATAATAGACCTATTAACCCCTAATCCCCCCCACATTGCCAACACTAAATAAAGCTATTAACCCCTAAACCGTCAACCCCCCCCCACATCGCCAACACTAAATAAACCTATTAACCCCTAAACCCCCACATAGCCAACACTAAATAAAGCTATTAACCCCTAAACTGCTGGCCGCCCACAGTTTTTTTAGTAGTGTTAGGATTTTAAAATTTTTATTTTTGGTATATTTTATTTTTTTAAAAGAGTAAGTTAGGTTTATTTATAGTTTAAGCTTAGGTTTTTGATTTCACAGGTAAGCTTTTATTAATTTGAAGGTAGTTATATTGTAACTTTAATTTAAAGTTAGGGGGTGTTAGTTTTAGGGGTTAATAGTTTAATTTAGGTAGTTTCGATGTGAGGGGCCAGTGGTTTAGGGGTTAATAGGTTTATTTAGGTAGTCGATATATATGGGGGTTTAAGGGTTATTAGGTTTATTTATGTAGACGTGATGTGGGTGTTTGGTGGTTTAGGGGTTAATAGGTTTAGTTGAGTATATGAGATATAGGGGCGGCAGATTAGGTGTTAATAGTTTTATTTAGGAGTTAGCGATGCGGGTGGGCGACGGATTAGGGGTTAATAGGTTTATTGTAGTGTTAGCGATGCGGGTGGGCGGCGGATTAGGGTTTAATATCTTTATTTTAATAGTAGCAATGTGGGGTTCGGCGGTTTAGGGGTTAATATTTTTATTTAGTGTTGGTGATGTCGGGGGCGGCGGTTTAGGGGATAATAACTTTATTTAGTGTCTGCAATGTCGGGAGGCGGCGATTAGGGGTATTTAGACTAAGATTTTTAGATAACCTCCTTGTCCCTATGGACATCAATGGGGAATGCGTTATAGCGATCGCCATTCCGCAATCGCAGGTGTTAGTTTTTTTTCTAACACTTTTTCTCCATTGATATCTATGGGGGAAAACGTGCACGAGCACATAAAGTCAGGACTTGGCATTTGTGCGGTATGGAGCTTAACACACCATAATGCACAGCACAAGAAGGTTTTTTGGTAACTTTTAATGGGGGTGCTATGGAAAGTGCGATACCACAAAATTTTTAGCGTTATTTACGCACAGGGTTTAACGCAAAACTTGTAATTTAGGTCAAAATTAATCTGCTGATTTTGCCATAAAACTCTGTAATAGTCCTCTCAGCTCCTCCCTGTGACTTCAATTGTTGTCAACTGTATAAAGTTATTTGCCATTTAGAGGATACATTTGTTTGATTAGTTTAAGCACTTTGTGTTTTTATCGCTGTGTATTTGACATGCACAGGTGAGTGTATGAGTGTGACATGTCTGAGGGACACGGCACAGGTGAGTGTATGAGTGTGACATGTCTGAGGGACACGGCACAGGTGAGTGTATATGTGTGACATGTCTGAGGGACACAGGGCACAGGTGAGTGTATATGTGTGACATGTCTGAGGGACACAGGGCACTGGTGAGTGTATATGTGTGACATGTCTGAGGGACACGGGGCACTGGTGAGTGTATATGTGTGACATGTCTGAGGGACACAGGGCACAGGTGAGTGTATATGTGTGACATGTCTGAGGGACACAGGGCACAGGTGAGTGTATATGTGTGACATGTCTGAGGGACACAGGGCACAGGTGAGTGTATATGTGTGACATGTCTGAGGGGCACAGGTGAGTGTATATGTGTGACATGTCTGAGGGACACAGGGCACTGGTGAGTGTATATGTGTGACATGTCTGAGGGACACGGCACAGGTGAGTGTATATGTGTGACATGTCTGAGGGACACGGCACAGGTGAGTTTATATGTGTGACATGTCTGAGGGACACAGGGCACAGGTGAGTGTATATGTGTGACATGTCTGAGGGACACAGGGCACAGGTGAGTGTATATGTGTGACATGTCTGAGGGACACAGGGCACAGGTGAGTGTATATGTGTGACATGTCTGAGGGACACAGGGCACAGGTGAGTGTATATGTGTGACATGTCTGAGGGACACAGGGCACAGGTGAGTGTATATGTGTGACATGTCTGAGGGACACAGGGCACTGGTGAGTGTATATGTGTGACATGTCTGAGGGACACGGCACAGGTGAGTGTATATGTGTGACATGTCTGAGGGACACGGCACAGGTGAGTGTATATGTGTGACATGTCTGAGGGACACAGGGCACAGGTGAGTGTATATGTGTGACATGTCTGAGGGACACAGGGCACAGGTGAGTGTATATGTGTGACATGTCTGAGGGACACGGCACAGGTGAGTGTATATGTGTGACATGTCTGAGGGACACAGGGCACAGGTGAGTGTATATGTGTGACATGTCTGAGGGACACAGGGCACAGGTGAGTGTATATGTGTGACATGTCTGAGGGACACGGCACAGGTGAGTGTATATGTGTGACATGTCTGAGGGACACAGGGCACAGGTGAGTGTATATGTGTGACATGTCTGAGGGACACAGGGCACAGGTGAGTGTATATGTGTGACATGTCTGAGGGACACGGCACAGGTGAGTGTATATGTGTGACATGTCTGAGGGACACAGGGCACAGGTGAGTGTATATGTGTGACATGTCTGAGGGACACGGCACAGGTGAGTGTATATGTGTGACATGTCTGAGGGACACAGGGCACAGGTGAGTGTATATGTGTGACATGTCTGAGGGACACGGCACAGGTGAGTTTATATGTGTGACATGTCTGAGGGACACAGGGCACAGGTGAGTGTATATGTGTGACATGTCTGAGGGACACATTGCACAGGTGAGTGTATATGTGTGACATGTCTGAGGGACACAGGGCACAGGTGAGTGTATATGTGTGACATGTCTGAGGGACACAGGGCACTGGTGAGTGTATATGTGTGACATGTCTGAGGGACACGGCACAGGTGAGTGTATATGTGTGACATGTCTGAGGGACACGGCACAGGTGAGTGTATATGTGTGACATGTCTGAGGGACACAGGGCACTGGTGAGTGTATATGTGTGACATGTCTGAGGGACACAGGGCACAGGTGAGTGTATATGTGTGACATGTCTGAGGGACACGGCACAGGTGAGTGTATATGTGTGACATGTCTGAGGGACACAGGGCACAGGTGAGTGTATATGTGTGACATGTCTGAGGGACACAGGGCACAGGTGAGTGTATATGTGTGACATGTCTGAGGGACACTGCACAGGTGAGAGTATATGTGTGACATGTGTGAGGGACACAGGGCACAGGTGAGTGTATATGTGTGACATGTCTGAGGGACACAGGGCACAGGTGAGTGTATATGTGTGACATGTCTGAGGGACACGGCACAGGTGAGTGTATATGTGTGACATGTCTGAGGGACACAGGGCACAGGTGAGTGTATATGTGTGACATGTCTGAGGGACACGGCACAGGTGAGTGTATATGTGTGACATGTCTGAGGGACACAGGGCACAGGTGAGTGTATATGTGTGACATGTCTGAGGGACACGGCACAGGTGAGTTTATATGTGTGACATGTCTGAGGGACACAGGGCACAGGTGAGTGTATATGTGTGACATGTCTGAGGGACACAGGGCACAGGTGAGTGTATATGTGTGACATGTCTGAGGGACACAGGGCACAGGTGAGTGTATATGTGTGACATGTCTGAGGGACACGGCACAGGTGAGTGTATATGTGTGACATGTCTGAGGGACACAGGGCACAGGTGAGTGTATATGTGTGACATGTCTGAGGGACACAGGGCACAGGTGAGTGTATATGTGTGACATGTCTGAGGGACACGGCACAGGTGAGTGTATATGTGTGACATGTCTGAGGGACACAGGGCACAGGTGAGTGTATATGTGTGACATGTCTGAGGGACACAGGGCACAGGTGAGTTTATATGTGTGACATGTCTGAGGGACACGGCACAGGTGAGTGTATATGTGTGACATGTCTGAGGGACACAGGGCACAGGTGAGTGTATATGTGTGACATGTCTGAGGGACACAGGGCACAGGTGAGTGTATATGTGTGACATGTCTGAGGGACAACGGCACAGGTGAGTGTATATGTGTGACATGTCTGAGGGACACAGGGCACAGGTGAGTGTATATGTGTGACATGTCTGAGGGACACGGCACAGGTGAGTGTATATGTGTGACATGTCTGAGGGACACAGGGCACAGGTGAGTGTATATGTGTGACATGTCTGAGGGAACAAGGGCACAGGTGAGTGTATATGTGTGACATGTCTGAGGGACACAGGGCACAGGTGAGTGTATATGTGTGACATGTCTGAGGGACACAGGGCACTGGTGAGTGTATATGTGTGACATGTCTGAGGGACACAGGGCACAGGTGAGTGTATATGTGTGACATGTCTGAGGGACACAGGGCACAGGTGAGTGTATATGTGTGACATGTCTGAGGGACACAGGGCACAGGTGAGTGTATATGTGTGACATGTCTGAGGGACACAGGGCACAGGTGAGTGTATATGTGTGACATGTCTGAGGGACACAGGGCACAGGTGAGTGTATATGTGTGACATGTCTGAGGGACACAGGGCACAGGTGAGTGTATATGTGTGACATGTCTGAGGGACACAGGGCACAGGTGAGTGTATATGTGTGACATGTCTGAGGGACACAGGGCACAGGTGAGTGTATATGTGTGACATGTCTGAGGGACACAGGGCACAGGTGAGTGTATATGTGTGACATGTCTGAGGGACACAGGGCACAGGTGAGTGTATATGTGTGACATGTGTGAGGGACACAGGGCACAGGTGAGTGTATATGTGTGACATGTCTGAGGGACACAGGCACAGGTGAGTGTATATGTGTGACATGTCTGAGGGACACAGGGCACAGGTGAGTGTATATGTGTGACATGTCTGAGGGACACAGGGCACAGGTGAGTGTATATGGTGTGACATGTCTGAGGGACACAGGGCACAGGTGAGTGTATATGTGTGACATGTCTGAGGGACACAGGGCACAGGTGAGTGTATATGTGTGACATGTCTGAGGGGACACAGGGCACAGGTGAGTGTATATGTGTGACATGTCTGAGGGACACAGGCACAGGTGAGTGTATATGTGTGACATGTCTGAGGGACACGGCACAGGTGAGTGTATATGTGTGACATGTCTGAGGGACACAGGCACAGGTGAGTGTATATGTGTGACATGTCTGAGGGACACAGGGCACAGGTGAGTTTATATGTGTGACATGTCTGAGGGACACGGCACAGGTGAGTGTATATGTGTGACATGTCTGAGGGACACAGGGCACAGGTGAGTGTATATGTGTGACATGTCTGAGGGACACAGGGCACAGGTGAGTGTATATGTGTGACATGTCTGAGGGACACGGCACAGGTGAGTGTATATGTGTGACATGTCTGAGGGACACAGGGCACAGGTGAGTGTATATGTGTGACATGTCTGAGGGACACAGGGCACAGGTGAGTGTATATGTGTGACATGTCTGAGGGACACAGGGCACAGGTGAGTGTATATGTGTGACATGTCTGAGGGACACAGGGCACAGGTGAGTGTATATGTGTGACATGTCTGAGGGACACAGGGCACAGGTGAGTGTATATGTGTGACATGTCTGAGGGACACAGGGCACAGGTGAGTGTATATGTGTGACATGTCTGAGGGACACAGGGCACAGGTGAGTGTATATGTGTGACATGTCTGAGGGACACAGGGCACAGGTGAGTGTATATGTGTGACATGTCTGAGGGACACAGGGCACAGGTGAGTGTATATGTGTGACATGTCTGAGGGACACAGGGCACAGGTGAGTGTATATGTGTGACATGTCTGAGGGACACAGGGCACAGGTGAGTGTATATGTGTGACATGTCTGAGGGACACATGCACAGGTGAGTGTATATGTGTGACATGTCTGAGGGACACAGGGCACAGGTGAGTGTATATGTGTGACATGTCTGAGGGACACAGGGCACAGGTGAGTGTATATGTGTGACATGTCTGAGGGACACAGGGCACAGGTGAGTGTATATGTGTGACATGTCTGAGGGACACAGGGCACAGGTGAGTGTATATGTGTGACATGTCTGAGGGACACAGGGCACAGGTGAGTGTATATGTGTGACATGTCCTGAGGGACACAGGGCACAGGTGAGTGTATATGTGTGACATGTCTGAGGGACACAGGGCACAGGTGAGTGTATATGTGTGACATGTCTGAGGGACACAGGGCACAGGTGAGTGTATATGTGTGACATGTCTGAGGGACACAGGGCACAGGTGAGTGTATATGTGTGACATGTCTGAGGGACACAGGGCACAGGTGAGTGTATATGTGTGACATGTCTGAGGGACACAGGGCACAGGTGAGTGTATATGTGTGACATGTCTGAGGGACACAGGGCACAGGTGAGTGTATATGTGTGACATGTCTGAGGGACACAGGGCACAGGTGAGTGTATATGTGTGACATGTCTGAGGGACACAGGGCACAGGTGAGTGTATATGTGTGACATGTCTGAGGGAACACGGGCACAGGTGAGTGTATATGTGTGACATGTCTGAGGGACACAGGGCACAGGTGAGTGTATATGTGTGACATGTCTGAGGGACACAGGGCACAGGTGAGTGTATATGTGTGACATGTCTGAGGGGACACAGGGCACAGGTGAGTGTATATGTGTGACATGTCTGAGGGACACGGGCACAGGTGAGTGTATATGTGTGACATGTCTGAGGGACACAGGGCACAGGTGAGTGTATATGTGTGACATGTCTGAGGGACACAGGGCACAGGTGAGTGTATATGTGTGACATGTCTGAGGGACACAGGGCACAGGTGAGTGTATATGTGTGACATGTCTGAGGGACACAGGGCACAGGTGAGTGTATATGTGTGACATGTCTGAGGGACACAGGGCACAGGTGAGTGTATATGTGTGACATGTCTGAGGGACACGGCACAGGTGAGTGTATATGTGTGACATGTCTGAGGGGGAACACAGGGCACAGGTGAGTGTATATGTGTGACATGTCCTGAGGGACACAGGCACAGGTGAGTGTATATGTGTGACATGTCTGAGGGACAGGGACAGTGAGTGTATTTGTGTGACATGTCTGAGGGACACAGGCACAGGTGAGTTTATATGTGTGACATGTCTGAGGGACACAGGGCACAGGTGAGTGTATATGTGTGACATGTCTGAGGGACACAGGGCACAGGTGAGTGTATATGTGTGACATGTCTGAGGGACACAGGCACAGGTGAGTGTATATGTGTGACATGTCTGAGGGACACAGGGCACAGGTGAGTGTATATGTGTGACATGTCTGAGGGACACAGGGCACAGGTGAGTGTATATGTGTGACATGTCTGAGGGACACAGGGCACAGGTGAGTGTAAGATGTGTGACATGTCTGAGGGACACAGGGCACAGGTGAGTGTATATGTGGTGACATGTCTGAGGGACAACGGCACAGGTGAGTGTATAAGTGTGACATGTCTGAGGGACACAGGGCACAGGTGAGTGTAATGTGTGACATGTCTGAGGGACACAGGGCACAGGTGAGTGTATATGTGTGACATGTCTGAGGGACACAGGGCAACAGGTGAGTGTATATGTGTGACATGTCTGAGGGACACGGCACAGGTGGAGTTGTATATGTGTGACATGTCTGAGGGACACAGGCACAGGTGAGTGTATATGTGTGACATGTCTTGAGGGACAAAGGGCACAGGTGAGTGTATATGTGTGACATGTCCTGAGGGACACAGGGGCACAGGTGAGTGTATATGTGTGGACATGTCTGAGGGACACAGGGCACAGGTGAGTGTATATGTGTGACATGTCTGAGGGACACTGGGCACAGTGTGAGTGTATATGGTGTGACTGATGTCTGAGGGACACAGGGCACAGGTGAGTGTATATGTGGTGACATGTCTGAGGGACACAGGGCACAGGTGAGTGTATATGTGTGACATGTCTGAGGGACACGGCACAGGGTGAGTGTATATGTGTGACATGTCCTGAGGGACACAGGGCTCCGGTGAGTGTATATGTGTGACATGTCTGAGGACACAGGGCACAGGGTGGTGTATATGTGTGACATGTCCCTGAGGGACACAGGGCACAGGTGAGTGTTATATGTGTGACATGTCTGAGGGACACGGCACAGGTGAGTGTATATGTGTGACATGTCTGAGGGACCACGGGCACAGGTGAGTGTATATGTGTGACATGTCTGAGGGACACAGGGCACAGGGTGAGTGTATATTTGTGACATGTCTGAGGGACACAGGGCACAGGTGAGTGTATATGTGTGACATGTCTGCGGGACACAGGGCCACAGGTGAGTGTATATGTTGTGACATGTCTGAGGGACACGGGCACAGGTGAGTGTATATGTGGTGACATGTCTGACGGGACACAGGGCACAGGTGAGTGTATATGTGTGACATGTCTGAGGGACACAGGGCACAGGTGAGTGTATATGTGTGACATGTCTGAGGGACACAGGGCACAGGTGAGTGTATATGTGTGACATGTCTGAGGGACACAGGGCACAGGTGAGTGTATATGTGTGACATGTCTGAGGGACACTGGCACAGGTGAGTGTATATGTGTGACATGTCTGAGGGACACGGCACAGGTGAGTGTATATGTGTGACATGTCTGAGGGACCACAGGGCACAGGTGAGTGTATATGTGTGACATGTCTGAGGGACACAGGGCACAGGTGAGTGTATATGTGTGACATGTCTGAGGGACGCAGGGCACAGGTGAGTGTATATGTGTGACATGTCTGAGGGACACAGGGCACAGGTGAGTGTATATGTGTGACCCTGTCTGAGGGACACGGCACAGGTGAGTGTATATGTGTGACATGTCTGAGGGACACAGGGCACAGGTGAGTGTATATGTGTGACATGTCTGAGGGACACAGGGCACAGGTGAGTGTATATGTGTGACATGTCTGAGGGACACAGGGCACAGGTGAGTGTATATGTGTGACATGTCTGAGGGACACAGGGCACTGGTGAGTGTATATGTGTGACATGTCTGAGGGACACAGGGCACAGGTGAGTGTATATGTGTGACATGTCTGAGGGACACAGGGCACAGGTGAGTGTATATGTGTGACATGTCTGAGGGACACAGGGCACAGGTGAGTGTATATGTGTGACATGTCTGAGGGACACAGAGCACAGGTGAGTGTATATGTGTGACATGTCTGAGGGACACAGGGCACAGGTGAGTGTATATGTGTGACATGTCTGAGGGACACAGGGCACAGGTGAGTGTATATGTGTGACATGTCTGAGGGACACAGGGCACTGGTGAGTGTATATGTGTGACATGTCTGAGGGACACGGCACAGGTGAGTGTATATGTGTGACATGTCTGAGGGACACGGCACAGGTGAGTGTATATGTGTGACATGTCTGAGGGACACAGGGCACAGGTGAGTGTATATGTGTGACATGTCTGAGGGACACAGGGCACAGGTGAGTGTATATGTGTGACATGTCTGAGGGACACGGCACAGGTGAGTGTATATGTGTGACATGTCTGAGGGACACAGGGCACAGGTGAGTGTATATGTGTGACATGTCTGAGGGACACAGGGCACAGGTGAGTGTATATGTGTGACATGTCTGAGGGACACAGGGCACAGGTGAGTGTATATGTGTGACATGTCTGAGGGACACAGGGCACAGGTGAGTGTATATGTGTGACATGTCTGAGGGACACAGGGCACAGGTGAGTGTATATGTGTGACATGTCTGAGGGACACGGCACAGGTGAGTGTATATGTGTGACATGTCTGAGGGACACAGGGCACAGGTGAGTGTATATGTGTGACATGTCTGAGGGACACGGCACAGGTGAGTGTATATGTGTGACATGTCTGAGGGACACAGGTGAGTGTATTTGTGTGACATGTCTGAGGGACACGGCACAGGTGAGTTTATATGTGTGACATGTCTGAGGGACACAGGGCACAGGTGAGTGTATATGTGTGACATGTCTGAGGGACACAGGGCACAGGTGAGTGTATATGTGTGACATGTCTGAGGGACACGGCACAGGTGAGTGTATATGTGTGACATGTCTGAGGGACACAGGGCACAGGTGAGTGTATATGTGTGACATGTCTGAGGGACACAGGGCACAGGTGAGTGTATATGTGTGACATGTCTGAGGGACACAGGGCACAGGTGAGTGTATATGTGTGACATGTCTGAGGGACACAGGGCACAGGTGAGTGTATATGTGTGACATGTCTGAGGGACACGGCACAGGTGAGTGTATATGTGTGACATGTCTGAGGGACACAGGGCACAGGTGAGTGTATATGTGTGACATGTCTGAGGGACACGGCACAGGTGAGTGTATATGTGTGACATGTCTGAGGGACACAGGGCACAGGTGAGTGTATATGTGTGACATGTCTGAAGGACACAGGGCACTGGTGAGTGTATAAGTGTGACATGTCTGAGGGACACAGGGCACAGGTGAGTGTATATGTGTGACATGTCTGAGGGACACGGCACAGGTGAGTGTATATGTGTGACATGTCTGAGGGACACAGGGCACAGGTGAGTGTATATGTGTGACATGTCTGAGGGACACAGGGCACAGGTGAGTGTATATGTGTGACATGTCTGAGGGACACAGGGCACAGGTGAGTGTATATGTGTGACATGTCTGAGGGACACGGCACTGGTGAGTGTATATGTGTGACATGTCTGAGGGATACAGGGCACAGGTGAGTGTATATGTGTGACATGTCTGAGGGACACAGGGCACTGGTGAGTGTATATGTATGAGATGTCTGAGGGACACGGCACAGGTGAGTGTATATGTGTGACATGTCTGAGGGACACGGCACAGGTGAGTGTATATGTGTGACATGTCTGAGGGACATGGCACAGGTGAGTGTATATGTGTGACATGTCTGAGGGACACAGGGCACAGGTGAGTTTATATGTGTGACATGTCTGAGGGACACAGGGCACAGGTGAGTGTATATGTGTGACATGTCTGAGGGACACAGGGCACAGGTGAGTGTATATGTGTGACATGTCTGAGGGACACAGGGCACAGGGGAGTGTATATGTGTGACATGTCTGAGGGACACAGGGCACAGGTGAGTGTATATGTGTGACATGTCTGAGGGACACAGGGCACAGGTGAGTGTATATGTGTGACATGTCTGAGGGACACGGCACAGGTGAGTGTATATGTGTGACATGTCTGAGGGACACAGGGCACTGGTGAGTGTATATGTGTGACATGTCTGAGGGACACAGGGCACAGGTGAGTGTATATGTGTGACATGTCTGAGGGACACAGGGCACAGGTGAGTGTATATGTGTGACATGTCTGAGGGACACGGCACAGGTGAGTGTATATGTGTGACATGTCTGAGGGACACGGCACAGGTGAGTGTATATGTGTGACATGTCTGAGGGACACAGGGCACAGGTGAGTGTATATGTGTGACATGTCTGAGGGACACAGGGCACAGGTGAGTGTATATGTGTGACATGTCTGAGGGACACAGGGCACAGGTGAGTGTATATGTGTGACATGTCTGAGGGACACGGCACAGGTGAGTGTATATGTGTGACATGTCTGAGGGACACAGGGCACAGGTGAGTGTATATGTGTGACATGTCTGAGGGACACAGGGCACAGGTGAGTGTATGAGTGGGACATGTCTGAGGGACACGGCACAGGTGAGTGTATATGTGTGACATGTCTGAGGGACACAGGGCACAGGTGAGTGTATATGTGTGACATGTCTGAGGGACACGGCACAGGTGAGTGTATATGTGTGACATGTCTGAGGGACACGGCACAGGTGAGTGTATATGTGTGACATGTCTGAGGGACACAGGGCACAGGTGAGTGTATATGTGTGACATGTCTGAGGGACACAGGGCACAGGTGAGTGTATATGTGTGACATGTCTGAAGGACACAGGGCACTGGTGAGTGTATAAGTGTGACATGTCTGAGGGACACAGGGCACAGGTGAGTGTATATGTGTGACATGTCTGAGGGACACGGCACAGGTGAGTGTATATGTGTGACATGTCTGAGGGACACAGGGCACAGGTGAGTGTATATGTGTGACATGTCTGAGGGACACAGGGCACAGGTGAGTGTATATGTGTGACATGTCTGAGGGACACAGGGCACAGGTGAGTGTATATGTGTGACATGTCTGAGGGACACGGCACTGGTGAGTGTATATGTGTGACATGTCTGAGGGATACAGGGCACAGGTGAGTGTATATGTGTGACATGTCTGAGGGACACAGGGCACTGGTGAGTGTATATGTATGAGATGTCTGAGGGACACGGCACAGGTGAGTGTATATGTGTGACATGTCTGAGGGACACGGCACAGGTGAGTGTATATGTGTGACATGTCTGAGGGACATGGCACAGGTGAGTGTATATGTGTGACATGTCTGAGGGACACAGGGCACAGGTGAGTGTATATGTGTGACATGTCTGAGGGACACAGGGCACAGGTGAGTGTATATGTGTGACATGTCTGAGGGACACAGGGCACAGGTGAGTGTATATGTGTGACATGTCTGAGGGACACAGGGCACAGGGGAGTGTATATGTGTGACATGTCTGAGGGACACAGGGCACAGGTGAGTGTATATGTGTGACATGTCTGAGGGACACAGGGCACAGGTGAGTGTATATGTGTGACATGTCTGAGGGACACGGCACAGGTGAGTGTATATGTGTGACATGTCTGAGGGACACAGGGCACTGGTGAGTGTATATGTGTGACATGTCTGAGGGACACAGGGCACAGGTGAGTGTATATGTGTGACATGTCTGAGGGACACAGGGCACAGGTGAGTGTATATGTGTGACATGTCTGAGGGACACGGCACAGGTGAGTGTATATGTGTGACATGTCTGAGGGACACGGCACAGGTGAGTGTATATGTGTGACATGTCTGAGGGACACAGGGCACAGGTGAGTGTATATGTGTGACATGTCTGAGGGACACAGGGCACAGGTGAGTGTATATGTGTGACATGTCTGAGGGACACAGGGCACAGGTGAGTGTATATGTGTGACATGTCTGAGGGACACGGCACAGGTGAGTGTATATGTGTGACATGTCTGAGGGACACAGGGCACAGGTGAGTGTATATGTGTGACATGTCTGAGGGACACAGGGCACAGGTGAGTGTATGAGTGGGACATGTCTGAGGGACACGGCACAGGTGAGTGTATATGTGTGACATGTCTGAGGGACACAGGGCACAGGTGAGTGTATATGTGTGACATGTCTGAGGGACACGGCACAGGTGAGTGTATATGTGTGACATGTCTGAGGGACACGGCACAGGTGAGTGTATATGTGTGACATGTCTGAGGGACACAGGGCACAGGTGAGTGTATATGTGTGACATGTCTGAGGGACACAGGGCACAGGTGAGTGTATATGTGTGACATGTCTTAGGAACACAGGGCACAGGTGAGTGTATATGTGTGACATGTCTGAGGGACACAGGGCACTGGTGAGTGTATATGTGTGACATGTCTGAGGGACACGGCACAGGTGAGTGTATATGTTTGACATGTCTGAGGGACACAGGGCACAGGTGAGTGTATATGTGTGACATGTCTGAGGGACACAGGGCACAGGTGAGTGTATATGTGTGACATGTCTGAGGGACACGGCACTGGTGAGTGTATATGTGTGACATGTCTGAGGGACACAGGGCACAGGTGAGTGTATATGTGTGACATGTCTGAGGGACGCAGGGCACAGGTGAGTGTATATGTGTGACATGTCTGAGGGACACAGGGCACAGGTGAGTGTATATGTGTGACATGTCTGAGGGACACAGGGCACAGGTGAGTTTATATGTGTGACATGTCTGAGGGACACAGGGCACAGGTGAGTGTATATGTGTGACATGTCTGAGGGACACAGGGCACAGGTGAGTGTATATGTGTGACATCTCTGAGGGACACAGGGCACAGGTGAGTGTATGAGTGGGATATGTCTGAGGGACACAGCACAGGTGAGTGTATATGTGTGACATGTCTGAGGGACACAGGGCACAGGTGAGTGTATATGTGTGACATGTCTGAGGGACACAGGGCACAGGTGAGTGTATATGTGTGACATGTGTGAGGGACACAGGGCACTGGTGAGTGTATATGTGTGACATGTCTGAGGGACACAGGGCACAGGTGAGTGTATGAGTGGGACATGTCTGAGGGACACAGGGCACAGGTGAGTGTATATGTGTGACATGTCTGAGGGACACAGGGCACTGGTGAGTGTATATGTGTGATATGTCTGAGGGACACAGGGCACTGGTGAGTGTATATGTGTGACATGTCTGAGGGACACAGGGCACTGGTGAGTGTATATGTGTGACATGTCTGAGGGACACGGCACTGGTGAGTGTATATGTGTGACATGTCTGAGGGACACAGGGCACTGGTGAGTGTATATGTGTGACATGTCTGAGGGACACAGGGCACTGGTGAGTGTATATGTGTGACATGTCTGAGGGACACAGGGCACAGGTGAGTGTATATGTGTGACATGTCTGAGGGACACAGGGCACAGGTGAGTGTATATGTGTGACATGTCTGAGGGACACGGCACAGGTGAGTGTATATGTGTGACATGTCTGAGGGACACGGCACAGGTGAGTGTATATGTGTGACATGTCTGAGGGACACAGGGCACAGGTGAGTGTATATGTGTGACATGTCTGAGGGACACAGGGCACAGGTGAGTGTATATGTGTGACATGTCTGAGGGACACAGGGCACAGGTGAGTGTATATGTGTGACATGTCTGAGGGACACGGCACAGGTGAGTGTATATGTGTGACATGTCTGAGGGACACAGGGCACAGGTGAGTGTATATGTGTGACATGTCTGAGGGACACAGGGCACAGGTGAGTGTATGAGTGGGACATGTCTGAGGGACACGGCACAGGTGAGTGTATATGTGTGACATGTCTGAGGGACACAGGGCACAGGTGAGTGTATATGTGTGACATGTCTGAGGGACACGGCACAGGTGAGTGTATATGTGTGACATGTCTGAGGGACACGGCACAGGTGAGTGTATATGTGTGACATGTCTGAGGGACACAGGGCACAGGTGAGTGTATATGTGTGACATGTCTGAGGGACACAGGGCACAGGTGAGTGTATATGTGTGACATGTCTGAGGAACACAGGGCACAGGTGAGTGTATATGTGTGACATGTCTGAGGGACACAGGGCACTGGTGAGTGTATATGTGTGACATGTCTGAGGGACACGGCACAGGTGAGTGTATATGTTTGACATGTCTGAGGGACACAGGGCACAGGTGAGTGTATATGTGTGACATGTCTGAGGGACACAGGGCACAGGTGAGTGTATATGTGTGACATGTCTGAGGGACACGGCACTGGTGAGTGTATATGTGTGACATGTCTGAGGGACACAGGGCACAGGTGAGTGTATATGTGTGACATGTCTGAGGGACGCAGGGCACAGGTGAGTGTATATGTGTGACATGTCTGAGGGACACAGGGCACAGGTGAGTGTATATGTGTGACATGTCTGAGGGACACAGGGCACAGGTGAGTTTATATGTGTGACATGTCTGAGGGACACAGGGCACAGGTGAGTGTATATGTGTGACATGTCTGAGGGACACAGGGCACAGGTGAGTGTATATGTGTGACATCTCTGAGGGACACAGGGCACAGGTGAGTGTATGAGTGGGATATGTCTGAGGGACACAGCACAGGTGAGTGTATATGTGTGACATGTCTGAGGGACACAGGGCACAGGTGAGTGTATATGTGTGACATGTCTGAGGGACACAGGGCACAGGTGAGTGTATATGTGTGACATGTGTGAGGGACACAGGGCACTGGTGAGTGTATATGTGTGACATGTCTGAGGGACACAGGGCACAGGTGAGTGTATGAGTGGGACATGTCTGAGGGACACAGGGCACAGGTGAGTGTATATGTGTGACATGTCTGAGGGACACAGGGCACTGGTGAGTGTATATGTGTGATATGTCTGAGGGACACAGGGCACTGGTGAGTGTATATGTGTGACATGTCTGAGGGACACAGGGCACTGGTGAGTGTATATGTGTGACATGTCTGAGGGACACGGCACTGGTGAGTGTATATGTGTGACATGTCTGAGGGACACAGGGCACTGGTGAGTGTATATGTGTGACATGTCTGAGGGACACAGGGCACTGGTGAGTGTATATGTGTGACATGTCTGAGGGACACAGGGCACAGGTGAGTGTATATGTGTGACATGTCTGAGGGACACGGCACAGGTGAGTGTATATGTGTGACATGTCTGAGGGACACGGCACAGGTGAGTGTATATGTGTGACATGTCTGAGGGACACGGCACAGGTGAGTGTATATGTGTGACATGTCAGAGGGACACGGCACAGGTGAGTGTATATGTGTGACATGTCTGAGGGACACAGGGCACAGGTGAGTGTATATGTGTGACATGTCTGAGGGACACAGGGCACTGGTGAGTGTATATGTGTGACATGTCTGAGGGACACGGCACAGGTGAGTGTATATGTGTGACATGTCTGAGGGACACAGGGCACAGGTGAGTGTATATGTGTGACATGTCTGAGGGACACGGCACTGGTGAGTGTATATGTGTGACATGTCTGAGGGACACAGGGCACTGGTGAGTGTATATGTGTGACATGTCTGAGGGACACAGGGCACAGGTGAGTGTATATGTGTGACATGTCTGAGGGACACAGGGCACTGGTGAGTGTATATGTGTGACATGTCTGAGGGACACAGGGCACTGGTGAGTGTATATGTGTGTGACATGTCTGAGGGACACAGGACACAGGTGAGTGTATATGTGTGACATGTCTGAGGGACACAGGTGAGTGTATGAGTGGGACATGTCTGAGGGACACGGCACAGGTGAGTGTATATGTGTGACATGTTTGAGGGACACAGGGCACAGGTGAGTGTATATGTGTGACATGTCTGAGGGACACAGGGCACTGGTGTATATGTGTGACATGTCTGAGGGACACGGCACAGGTGAGTGTATATGTGTGACATGTCTGAGGGACACAGGGCACAGGTGAGTGTATATGTGTGACATGTCTGAGGGACACAGGGCACTGGTGAGTGTATATGTGTGACATGTCTGAGGGACACAGGGCACTGGTGAGTGTATATGTGTGACATGTCTGAGGGACACAGGGCACAGGTGAGTGTATATGTGTGACATGTCTGAGGGACACGGCACAGGTGAGTGTATATGTGTGACTTGTCTGAGGGACACGGCACAGGTGAGTGTATATGTGTGACATGTCTGAGGGACACAGGGCACAGGTGAGTGTATATGTGTGACATGTCTGAGGGACACAGGGCACAGGTGAGTGTATATGTGTGACATGTCTGAGGGACACAGGGCACAGGTGAGTGTATATGTGTGACATGTCTGAGGGACACAGGGCACAGGTGAGTGTATATGTGTGACATGTCTGAGGGACACAGGGCACAGGTGAGTGTATATGTGTGACATGTGTGAGGGACACAGGGCACTGGTGAGTGTATATGTGTGACATGTCTGAGGGACACAGGGCACAGGTGAGTGTATAAGTGTGACATGTCTGAGGGACACAGGGCACTGGTGAGTGTATATGTGTGACATGTCTGAGGGACACAGGGCACAGGTGAGTGTATATGTGTGACATGTCTGAGGGACACAGGGCACAGGTGAGTGTATATGTGTGACATGTCTGAGGGACACAGGGCACTGGTGAGTGTATATGTGTGACATGTCTGAGGGACACAGGGCACTGGTGAGTGTATATGTGTGACATGTCTGAGGGACACAGGGCACAGGTGAGTGTATATGTGTGACATGTCTGAGGGACACAGGGCACAGGTGAGTGTATATGTGTGACATGTCTGAGGGACACAGGGCACTGGTGAGTGTATATGTGTGACATGTCTGAGGGACACAGGGCACAGGTGAGTGTATATGTGTGACATGTCTGAGGGACACAGGGCACAGGTGAGTGTATATGTGTGACATGTCTGAGGGACACAGGGCACTGGTGAGTGTATATGTGTGACATGTCTGAGGGACACAGGGCACTGGTGAGTGTATATGTGTGACATGTCTGAGGGACACAGGGCACAGGTGAGTGTATATGTGTGACATGTCTGAGGGACACAGGGCACAGGTGAGTGTATATGTGTGACATGTCTGAGGGACACAGGGCACATTTGAGTGTATATGTGTGACATGTCTGAGGGACACAGGGCACAGGTGAGTGTATATGTGTGTGACATGTCTGAGGGACACGGCACAGGTGAGTGTATATGTGTGACATGTCTGAGGGACACAGGGCACTGGTGAGTGTATATGTGTGACATGTCTGAGGGACACAGGGCACAGGTGAGTGTATATGTGTGACATGTCTGAGGGACACAGGGCACAGGTGAGTGTATATGTGTGACATGTCTGAGGGACACAGGGCACAGGTGAGTGTATATGTGTGACATGTTTGAGGGACACAGGGCACAGGTGAGTGTATATGTGTGACATGTCTGAGGGACACGGCACAGGTGAGTGTATATGTGTGACATGTCTGAGGGACACAGGGCACAGGTGAGTGTATATGTGTGACATGTCTGAGGGACACAGGGCACAGGTGAGTGTATGAGTGGGACATGTCTGAGGGACACGGCACAGGTGAGTGTATATGTGTGACATGTCTGAGGGACACAGGGCACAGGTGAGTGTATATGTGTGACATGTCTGAGGGACACGGCACAGGTGAGTGTATATGTGTGACATGTCTGAGGGACACGGCACAGGTGAGTGTATATGTGTGACATGTCTGAGGGACACAGGGCACAGGTGAGTGTATATGTGTGACATGTCTGAGGGACACAGGGCACAGGTGAGTGTATATGTGTGACATGTCTGAGGAACACAGGGCACAGGTGAGTGTATATGTGTGACATGTCTGAGGGACACAGGGCACAGGTGAGTGTATATGTGTGACATGTGTGAGGGACACAGGGCACTGGTGAGTGTATATGTGTGACATGTCTGAGGGACACAGGGCACAGGTGAGTGTATATGTGTGACATGTCTGAGGGACACAGGGCACTGGTGAGTGTATATGTGTGACATGTCTGAGGGACACGGCACAGGTGAGTGTATATGTGTGACATGTCTGAGGGACACAGGGCACAGGTGAGTGTATATGTGTGACATGTCTGAGGGACACAGGGCACAGGTGAGTGTATATGTGTGACATGTCTGAGGGACACGGCACTGGTGAGTGTATATGTGTGACATGTCTGAGGGACACAGGGCACAGGTGAGTGTATATGTGTGACATGTCTGAGGGACACAGGGCACAGGTGAGTGTATATGTGTGACATGTCTGAGGGACACAGGGCACAGGTGAGTGTATGAGTGGGACATGTCTGAGGGACACAGCACAGGTGAGTGTATATGTGTGACATGTCTGAGGGACACAGGGCTCAGGTGAGTGTATATGTGTGACATGTCTGAGGGACACAGGGCACAGGTGAGTGTATATGTGTGACATGTGTGAGGGACACAGGGCACTGGTGAGTGTATATGTGTGACATGTCTGAGGGACACAGGGCACAGGTGAGTGTATGAGTGGGACATGTCTGAGGGACACAGGGCACAGGTGAGTGTATATGTGTGACATGTCTGAGGAACACAGGGCACTGGTGAGTGTATATGTGTGATATGTCTGAGGGACACAGGGCACTGGTGAGTGTATATGTGTGACATGTCTGAGGGACACAGGGCACTGGTGAGTGTATATGTGTGACATGTCTGAGGGACACGGCACTGGTGAGTGTATATGTGTGACATGTCTGAGGGACACAGGGCACTGGTGAGTGTATATGTGTGACATGTCTGAGGGACACAGGGCACTGGTGAGTGTATATGTGTGACATGTCTGAGGGACACAGGGCACAGGTGAGTGTATATGTGTGACATGTCTGAGGGACACAGGGCACTGGTGAGTGTATATGTGTGACATGTCTGAGGGACACAGGGCACTGGTGAGTGTATATGTGTGACATGTCTGAGGGACACAGGGCACTGGTGAGTGTATATGTGTGACATGTCTGAGGGACACGGCACAGGTGAGTGTATATGTGTGACATGTCTGAGGGACACGGCACAGGTGAGTGTATATGTGTGACATGTCTGAGGGACACGGCACAGGTGAGTGTATATGTGTGACATGTCAGAGGGACACGGCACAGGTGAGTGTATATGTGTGACATGTCTGAGGGACACGGCACAGGTGAGTGTATATGTGTGACATGTCTGAGGGACACAGGGCACCGGTGAGTGTATATGTGTGACATGTCTGAGGGAAACAGGGCACAGGTGAGTGTATATGTGTGACATGTCTGAGGGACACAGGGCACAGGTGAGTGTATATGTGTGACATGTCTGAGGGACACGGCACTGGTGAGTGTATATGTGTGACATGTCTGAGGGACACAGGGCACTGGTGAGTGTATATGTGTGACATGTCTGAGGGACACAGGGCACTGGTGAGTGTATATGTGTGTGACATGTCTGAGGGACACAGGACACAGGTGAGTGTATATGTGTGACATGTCTGAGGGACACAGGTGAGTGTATGAGTGGGACATGTCTGAGGGACACGGCACAGGTGAGTGTATATGTGTGACATGTCTGAGGGACACAGGGCACAGGTGAGTGTATATGTGTGACATGTCTGAGGGACACAGGGCACTGGTGTATATGTGTGACATGTCTGAGGGACACGGCACAGGTGAGTGTATATGTGTGACATGTCTGAGGGACACAGGGCACAGGTGAGTGTATATGTGTGACATGTCTGAGGGACACAGGGCACTGGTGAGTGTATATGTGTGACATGTCTGAGGGACACAGGGCACAGGTGAGTGTATATGTGTGACATGTCTGAGGGACACAGGGCACAGGTGAGTGTATATGTGTGACATGTCTGAGGGACACGGCACAGGTGAGTGTATATGTGTGACATGTCTGAGGGACACAGGGCACAGGTGAGTGTATATGTGTGACATGTCTGAGGGACACGGCACAGGTGAGTGTATATGTGTGACATGTCTGAGGGACACAGGGCACAGGTGAGTGTATATGTGTGACATGTCTGAGGGACACGGCACAGGTGAGTGTATATGTGTGACATGTCTGAGGGACACAGGGCACAGGTGAGTGTATATGTGTGACATGTCTGAGGGACACAGGGCACTGGTGAGTGTATATGTGTGACATGTCTGAGGGACACAGGGCACAGGTGAGTGTATATGTGTGACATGTCTGAGGGACACAGGGCACAGGTGAGTGTATATGTGTGACATGTCTGAGGGACACAGGGCACAGGTGAGTGTATATGTGTGACATGTCTGAGGGACACAGGGCACAGGTGAGTGTATATGTGTGACATGTCTGAGGGACACAGGGCACAGGTGAGTGTATATGTGTGACATGTCTGAGGGACACAGGGCACTGGTGAGTGTATATGTGTGACATGTCTGAGGGACACAGGGCACTGGTGAGTGTATATGTGTGACATGTCTGAGGGACACGGCACAGGTGAGTGTATATGTGTGACATGTCTGAGGGACACAGGGCACAGGTGAGTGTATATGTGTGACATGTCTGAGGGACACAGGGCACAGGTGAGTGTATATGTGTGACATGTCTGAGGGACACAGGGCACTGGTGAGTGTATATGTGTGACATGTCTGAGGGACACAGGGCACTGGTGAGTGTATATGTGTGACATGTCTGAGGGACACAGGGCACAGGTGAGTGTATATGTGTGACATGTCTGAGGGACACAGGGCACAGGTGAGTGTATATGTGTGACATGTCTGAGGGACACAGGGCACAGGTGAGTGTATATGTGTGACATGTCTGAGGGACACAGGGCACAGGTGAGTGTATATGTGTGTGACATGTCTGAGGGACACGGCACAGGTGAGTGTATATGTGTGACATGTCTGAGGGACACAGGGCACTGGTGAGTGTATATGTGTGACATGTCTGAGGGACACAGGGCACAGGTGAGTGTATATGTGTGACATGTCTGAGGGACACAGGGCACAGGTGAGTGTATATGTGTGACATGTCTGAGGGACACAGGGCACAGGTGAGTGTATATGTGTGACATGTCTGAGGGACACAGGGCACAGGTGAGTGTATATGTGTGACATGTCTGAGGGACACGGCACAGGTGAGTGTATATGTGTGACATGTCTGAGGGACACAGGGCACAGGTGAGTGTATATGTGTGACATGTCTGAGGGACACAGGGCACAGGTGAGTGTATGAGTGGGACATGTCTGAGGGGCACGGCACAGGTGAGTGTATATGTGTGACATGTCTGAGGGACACAGGGCACAGGTGAGTGTATATGTGTGACATGTGTGAGGGACACAGGGCACTGGTGAGTGTATATGTGTGACATGTCTGAGGGACACAGGGCACAGGTGAGTGTATATGTGTGACATGTCTGAGGGACACAGGGCACTGGTGAGTGTATATGTGTGACATGTCTGAGGGACACGGCACAGGTGAGTGTATATGTGTGACATGTCTGAGGGACACAGGGCACAGGTGAGTGTATATGTGTGACATGTCTGAGGGACACAGGGCACAGGTGAGTGTATATGTGTGACATGTCTGAGGGACACGGCACTGGTGAGTGTATATGTGTGACATGTCTGAGGGACACAGGGCACAGGTGAGTGTATATGTGTGACATGTCTGAGGGACGCAGGGCACAGGTGAGTGTATATGTGTGACATGTCTGAGGGACACAGGGCACAGGTGAGTGTATATGTGTGACATGTCTGAGGGACACAGGGCACAGGTGAGTTTATATGTGTGACATGTCTGAGGGACACAGGGCACAGGTGAGTGTATATGTGTGACATGTCTGAGGGACACAGGGCACAGGTGAGTGTATATGTGTGACATGTCTGAGGGACACAGGGCACAGGTGAGTGTATGAGTGGGACATGTCTGAGGGACACAGCACAGGTGAGTGTATATGTGTGACATGTCTGAGGGACACGGCACAGGTGAGTGTATATGTGTGACATGTCTGAGGGACACGGCACTGGTGAGTGTATATGTGTGACATGTCTGAGGGACACAGGGCACTGGTGAGTGTATATGTGTGACATGTCTGAGGGACACAGGGCACTGGTGAGTGTATATGTGTGTGACATGTCTGAGGGACACAGGACACAGGTGAGTGTATATGTGTGACATGTCTGAGGGACACAGGTGAGTGTATGAGTGGGACATGTCTGAGGGACACGGCACAGGTGAGTGTATATGTGTGACATGTCTGAGGGACACAGGGCACAGGTGAGTGTATATGTGTGACATGTCTGAGGGACACAGGGCACTGGTGTATATGTGTGACATGTCTGAGGGACACGGCACAGGTGAGTGTATATGTGTGACATGTCTGAGGGACACAGGGCACAGGTGAGTGTATATGTGTGACATGTCTGAGGGACACAGGGCACTGGTGAGTGTATATGTGTGACATGTCTGAGGGACACAGGGCACAGGTGAGTGTATATGTGTGACATGTCTGAGGGACACAGGGCACAGGTGAGTGTATATGTGTGACATGTCTGAGGGACACGGCACAGGTGAGTGTATATGTGTGACATGTCTGAGGGACACAGGGCACAGGTGAGTGTATATGTGTGACATGTCTGAGGGACACGGCACAGGTGAGTGTATATGTGTGACATGTCTGAGGGACACAGGGCACAGGTGAGTGTATATGTGTGACATGTCTGAGGGACACAGGGCACTGGTGAGTGTATATGTGTGACATGTCTGAGGGACACAGGGCACAGGTGAGTGTATATGTGTGACATGTCTGAGGGACACAGGGCACAGGTGAGTGTATATGTGTGACATGTCTGAGGGACACAGGGCACAGGTGAGTGTATATGTGTGACATGTCTGAGGGACACAGGGCACAGGTGAGTGTATATGTGTGACATGTCTGAGGGACACAGGGCACAGGTGAGTGTATATGTGTGACATGTCTGAGGGACACAGGGCACAGGTGAGTGTATATGTGTGACATGTCTGAGGGACACAGGGCACTGGTGAGTGTATATGTGTGACATGTCTGAGGGACACAGGGCACTGGTGAGTGTATATGTGTGACATGTCTGAGGGACACAGGGCACAGGTGAGTGTATATGTGTGACATGTCTGAGGGACACAGGGCACAGGTGAGTGTATATGTGTGAAATGTCTGAGGGACACAGGGCACAGGTGAGTGTATATGTGTGACATGTCTGAGGGACACAGGGCACAGGTGAGTGTATATGTGTGTGACATGTCTGAGGGACACGGCACAGGTGAGTGTATATGTGTGACATGTCTGAGGGACACAGGGCACTGGTGAGTGTATATGTGTGACATGTCTGAGGGACACAGGGCACAGGTGAGTGTATATGTGTGACATGTCTGAGGGACACAGGGCACAGGTGAGTGTATATGTGTGACATGTCTGAGGGACACAGGGCACAGGTGAGTGTATATGTGTGACATGTCTGAGGGACACAGGGCACAGGTGAGTGTATATGTGTGACATGTCTGAGGGACACGGCACAGGTGAGTGTATATGTGTGACATGTCTGAGGGACACAGGGCACAGGTGAGTGTATATGTGTGACATGTCTGAGGGACACAGGGCACAGGTGAGTGTATGAGTGGGACATGTCTGAGGGGCACGGCACAGGTGAGTGTATATGTGTGACATGTCTGAGGGACACAGGGCACAGGTGAGTGTATATGTGTGACATGTGTGAGGGACACAGGGCACTGGTGAGTGTATATGTGTGACATGTCTGAGGGACACAGGGCACAGGTGAGTGTATATGTGTGACATGTCTGAGGGACACAGGGCACTGGTGAGTGTATATGTGTGACATGTCTGAGGGACACGGCACAGGTGAGTGTATATGTGTGACATGTCTGAGGGACACAGGGCACAGGTGAGTGTATATGTGTGACATGTCTGAGGGACACAGGGCACAGGTGAGTGTATATGTGTGACATGTCTGAGGGACACGGCACTGGTGAGTGTATATGTGTGACATGTCTGAGGGACACAGGGCACAGGTGAGTGTATATGTGTGACATGTCTGAGGGACGCAGGGCACAGGTGAGTGTATATGTGTGACATGTCTGAGGGACACATGCACAGGTGAGTGTATATGTGTGACATGTCTGAGGGACACAGGGCACTGGTGAGTGTATATGTGTGTGACATGTCTGAGGGACACGGCACAGGTGAGTGTATATGTGTGACATGTCTGAGGGACACAGGGCACAGGTGAGTGTATATGTGTGACATGTCTGAGGGACACAGGGCACTGGTGAGTGTATATGTGTGACATGTCTGAGGGACACAGGGCACTGGTGAGTGTATATGTGTGACATGTCTGAGGGACACAGGGCACTGGTGAGTGTATATGTGTGACATGTCTGAGGGACACAGGGCACAGGTGAGTGTATATGTGTGACATGTCTGAGGGACACGGCACAGATGAGTGTATATGTGTGACATGTCTGAGGGACACAGGGCACAGGTGAGTGTATATGTGTGACATGTCTGAGGGACACAGGGCACAGGTGAGTGTATATGTGTGACATGTCTGAGGGACACGGCACAGGTGAGTGTATATGTGTGACATGTCTGAGGGACACAGGGCACAGGTGAGTGTATATGTGTGACATGTCTGAGGGACACGGCACAGTTGAGTGTATATGTGTGACATGTCTGAGGGACACAGGGCACAGGTGAGTGTATATGTGTGACATGTCTGAGGGACACAGGGCACAGGTGAGTGTATATGTGTGACATGTCTGAGGGACACAGGGCACAGGTGAGTGTATATGTGTGACATGTCTGAGGGACACAGGGCACAGGTGAGTGTATATGTGTGACATGTCTGAGGGACACAGGGCACAGGTGAGTGTATATGTGTGACATGTCTGAGGGACACAGGGCACAGGTGAGTGTATATGTGTGACATGTCTGAGGGACACAGGGCACAGGTGAGTGTATATGTGTGACATGTCTGAGGGACACAGGGCACAGGTGAGTGTATATGTGTGACATGTCTGAGGGACACAGGGCACAGGTGAGTGTATATGTGTGACATGTCTGAGGGACACAGGGCACAGGTGAGTGTATGAGTGGGACATGTCTGAGGGACACGGCACAGGTGAGTGTATATGTGTGACATGTCTGAGGGACACAGGGCACAGGTGAGTGTATATGTGTGACATGTCTGAGGGATACAGGGCACAGGTGAGTGTATATGTGTGACATGTCTGAGGGACACAGGGCACAGGTGAGTGTATATGTGTGACATGTCTGAGGGACACGGCACAGGTGAGTGTATATGTGTGACATTCTGAGGGACACAGGGCACAGGTGAGTGTATATGTGTGACATGTCTGAGGGACACGGCACAGGTGAGTTTATATGTGTGACATGTCTGAGGGACACAGGGCACAGGTGAGTGTATATGTGTGACATTTCTGAGGGACACGGCACAGGTGAGTGTATATGTGTGACATGTCTGAGGGACACAGGGCACAGGTGAGTGTATATGTGTGACATGTCTGAGGGACATGGCACAGGTGAGTGTATATGTGTGATATGTCTGAGGGACACAGGGCACAGGTGAGTGTATATGTGTGACATGTCTGAGGGACACGGCACTGGTGAGTGTATATGTGTGACATGTCTGAGGGACACAGGGCACAGGTGAGTGTATATGTGTGACATGTCTGAGGGACACGGCACAGGTGAGTGTATATGTGTGACATGTCTGAGGGACACAGGGCACAGGTGAGTGTATATGTGTGACATGTCTGAGGGACACGGCACAGGTGAGTGTATATGTGTGACATGTCTGAGGGACACAGGGCACAGGTGAGTGTATATGTGTGACATGTCTGAGGGACACAGGGCACAGGTGAGTGTATATGTGTGACGTCTGAGGTACACAGGGCACAGGTGAGTGTATATGTGTGACATGTCTGAGGGACACGGCACAGGTGAGTGTATATGTGTGACATGTCTGAGGGACACAGGGCACAGGTGAGTGTATATGTGTGACATGTCTGAGGGACACAGGGCACTGGTGAGTGTATATGTGTGACATGTCTGAGGGACACAGGGCACTGGTGAGTGTATATGTGTGACATGTCTGAGGGACACGGCACAGGTGAGTGTATATGTGTGACATGTCTGAGGGACACAGGGCACAGGTGAGTGTATATGTGTGACATGTCTGAGGGACACAGGGCACTGGTGAGTGTATATGTGTGACATGTCTGAGGGACACAGGGCACTGGTGAGTGTATATGTGTGACATGTCTGAGGGACACAGGGCACTGGTGAGTGTATATGTGTGACATGTCTGAGGGACACAGGGCACAGGTGAGTGTATATGTGTGACATGTCTGAGGGACACGGCACAGATGAGTGTATATGTGTGACATGTCTGAGGGACACAGGGCACAGGTGAGTGTATATGTGTGACATGTCTGAGGGACACAGGGCACAGGTGAGTGTATATGTGTGACATGTCTGAGGGACACGGCACAGGTGAGTGTATATGTGTGACATGTCTGAGGGACACAGGGCACAGGTGAGTGTATATGTGTGACATGTCTGAGGGACACGGCACAGGTGAGTGTATATGTGTGACATGTCTGAGGGACACAGGGCACAGGTGAGTGTATATGTGTGACATGTCTGAGGGACACAGGGCACAGGTGAGTGTATATGTGTGACATGTCTGAGGGACACAGGGCACAGGTGAGTGTATATGTGTGACATGTCTGAGGGACACAGGGCACAGGTGAGTGTATATGTGTGACATGTCTGAGGGACACAGGGTACAGGTGAGTGTATATGTGTGACATGTCTGAGGGACACAGGGCACAGGTGAGTGTATATGTGTGACATGTCTGAGGGACACAGGGCACAGGTGAGTGTATATGTGTGACATGTCTGAGGGACACGGCACAGGTGAGTGTATATGTGTGACATGCCTGAGGGACACAGGGCACAGGTGAGTGTATATGTGTGACATGTCTGAGGGACACAGGGCACAGGTGAGTGTATATGTGTGACATGTCTGAGGGACACGGCACAGGTGAGTGTATATGTGTGACATGTCTGAGGGACACAGGGCACTGGTGAGTGTATATGTGTGACATGTCTGAGGGATACAGGGCACAGGTGAGTGTATATGTGTGACATGTCTGAGGGACAACAGGGCACAGGTGAGTGTATATGTGTACATGTCTGAGGGACACTGGCACAGGTGAGTGTATATGTGTGACATGTCTGAGGGACATCAGGGCACAGGTGAGTGTATATGTGGTGACCATGTCTGAGGGACACAGGCACAGGTGAGTGTATATGTGTGACATGTCTGAGGGACACAGGGCACTGTTAGTGTATAGTGTGACATGTCTGAGGGACACAGGCACAGGTGAGTGTATATGTGTGACATGTCTGAGGGACGACAGGGCACAGGTGAGTGTATATGTGTGACATGTCTGAGGGACACAGGGGCACAGGTGAGTGTATATGTGTGACATGTCTGAGGGACACAGGGCACAGGTGAGTGTATAATGTGTGACATGTCTGAGGGACACGGCACAGGTGAGTGTATATGTGTGACATGGTCTGAGGGACACAGGGCACCAGGTGCGTGTATATGTGTGACATGTCTGAGGGACACAGGGCACTGGTGAGTGTATATGTGTGACATGTCTGAGGGACACAGGGCACAGGTGAGTGTATATGTGTGACATGTCTGAGGGACACAGGGCACAGGTGAGTGTATATGTGTGACATGTCTGAGGGACACAGGGCACAGGTGAGTGTATATGTGTGACATGTCTGAGGGACACAGGGCACAGGTGAGTGTATATGTGTGACATGTCTGAGGGACACAGGGCACAGGTGAGTGTATATGTGTGACATGTCTGAGGGACACAGGGCACTGGTGAGTGTATATGTGTGACATGTCTGAGGGACACGGCACAGGTGAGTGTATATGTGTGACATGTCTGAGGGACACAGGGCACAGGTGAGTGTATATGTGTGACATGTCTGAGGGACACAGGGCACAGGTGAGTGTATATGTGTGACATGTCTGAGGGACACAGGGCACAGGTGAGTGTATATGTGTGATATGTCTGAGGGACACAGGGCACAGGTGAGTGTATATGTGTGACATGTCTGAGGGACACGGCACTGGTGAGTGTATATATGTGTGACATGTCTGAGGGAGCATCAGGGCACAAGGTGAGTGTATATGTGTGACATGTCTGAGGACACGGCACAGGTGAGTGTATATGTGTGACATGTCTGGAGGGACCACACGGGCACCGAGGTGAGTGTTGATATGTGTGACATGATCTGAGGAGGACACAGCGCACCAGGTGAGTGTAATGAGTGTGACAAGTCTAGAGGGCACCACAGGGCACAGGTGAGTGCTATATGTGATGGACATCGTCCTGAGGTACACAGGGCCAGGCTGAGTGTATATATGAGGCACTGCTCTGAGGGATACAAGGGCACAAGGTAGACGTGTATATGTGTGACCCATGTCTGATCGAGGAACACGGGCACAGGGTGCAGTGTATATGTGTGGACACTGTCTGTGGGACACCAGGGCACAGGGTGAGTGTACTATGTGCATGGACATGTCTGAGGGACAGATACCAAGGGACACTGGTGGTCGTCGAATGTCGTGAACTATGTGCTGAGGGACACAGAGGCCACAGGTGAGTGTATATGTGTGATCATGTCTGAGGGACACGGCACAGGTGAGTGTATATGTGTGACATGTCTGAGGGACACAGGGCACAGGTGAGTGTATATGTGTGACATGTCTGAGGGACACAGGGCACTGGTGAGTGTATATGTGTGACATGTCTGAGGGACACAGGGCACTGGTGAGTGTATATGTGTGACATGTCTGAGGGACACAGGGCACTGGTGAGTGTATATGTGTGACATGTCTGAGGGACACAGGGCACAGGTGAGTGTATATGTGTGACATGTCTGAGGGACACGGCACAGATGAGTGTATATGTGTGACATGTCTGAGGGACACAGGGCACAGGTGAGTGTATATGTGTGACATGTCTGAGGGACACAGGGCACAGGTGAGTGTATATGTGTGACATGTCTGGGGGACACGGCACAGGTGAGTGTATATGTGTGACATGTCTGAGGGACACAGGGCACAGGTGAGTGTATATGTGTGACATGTCTGAGGGACACGGCACAGGTGAGTGTATATGTGTGACATGTCTGAGGGACACAGGGCACAGGTGAGTGTATATGTGTGACATGTCTGAGGGACACAGGGCACAGGTGAGTGTATATGTGTGACATGTCTGAGGGACACAGGGCACAGGTGAGTGTATATGTGTGACATGTCTGAGGGACACGGCACAGGTGAGTGTATATGTGTGACATGTCTGAGGGACACAGGGTACAGGTGAGTGTATATGTGTGACATGTCTGAGGGACACAGGGCACAGGTGAGTGTATATGTGTGACATGTCTGAGGGACACAGGGCACAGGTGAGTGTATATGTGTGACATGTCTGAGGGACACGGCACAGGTGAGTGTATATGTGTGACATGCCTGAGGGACACAGGGCACAGGTGAGTGTATATGTGTGACATGTCTGAGGGACACAGGGCACAGGTGAGTGTATATGTGTGACATGTCTGAGGGACACGGCACAGGTGAGTGTATATGTGTGACATGTCTGAGGGACACAGGGCACTGGTGAGTGTATATGTTTGACATGTCTGAGGGATACAGGGCACAGGTGAGTGTATATGTGTGACATGTCTGAGGGACACAGGGCACTGGTGAGTGTATATGTGTGACATGTCTGAGGGACACGGCACAGGTGAGTGTATATGTGTGACATGTCTGAGGGACACGGCACAGGTGAGTGTATATGTGTGACATGTCTGAGGGACACAGGGCACAGGTGAGTGTATATGTGTGACATGTCTGAGGGACACAGGGCACAGGTGAGTGTATATGTGTGACATGTCTGAGGGACACAGGGCACAGGTGAGTGTCTATGTGTGACATGTCTGAGGGACACAGGGCACAGGTGAGTGTATATGTGTGACATGTCTGAGGGACACAGGGCACAGGTGAGTGTATATGTGTGACATGTCTGAGGGACACAGGGCACTGGTGAGTGTATATGTGTGACATGTCTGAGGGACACGGCACAGGTGAGTGTATATGTGTGACACGTCTGAGGGACACAGGGCACAGGTGAGTGTATATGTGTGACATGTCTGAGGGACACAGGGCACAGTTGAGTGTATATGTGTGACATGTCTGAGGGACACAAGGGCACAGGTGAGTGTATAGTTGTGACATGTCTGAGGGACACAGGGCACAGTGAGTGGTATATGTGTGACATGTCTGAGGGACACAGGGCACAGGTGAGTGTATATGTGTGACATGTCTGAGGGACAGCGGCACAGGGTGAGTGTATATGTGTTGACATGTCAGAGGGACACAGGCACAGGTGAGTGTATATGTGTGACATGTCTGAGGGGACACAGGGCACAGGTGGAGTGTAATAATGGTGACATGTCTGAGGGACACAGGGCACAGGTGAGTGTATATTGTGACAGTCTGAGGGACACAGGGCACAGGGTGAGGTGTATATGTGTGACATGTCTGAGGGACACAGGGGCACAGGTGAGTGTATATGTGTGACATGTCTGAGGACACAGGGCACAGGTGAGTGTATATGTGTGACATGTCTGAGGGACACAGGGCACAGGTGAGTGTATATGTGTGACATGTCTGAGGGACACAGGGCACAGGTGAGTGTATATGTGTGACATGTCTGAGGGACACAGGGCACAGGTGAGTGTATATGTGTGACATGTCTGAGGGACACAGGGCACAGGTGAGTGTATATGTGTGACATGTCTGAGGGACACAGGGCACAGGTGAGTGTATATGTGTGACATGTCTGAGGGACACAGGGCACAGGTGAGTGTATATGTGTGACATGTCTGAGGGACACAGGGCACAGGTGAGTGTATATGTGTGACATGTCTGAGGGACACAGGGCACAGGTGAGTGTATGAGTGGGACATGTCTGAGGGACACGGCACAGGTGAGTGTATATGTGTGACATGTCTGAGGGACACAGGGCACAGGTGAGTGTATATGTGTGACATGTCTGAGGGACACAGGGCACAGGTGAGTGTATATGTGTGACATGTCTGAGGGACACGGCACAGGTGAGTGTATATGTGTGACATGTCTGAGGGACACGGCACAGGTGAGTGTATATGTGTGACATGTCTGAGGGGACACGGGCACAGGTGAGTGTATATGTGTGACATGTCTGAGGGACACAGGGCACAGGTGAGTGTATATGTGTGACATGTCTGAGGGACACAGGCACAGGTGAGTGTATATGTGTGACATGTCTGAGGGACACAGGGGCACAGGTGAGTGTATATGTGTGACATGTCTGAGGGACACAGGGCACTGGTGAGTGTATATGTGTGACATGTCTGAGGGACACAGGGCACAGGTGAGTGTTATATGTGTGACATGTCTGAGGGACACAGGGCACAGGTGAGTGTATATGTGTGACATGTCTGAGGGACACAGGGCACAGGTGAGTGTATATGTGTGACATGTCTGAGGGACACAGGGCACAGGTGAGTGTATATGTGTGACAATGTCTGAGGGACACGGGCACAGGTGAGTGTATATGTGTGACATGTCTGAGGGACACAGGCACAGGTGAGTGTATATGTGTGACATGTCTGAGGGACACAGGGCACAGGTGAGTGTATATGTGTGACATGTCTGAGGGACACAGGGCACAGGTGAGTGTATATGTGTGACATGTCTGAGGGACACAGGGCACAGGTGAGTGTATATGTGTGACATGTCTGAGGGACACAGGGCACAGGTGAGTGTATATGTGTGACATGTCTGAGGGACACGGGCACAGGTGAGTGTATATGTGTGACATGTCTGAGGGACACAGGGCACAGGTGAGTGTATATGTGTGACATGTCTGAGGGACACAGGGCACAGGTGAGTGTATATGTGTGACATGTCTGAGGGACACAGGCACAGGTGAGTGTATATGTGTGACATGTCTGAGGGACACAGGGCACAGGTGAGTGTATATGTGTGACATGTCTGAGGGACACAGGGCACAGGTGAGTGTATATGTGTGACATGTCTGAGGGACACAGGGCACAGGTGAGTGTATATGTGTGACATGTCCTGAGGGACACAGGGCACAGGTGAGTGTATATGTGTGACATGTCTGAGGGACACAGGGCACAGGTGAGTGTATATGTGTGACATGTGTGAGGGACACAGGGCACTGGTGAGTGTATATGTGTGACATGTCTGAGGGACACAGGGCACAGGTGGGTGTATATGTGTGACATGTCTGAGGGACACAGGGCACAGGTGAGTGTATATGTGTGACATGTCTGAGGGACACAGGGCACAGGTGAGTGTATGAGTGGGACATGTCTGAGGGACACGGCACAGGTGAGTGTATATGTGTGACATGTCTGAGGGACACGGCACTGGTGAGTGTATATGTGTGACATGTCTGAGGGACACAGGGCACTGGTGAGTGTATATGTGTGACATGTCTGAGGGACACAGGGCACTGGTGAGTGTATATGTGTGACATGTCTGAGGGACACAGGGCACAGGTGAGTGTATATGTGTGACATGTCTGAGGGACACAGGGCACTGGTGAGTGTATATGTGTGACATGTCTGAGGGACACAGGGCGCAGGTGAGTGTATATGTGTGACATGTCTGAGGGACACGGGGCACAGGTTGAGTGTATATTGTGACATGTTAGGGACACAGGGCACGGTGAGTGTAGATGGTGAATGTTCTTCTGAGGGAAAACACGGGCAACAGGTGAGTGTATTATGTGTTGACATGTCTGCAGAGGAACACATGGGCAAAGGAGAGTGTATATGTGTGAATGTCTGAGGGACACAGGGCACAGGTGAGTGTTTTATGTGTGACGTTCTGAGGGACACAGGGCATCAGGTGAGTGTATATGTTGTGAATGTCTGAGGGACACGGCACAGGTGAAGTGTAATGGTGACATGTCTGAGGGAACAGGGCACAGGTGAGTGTATATGTGTGGACATGTTGATGGGACACAGGGCACTGGTGAGTGTATATGTGTGGACATGTCTGAGGGACACAGGGCATGGTGAGTGTTTATGTGTGAATGTGCTGAGGGACACGGCACAGGTGAGTGTATATGGTGTTGACATGTCTGAGGGACACAGGGACAGGTGAGTGTATATGTGTGACATGTCTGAGGGGACACAGGGGGCACAGGTGAGTGTATATGTGTGACATGTCTGAGGGACACAGGGCACAGGTGAGTGTATATGTGTGACATGTCTGAGGGACACAGGGCACTGGTGAGTGTATATGTGTGACATGTGTGAGGGACACAGGGCACAGGTGAGTGTATATGTGTGACATGTCTGAGGGACACAGGGCACAGGTGAGTGTATATGTGTGACATGTCTGAGGGACACAGGGCACAGGTGAGTGTATATGTGTGACATGTCTGAGGGACACAGGGCACAGGTGAGTGTATATGTGTGACATGTCTGAGGGACACAGGGCACAGGTGAGTGTATATGTGTGACATGTCTGAGGGACACAGGGCACAGGTGAGTGTATATGTGTGACATGTCTGAGGGACACAGGGCACAGGTGAGTGTATATGTGTGACATGTCTGAGGGACACAGGGCACAGGTGAGTGTATATGTGTGACATGTCTGAGGGACACAGGGCACAGGTGAGTGTATATGTGTGACATGTCTGAGGGACACAGGGCACAGGTGAGTGTATATGTGTGACATGTCTGAGGGACACAGGGCACAGGTGAGTGTATATGTGTGACATGTCTGAGGGACACAGGGCACAGGTGAGTGTATATGTGTGACATGTCTGAGGGACACAGGGCACAGGTGAGTGTATATGTGTGACATGTCTGAGGGACACAGGGCACAGGTGAGTGTATATGTGTGACATGTCTGAGGGACACAGGCACAGGTGAGTGTATATGTGTGACATGTCTGAGGGACACAGGGCACAGGTGAGTGTATATGTGTGACATGTCTGAGGGACACGGCACAGGTGAGTGTATATGTGTGACATGTCTGAGGGACACGGCACAGGTGAGTGTATATGTGTGACATGTCTGAGGGACACAGGGCACAGGTGAGTGTATATGTGTGACATGTCTGAGGGACACAGGGCACAGGTGAGTGTATATGTGTGACATGTCTGAGGGACACAGGGCACTGGTGAGTGTATATGTGTGACATGTCTGAGGGACACAGGGCACAGGTGAGTGTATATGTGTGACATGTCTGAGGGACACAGGGCACAGGTGAGTGTATATGTGTGACATGTCTGAGGGACACAGGGCACAGGTGAGTGTATATGTGTGACATGTCTGAGGGACACAGGGCACAGGTGAGTGTATATGTGTGACATGTCTGAGGGTTGTGTGACATGTCTGAGGGACACAGGGCACTGGTGAGTGTATATGTGTGACATGTCTGAGGGACACAGGGCACAGGTGAGTGTATATGTGTGACATGTCTGAGGGACACAGGGCACAGGTGAGTGTATATGTGTGACATGTCTGAGGGACACAGGGCACAGGTGAGTGTATATGTGTGACATGTCTGAGGGACACAGGGCACAGGTGAGTGTATATGTGTGACATGTCTGAGGGACACGGCACAGGTGAGTGTATATGTGTGACATGTCTGAGGGACACAGGGCACAGGTGAGTGTATATGTGTGACATGTCTGAGGGACACAGGGCACTGGTGAGTGTATATGTGTGACATGTCTGAGGGACACAGGCACAGGTGAGTGTATATGTGTGACATGTCTGAGGGACACGGCACAGGTGAGTGTATATGTGTGACATGTCTGAGGGACACAGGGCACAGGTGAGTGTATATGTGTGACATGTCTGAGGGACACAGGGCACAGGTGAGTGTATATGTGTGACATGTCTGAGGGACACAGGGCACAGGTGAGTGTATATGTGTGACATGTCTGAGGGACACAGGGCACAGGTGAGTGTATATGTGTGACATGTCTGAGGGACACAGGGCACAGGTGAGTGTATATGTGTGACATGTCTGAGGGACACAGGGCACAGGTGAGTGTATATGTGTGACATGTCTGAGGGACACAGGGCACAGGTGAGTGTATATGTGTGACATGTCTGAGGGACACAGGGCACAGGTGAGTGTATATGTGTGACATGTCTGAGGGACACAGGGCACAGGTGAGTGTATATGTGTGACATGTCTGAGGGACACGGCACAGGTGAGTGTATATGTGTGACATGTCTGAGGGACACAGGGCACAGGTGAGTGTATATGTGTGACATGTCTGAGGGACACAGGGCACTGGTGAGTGTATATGTGTGACATGTCTGAGGGACACAGGGCACAGGTGAGTGTATATGTGTGACATGTCTGAGGGACACAGGGCACAGGTGAGTGTATATGTGTGACATGTCTGAGGGACACGGCACAGGTGAGTGTATATGTGTGACATGTCTGAGGGACACGGCACAGGTGAGTGTATATGTGTGACATGTCTGAGGGACACAGGGCACAGGTGAGTGTATATGTGTGACATGTCTGAGGGACACAGGGCACAGGTGAGTGTATATGTGTGACATGTCTGAGGGACACGGCACAGGTGAGTGTATATGTGTGACATGTCTGAGGGACACAGGGCACAGGTGAGTGTATATGTGTGACATGTCTGAGGGACACAGGGCACAGGTGAGTGTATATGTGTGACATGTCTGAGGGACACAGGGCACAGGTGAGTGTATATGTGTGACATGTCTGAGGGACACAGGGCACAGGTGAGTGTATATGTGTGACATGTCTGAGGGACACAGGGCACTGGTGAGTGTATATGTGTGACATGTCTGAGGGACACAGGTGAGTGTATGAGTGGGACATGTCTAAAGGACACAAGGTAGAGGTGAGTGTACTCATGCTCTTTTACTATTTTATATTGAGATAACTGCATGATAAGATTTGCTTCTGCCAATTTATCAGGTGCAACAGCTTGCAGATATGATTTTTTTAACATTTTTGTTGTAATTAATAAAATTGTGTTTTATGCTGAAACCACTGTCTTTCTTGTGAGGGTTGATTGTTGATTGTACTCTCAGAGTCTTCCTTTTTTGGTTAAGATAAATTACTTTCCCTTTAACCTCTTAGCTTGAGTAATCAAGGGTTATGTCATCAAGTGGCCACTCCAAAATGACTGACTTCTGAATTATTGGTCTGCCGCTTTGTTTTTTACAAATCTTTGTAAACAATCCAGGAACGGGAACAGCACTTGTTAAAAGGAGTGCCCGGAGGAGACTTACCAAGTCTCAAATCATATGTAAAGCAACAAGTCCTCCAGCACTTCCAATAATCAAAGACCTTTATTAATATTACAACATGGGTCAACAAACATCTGCAACCTTTAGGGCCTAGCTGAGCCCTTCCTCATGCATGAGGAAGGGCTGAGCTAGGCCCGAAACGTTGCAGATGTTTGTTGACCCATGTTGTAATATTAATAAAGGTCTTTTATTATTGGAAGTGATGGAGGACTTGTTGCTTTACATTTTCTACAATTCTGTCAGCCATGCAGTCCCCCATACAGAAAAGGACAGTGATTTATATGTAATCTAATAAGGAGAAAAGCTCTGCTAGATTACGCTACTCTTAACTCAATTTTATTATAAAGTGTTTGGGCTATATATATATATATATATAATTTCAAAATTAGATCATAAAAAGACTAAAGCCATACTTATCTGTCCTGGAAACTCCAGCCTTGCTTCATTTAATGCATGATGCCAACCCAGAGCTGATATGGGAATAAATCCAGGGAGTGGGCTTTTGGTGAGTGGGCTTTTTGAGGGGCAGTGGGACTCTGCAAAAGCATTAGTGACTTTAAAGGTTTGAAATGAAGCAAAGTTTTTAGTAGACAGGTGACTTTTGCCTTATTTTTAAATCATTTTTCATGCCACAGTTATTGATCATAAGCGTAGATTATTTACATTTAATTACTCTAAAAATGCATATGTTGCCTATCCAACAGTACAGAAAGTAGTGAAGAGGAAATAAATTTTACAAAGTCAATAAAGAGTCATTATCAGTGCAAAAAACTAAAGCAACATTTGTGCACACAAGTAGTAGTTATAAAGTGTAGTTGTGTGATGGAAGTAATTGTAATACTGAAATGTTACATGAACATAATTTTAAAAATACTAAATAAATTTGCCTATGTTCACTGCATAGTTATTTCATTCATAATGGGGGTGAGAGTCCAAGATCCATTACTCATAGGAATTATACTCCTGGCCACTAGGAGGAAGCAAAGATTCCCAAAACTCCAAGAGCCCTTAAAACCCCTCCCACCTTACTGGAAACAAGTCCTGTCTTTGCCTCTGTAAGAGGAATGTGAAGAATGGAGGTGCTCCAGATGTTCTTTTGTGAGAGGGGCCCTCAGAGAGCTACTGTTGGACAGAGGGAATATTTTGGAGTATGGGTAGTGGCACAACAAAACCCTATGGGAGTTTGTCACAGGCCTGCCACAGGTGTTGCGGGGACCGGCCCATAGCCTCCTAACATTGGTTCTACTATATACTCCACATACTTAAATCCTCTGCTGTCACGCGTACAGCACTGGATTTGCTATCTGCTGGAAGCAGTTTTCTCCTGCTTATGGTGAATCCAGTAGTGCAGGTGCCTGTCAGGTAAGTGTGGGGACTGTTATTTTGCACCTAGCTTAGCCTTAAAGTGATGGTAAATCCTAGCGATTTACCATTGGAACAAATAAAATACTTCATGCTGAAAGTTCCTTTATTTGTTTGATGCGTTCGCCGCACTGAGCTCCTCAAGCAGCCCATGGCAGAACGCTATTTTGCTGTGTGATGACGTTTCCACCTCTTAGCAAATAGTCGTGCGTGCCAGCTGGCGCCAAGCCAGATATCCCACACGGCTATTGGCTAAGAGGTGGAAACCACCATTATGTCAGGATTTTTTTGTGAACTATAGATATGCTTTACTTTACTTTTCGCCCTATGTATTTTTTAACCTTGGAGGTATGCTAAGTTTTTTAGTGCATATTGGTAAATTATTTATGCTTTTTATTATTAACATGCATCGGGTTATGTAGGTGTTGGCTTATTTTGTGCAATGTACAGGGTTATATGTGAGCGCCTAACGTGTAAAACACAAAAGGCAATAGATCTATAAAATGGCTTTATTAATTTAATTGAATATTGACACGGGACTGACGGTGTCTCCTGCAGCGCACGAGTATTTGCTGCTTAGTTTGTTTAAAAATTGAAACTATCTGGCTATATGGCTCTTGAAACTTTTTGAAGCAAAAAGGAAAGCTTTACAAACAACCAGTTACAAGGTAACTCCAACGGACCACAGGAGAACATATATTTCTACTTTGCCTTAAGGTAATTTGTTTTCACACAGCTAAGGATATAACGTCTGAATACTTGCTCTGTATTTTGCAGCACCTGATTTCCATTACAAAAACAAACTTTATTTTGCAGGTGTTTACTTTGAAACCATACGTTTAAAACACCTTTGTGCTATCTAAGGATTGTTTATATACAAACTATTTTTTTTTTATACATTTTTTACGGTTTGGCATATTCTGGCTAATAAGATTTTGCACAAAAGCTTTTGAGACATTATTTATAAGAAAGGACTACTCTTATGGATATTTGAATTTTATGCCCAAAAAACAAACCGGCACTTATGAAAATATTATTTTATTGTATGCTACTGTTCTTATAATTAAAATTAAATTAGAGATGTTTTTATGATAAGATCTATTTTAGATTAGGTAATAGATTAGTTATTGGTACCAATAGGGACATTTATTATAGCTTTTTCATTTTTAAAATCTATTATTAAAATATTTTTTTGAATGTTTTATGAATTAATAACTTATTTTATATTATAATAAACAACTATATGATTTATATTTGTGTAATTTATTCATAGTACTAGACTTTTTGGACCTTTTTGACCTCATTAATGATTTAATAATCCTATATTTACATCAAATAATCAATTAAATTAATATATTTACATAAAATATTCCATTAAATTAATAAAGCCATTTTATAGATCTATTGCCTTTTGTGTTTTACACGTTAGGCGCTCACATATAACCCTGTACATTGCTCATATATTGTTTTTTCAGGCTTTGGGATTGCCTGTTTTTCTCTTGTTAAGTGTATCCAGTCCACGGATCATCCATCACTTATGGGATATTCTCCTTCCCAACAGGAAGTTGCAAGAGGATCACCCACAGCAGAGCTGCTATATAGCTCCTCCCCTAACTGCCATACCCAGTCATTCTCTTGCAAGCCTCAACCAAGATGGAGGTCGTAAGAGGAGTGTGGTGTTTTATACTTAGTTTATTTCTTCAATCAAAAGTTTGTTATTTTTAAATGGTACCGGAGTGTGCTGTTTATCTCAGGCAGTATTTAGAAGAAGAATCTGCCTGCATTTTCTATGATCTTAGCAGAAGTAACTAAGATCCATGGCTGTTCTCACAGATTCTGAGGAGTGAGGTAACTTCAGAGAGGGAATGGCGTGCAGCTTTTCCTGCAATAAGGTATGTGCAGTTAATATTTTTCTAGGGATGGAATTTGCTAGAAAATGCTGCTTATACCGGATTAATGTAAGTAAAGCCTTAAATGCAGTGATAGCTACTGGTATCAGGCTTATTAATGGAGATGCATACTCTTATAAAAATGTAATATAAAACGTTTGCTGGCATGTTAATCGTTTTTATATATGTTTGGTGACAAAACTTATTGGGGCCTAGTTTTTTTCCACATGGCTTTTTTGATTTCTGCCTAGAGACAGTTTCCTGAAGCTTTACACTGTTGCAATATGAGTGGGAAGGGCCTATTTTAGTGCTTTTCTGTGCAGCTAAAAATACTGACAGACATTCAGCTTCCCTCTGCATGATACAGGACATCTCTGAAGGGCTCAAAAGGCTTCAAAGTTGTGTTTGAGGAGGGTAACAATCACAGTAGACTGTGGCAGTTGTTGTGACTGTGTTTAAAAAAACGTTATTATTCTGTTTTTGTTATTAAGGGGTTAATCATCCATTTGTAAGTGGGTGCAATGCTCTGCTGACTTGTTACATACACTGTAAAAATTTTGTTAGTGTAACTGCCTTTTTTCACTGTTATTTCAAATTTTGTCAAAGTTTGTTTCTCTTAAAGGCACAGTAACGTTTTTTATATTGCTTGTTAACTTGATTTAAAGTGTTTTCCAAGCTTGCTAGTCTCATTGCTAGTCTGTACAAACATGTCTGAAACAGAGGATACTTGTTCATTATGTTTAAAAGCCATGGTGGAGCCCCATAGGAGAATGTTTACTAAATGTATTGATTTCACCTTAAACAGTAAAGATCAGTCTTTATCTATAAAAGAATTGTCACCAGAGGGGTCTGTCGAGGGGGAAGTTATGCCGACTAACTCTCCCCACGTGTCAGACCCTTCGCCTCCCGCTCAAGGGACGCACGCTAATATGGCGCCAAGTACATCAGGGACGCCCATAGCGATTACTTTGCAGGACATGGCTGCAATCATGAATAATACCCTGTCAGAGGTATTATCCAGATTGCCTGAATTGAGAGGCAAGAGCGATAGCTCTGGGGTTAGATGAGATACAGAGCGCGTAGATGCTGTAAGAGCCATGTCTGATACTGCGTCACAATATGCAGAACCTGAGGACGGAGAGCTTCAGTTTGTGGGTGACGTCTCTGATTCGGGGAGACCTGATTCAGAGATTTCTAATTTTAAATTTAAGCTTGAGAACCTCCGTGTATTGCTTGGGGAGGTATTAGCTGCTCTGAATGACTGTGACACAATTGCAGTGCCAGAGAAATTGTGTAGGCTGGATAAATACTATGCAGTGCCGGTGAGTACTTATGTTTTTCCAATACCTAAAAGGCTTACAGAAATTATTAGTAAGGAGTGGGATAGGCCCGGTGTGCCCTTTTCCCCACCTCCTATATTTAGAATTTTTTTTCCAATAGATGCCACTACACGGGACTTATGGCAGACTGTCCCTAAGGTGGAGGGAGCAGTTTCTACTTTAGCAAAGCGTACCACTATCCCGGTTGAGGACAGTTGTGCTTTTTCAGATCCAATGGATAAAAAATTAGAGGGTTACCTTAAGAAAATGTTTATTCAACAAGGTTTTATTTTACAGCCCCTTGCATGCATTGCGCCTGTCACTGCTGCGGCGGCATTCTGGTTTGAGGCCCTGGAAGAGGCCATCCATACAGCTCCATTGACTGAAATTGTTGACAAGCTTAGAACTCTTAAGCTAGCTAACTCATTTGTTTCTGATGCCATTGTTCATTTGACTAAACTAACGGCTAACAATTCCGGATTCGCCATCCAGGCGCGTAGGGCGCTATGGCTCAAATCCTGGTCAGCTGATGTGACTTCAAAGTCTAAATTACTCAACATTCCTTTCAAGGGGCAGACCTTATTCTGGCCTGGTTTGAAAGAAATTATTGCTGGCATTACTGGAGGTAAGGGTCATACCCTTCCTCAGGACAGGGCCAAATCAAAGGCCAAACAGTCTAATTTTTGTGCCTTTCGAAATTCCAAGGCAGGTGCAGCATCAACTTCCTCCGCTTCAAGACAAGAGGGATCTTTTGCTCAATCTAAGCAGGCCTGGAAACCTAACCAGTCCTGGAACAAGGGCAAGCAGGCCAGAAAGCCTGCTGCTGCCTCTAAGACAGCATGAAGGAACGGCCCCCTATCCGGCGACGGATCTAGTAGGGGGCAGACTTTTTCTCTTCGCCCAGGCGTGGGCAAGAGATATTCAGGATCCCTGGGCGTTGGAGATCATATCTCAGGGATATCTTCTGGACTTCAAAGCTTCCCCTCCACAAGGGAGATTTCATCTTTCAAGGTTATCTGCAAATCAGATAAAGAAAGAGGCATTCCTACGCTGTGTGCAAGACCTCCTAGTAATGGGAGTGATCCATACAGTTCCGCGGACGGAACAAGGACAGGGTTTTTATTAAAATCTGTTTATGGTTCCCAAAAAAGAGGGAAACTTCAGACCAATTTTGGATCTAAAGATCTTAAACAAATACCTCAGAGTTCCATCATTCAAGATGGAAACTATTCGGACCATCCTACCCATGATCCAAGAGGGTCAGTACATGACCACAGTGGACTTAAAGGATGCCTACCTTCACATACCGATTCACAAAGATCATCATCGGTTCCTAAGGTTTGCCTTCATAGACAGGCATTACCAATTTGTAGCTCTTCCCTTCGGGTTGGCTACAGCCCCGAGAATCTTTACGAAGGTTCTGGGCTCACTTCTAAGTCTCATACAGAGATAGTTCTGGCATTTCTGAGATCGCACGGGTGGAAAGTGAACGAGGAAAAGAGGTCTCTATCCCCACTCACAAGAGTCTCCTTCTTAGGGACTCTTATAGATTCTGTATAGATGAAAATTTACCTGACTGAGTCCAGGTTATCAAAGCTTCTAAATGCTTGCCGTATTCTTCATTCCATTCCGCGCCCTTCGGTGGCTCAGTGTATGGAGGTGATCGGCTTAATGGTAGCGGCAATGGACATAGTGCCATTTGCGCGCCTACATCTTAGACCGCTGCAATTATGAATGCTAAGTCAGTGGAATGGGGATTACACAGATTTGTCCCCTCTGCTAAATCTGGATCAAGAGACCAGAGATTCTCTTCTCTGGTGGTTGTCTCGGGTCCACCTGTCCGAGGGTATGACCTTTCGCAGGCCAGATTGGACAATTGTAACAACAGATGCCAGCCTTCTAGGTTGGGGTGCAGTCTGAAACTCCCTGAAGGCACAGGGATCGTGGACTCAGGAGGAGAAACTCCTTCCGATAAATATTCTGGAGTTAAGAGCAATATTCAATGCTCTTCTGGCTTGGCCTCAGTTAGCAACACTGAGGTTCATCAGATTTCAGTCGGACAATATCACGACTGTGGCTTACATCAACCATCAAGGGGGAGGAGTTCCCTAGCGATGTTAGAAGTCTCAAAAATAATTCGCTGGGCAGAGACTCACTCTTGCCACCTGTCAGCAATTCATATCCCAGGCGTGGAGAACTGGGAGGCGGATTCGTCAGACTTTTCACCCGGGGGAGTGGGAACTCCATCCGGAGGTGTTTGCTCAGTTGATTCATCGTTGGGGCAAACCAGAGTTGGATCTCATGGCGTCTCGCCAGAACGCCAAGCTTCCTTGTTACGGATCCAGGTCCAGGGACCCAGAAGCGACGCTGATAGATGCTCTAGCAGCGCCTTGGTTCTTCAACCTGGCTTAGGTGTTTCCACCGTTTCCTCTGCTCCCTCGACTGATTGCCAAAATCAAACAGGAGAGAGCATCAGTGATTCTAATAGCGCCTGCGTGGCCACACAGGACCTGGTATGCAGACCTAGTGGACATGTCATCCTTTCCACCATGGACTCTGCCTCTAAGACAGGTCCTTCTAATACAAGGTCCTTTCAATCATCCAAATCTAATTTCTCTGAGACTGACTGCATGGAGATTGAACGCTTGATTCTATCAAAGCGTGGCTTCTCCGAGTCAGTCATTGATACCTTAATACATGCACGAAAGCCTGTTACCAGGAAAATATATCACAAGATATGGCGTACATATCTTTACTGGTGTTAATCCAAGAATTACTCATGGAGTAAGGTTAGGATTTCTAGGATATTGTCCTTTCTCCAACAGGGTTTGGACAAAGGATTATCAGCTAGTTCCTTAAAGGGACAGATTTCTGCTCTGTCTATTCTTTTGCACAAGCGTCTGGCAGAAGTTCTTCAAGGAGTTCCGTTTGAACCCCTTCATTCCATTGATATTAAGCTTTTATCTTGGAAATTTCTGTTTTTGATGGCTATTTCCTCGGCTCGGAGAGTCTCTGAGCTATCTGCCTTACAATGTGATTCTCCTTATCTGATTTTTCATGCAGATAAGGTAGTTCTGCGTACCAAACCTGGGTTTTTACCTAAGGTGGTTTCTAACAAGAATATCAATCAAGATATTGTTGTTCCATCATTGTGTCCTAATCCTTCTTCAAAGAAGGAACGTCTTTTACATAATCTGGTCGTAGTCTGTGCCTTGAAGTTTTACTTACAAGCTACTAAAGATTTTCATCAAACATCTTCCCTGTTTGTCGTTTATTCTGGACAGAGGAGAGGTCAAAAAGCTTCGGCAACCTCTCTTTCCTTTTGGCTTCGGAGTATTATACGCCTAGCCTATGAGACTGCTGGACAGCAGCCCCCTGAAAGAATTACAGCTCATTCTACTAGAGCTGTGGCTTCCACCTGGGCCTTTAAAAATGAGGCCTCTGTTGATCAGATTTGCAAGGCCGCGACTTGGTCTTCGATTCACACTTTTTCAAAATTTTACAAATTTTATACTTTTGCTTCTTCGGAGGCTGTTTTTGGGAGAAAGGTTCTTCAGGCAGTGGTTCCTTCCGCTTAATCCTGCCTTGTCCCTCCCATCATCCGTGTACTTTAGCTTTGGTATTGGTATCCCATAAGTAATGGATGATCCATGGACTGGATACACTTAACAAGAGAAAACATAATTTATGCTTACCTGATAAATTTATTTCTCTTGTAGTGTATCCAGTCCACGGCCCGCCCTGTCATTTTAAGGCAGGTCTAAAATTTAATTAAACTACAGTCACCACTGCACCCTATGGTTTCTCCTTTCTCTGTTTGTTTCGGTCGAATGACTGGATATGGCAGTTAGGGGAGGAGCTATATAGCAGCTCTGCTGTGGGTGATCCTCTTGCAACTTCCTGTTGGGAAGGAGAATATCCCATAAGTGATGGATGATCCGTGGACTGGATACACTACAAGAGAAATAAATTTATCAGGTAAGCATAAATTATGTTTTTATGTGTAGCTTTGATCTTATCCAGCACTTAAACTTTTTTGTACTTGTTGGCTTATTTTGTGCCTTTTTACTTACTAGCGTGTGTAGGTTAGTGTATGTCTGCTTATGCGCACATTCTTTTTTTTCCACACCTTTAGTTACTAACGAATGGTCAGGGTTTTGCGTTTTGGATATAACCATCGTCGACATCGTTGTGTCCTTTTTTTTTTTTAGCGTGCTTTGTTTTTTTGCATGTTCTTTTGTTTGGTGCCCGTGTGTCTGTTCCTGATGTTAAATTAGCTCTCTTCATTTCTCTTACTTGGTGTATCCAGTCCACGGTTTCATCCTTACTTGTGGGATATTCTCAATTCCTACAGGAAGTGGCAAAGAGAGCACACAGCAAAACTGTCCATATAGCTCCCCTCAGGCTCCGCCCCCCCAGTCATTCTCTTTGCCGCTCTAACAAGTAGCATCTCCACGGGAGGGTAAAGAGTATGTGGTGTTAGATTTGTAGTTTTTATTTCTTCAATCAAGAGTTTGTTATTTTAAAATAGTGCCGGTTTGTACTATTTACTCTGAGGCAGAAAGTGATGAAGATTTCTGCTGAGAGGAAAAAGATTTTAGCATGTTGTAACTAAAATCCACTGCTGTTCCCACACAGGACTGTTGAGTACCGGAGAACTTCAGTTGGGGGGAACAGTTTGCAGGCTTAACTGCTTAAGGTATGCTCAGTCACTTTTTCTAACAAGACCCGGTAATGCTAGAAGACTGATAGAAATCCCCATGTGGGAAGGTAAGCCATTTTCTGAGACACAGTATAGAAGGATGACTTCAGTTAAGGGCTAAAATACTGGTAGACACTGTGATGGGCTAAATCGATTACTTTATTAGGGTAATCTTATATTTGTTCAAGTGTTTTAAACGTTGAGAACACTTTTCGGGTTTTTATTACGTCTGGCATATTGTAAGACACCTATTCTGATTCAGGAAGGCCCCATAACTCCGGAATATAGAGGGAGGGGGCCTCATTTTCGCGCCTCAGTTGCGCAGTTGTTTTGCAAGGCATCTTCATGCAGCTTCACGTGTAGAGTCCTGAGAGTGCAGGAGGACTTCAGGGAGGCCTATATTCTTCTACAAAGAACCCAAAAGGAAGGTAGGGCCACAGCAAAGACTGTGGCACCGTGCTGTAGTGTGTTAAACCGGTAGTTTACTTCAATTGGCTCCGGTTTGGGCAATAAGGGGTTAATTAACTTGAAAATTTGTGTGCAATCATTTCAAAGCATTGGGATCATGTGGTGAAAATTTCATAAAGATCGGATGTTTTTTGGTGATTTGGTAAAAAAAGTGGGTGCTTTTTATTATTTAAAGGCACAGTAACGTTTTTTCAAAAAGTGAATTTTACTGTATTGTAGTGCTATCTAAGTCTGTCAAACATGTCTGAGTCTTCAGATAGACCTTGTTCTTTATGTTTAAAAGCCATGGCGGTACCCCCATTGCATTTGTGTTTAAAGTGTGCTAAAACATCTAAGCCTTTTAAAGACCATGCAGTAACACTTAAAAATGTAGCCCAAGATGATTCTTTAACGGAGGGTAATGAGGATAGTCCTTCTTCCTCTCCCCATGTGTTGACACCAGTTACGCCCGCGCAAGCGATGCCTAGTACCTCTAGCGCATTGGCCCCTATTACCTTACAACAATTAGCAGCAGTAATGGATAATTCTCTTGCAGCATTTTTATCCAAACTGCCCAAAAAAGCATGATAGCTCAGTTTTAAATACAGAGGATGAACAATCAGAAGCTTTGGATGAGTTATCTGTAGTACCCTCACAACACTCAGAATTAGCAGTGAGGGACGGTCTGTCTGAAGGAGAAATTTCTGACACAGGAAAAGTTTCTCAGAGTCAGATTCCTTAGCGTTTAAGTTTAAGCTGGAACACCTCCGCGTCCTGCTTAAGGAGGTTTTAGCTACGCTGGATGATTGTGACCCCATGGTGGTCCCAGAAAAATGGTGTAAAATGGACAGGTTTTTAGAGGTCCCTGTATACACTGAGGCATTTCCGATCCCAAAGAGGGTGGCGGATATTGTGACTAGGGAGTGGGAGAGACCAGGTGTACCCTTTGTTCCCCCCCCCCATCTTTAAGAAAATGTTCCCCATAAACGACCCCAGGCGGGACGCGTGGCAGACGGTCCCTAAGGTAGAGGGAGCTGTTTCAACACTTGCTAAGCGTACAACTATACCAATAGAGGACAGTTGTGCTTTCAAAGATCCTATGGATAAAAAGTTGGAAGGATTGCTGAAGAAAATTTTTGTTCAGCAAGGTTTTCTGCTTCAACCAATTGCCTGCATTATTCCAGTAACTACTGCAGCGGCATTTTGGTTTGAGGCTCTGGAGGAGTCGCTCCAGAGGGAGACTTCATACGACGAGGTCATGGATAGAATTCATGCTTTAAAGCTGGCTAATTCTTTTAGCACTGATGCCGCTTTCCAATTAGCTAAGTTAGCGGCGAAAAACTCAGGTTTTGCCATCATGGCGCGAAGAGCGCTTTGGCTCAAATCGTGGTCGGCGGATGTGTCGTCCAAAACGAAACTGTTAAATATTCCTTTCAAGGGGAAGACCCTATTTGGCCCAGAGCTGAAAGAAATTATTTCGGATATCACTGGGGGAAAGGGCCATGCCCTTCCACAAGATAGGCCGTTTAAGGCCAAAAACAAGGCTAATTTTCACTCCTTTCGCAACTTCAGGAGCGGACCTGCTGCAACCTCTGCTGCCGCAAAGCAAGATAACGCTTCACAGCCCAAAGCAACCTGGAAAACCTTGCAGGGCTGGAATAAGGGTAAACAGGCCAAGAAGCCTGCTCCTGCTACCAAGACAGCATGAAGGGGTAGCCCCCGATCCGGGACCGGATCTAGTAGGGGGCAGACTTTCTCTCTTTTCTCAGGCTTGGGCAAGAGATGTTCCGGATCCCTGGGCTTTAGAAATAGTTGCTCAGGGGTATCTTCTAGAATTCAAGGATTCTCCCCCAAGGGGAAGGTTCCACATTTCTCGTTTGTTTTCAGACCAAACAAAGAAACAGGTGTTCTTACGCTGTGTAGAAGATCTTCTAAAAATGGGAGTGATTCACCCAGTTACAATTGCAGAACAAGGACTGGGCTTTTACTCAAACCTGTTTGTAGTTCCCAAAAAGGAAGGAACTTTCAGGCCAATCCTGGATCTAAAAATTCTAAACAAATTCCTCAGAGTTCCGTCTTTCAAGATGGAAACCATTCGGACAATCTTGCCGATGATCCAGGAAGGTCAATATATGACTACCGTGGATCTAAAGGATGCGTACCCATATTCCTATCCACAAAGATCACCATCAGTTCCTAAGGTTCGCCTTTCTGGACAAACATTACCAGTTCGTGGCTCTTCTTTTCGGGTTGGCCACCGATCCCAGAATTTTCACAAAGGTGTTAGGGTCCCTTCTGGCGGTACTAAGACCGCGGGGCATTGCAGTAGCACCTTACCTAGACGACATCTTAATACAGGCATCGTCTTTTCACAGAGCCAAGGCTCATACGGACATTGTCCTGGCCTTTCTAAGGTCTCACGGGTGGAAAGTGAACGTAGAAAAGAGTTCTCTGTCCCCGCTCACAAGGGTTCCCTTCCTGGGAACACTAATAGACTCGGTAGAAATGAAAATTTTTCTGACAGAGGTCAGAAAGTCAAAACTGTTGAATACTTACCGAGTTCTTCATTCCATTCCTCGGCCTTCTGTGGCTTAGTGCATGGAGGTAATCGGTTGAATGGTTGCGGCAATGGACGTAGTCCCTTTTGCCCGAATTCATCTCAGACCATTGCAACTGTGCATGCTCAAACAGTGGAATGGGGATTATGCAGATTTGTCTCCTCAAATACAAATGGACCAGAAAACCAGAGACTTTCTTCTCTGGTGGTTGTCTCAGGATCACCTGTCTCAGGGAATGAGTTTCCGCAGACCGGAGTGGATCATTGTCACGACCGATGCCAGTCTGTTAGGCTGGAGTGCGGTCTGGGACTCCCTGAAAGCTCAGGGTCTATGGTCTCGGGAAGAATCTCTTCTCCCGATAAACATTTTGGAACTGAGAGCGATATTCAATACGCTCCAGGCGTGGCCTCAGCTAGCGGAGGCCAAATTCATCAGATTTCAGTCGGACAACATCACGACTGTAGCGTACATCAATCATCAGGGAGGAACAAAGAGTTCCCTAGCGATGAAGGAAGTATCCAAGATCATCAAATGGGCGGAGGATCACTCCTGCCATCTATCTGCAATTGACATCCCAGGGGTAGACAACTGGGAGGCGGATTTTCTAAGTCGTCAGACTTTCCATCCGGGGAAGTTGGAACTCCACCCAGAGGTTTTTGCTCAGCTGACCCAGCTATGGGGCATTCCAGAATTGGATCTGATGGCGTCCCGTCAGAACACCAAACTTCCCCGTTACGGATCCAGATCCAGGGATCCCAAGGCGGCATTGATAGATGCATTAATAGCGCCTTGGTCATTCAGTCTAGCTTATGTCTTTCCACCGTTTCCTCTTCTCCCTCGGCTAGTAGCCAGAATCAAACAGGAGAAGGCTTCGGTTATTTTGATAGCACCTGCGTGGCCACGCAGGACTTGGTATGCAGACCTAGTGGACATGTCATCGGTCCCACCATGGAAACTGCCATCAAGGCAGGATCTTCTAATTCAAGGTCCTTTCAAGCATCCAAATCTAGTTTCGCTGCAACTGACTGCTTGGAGATTGAATGCTTAATCCTAGCTAAGCGTGGTTTCTCTGAATCAGTTATAGATACTCTGATACAGGCCAGAAAGCCTGTCACCAGGAAAATTTACCATAAGATATGGCGGAAATATCTTTGTTGGTGTGAATCCAAGGGTTACTCGTGGAGTAAGGTTAGGATTCCAAGGATATTGTCTTTTCTCCAAGAAGGATTGGAGAAAGGTCTGTCAGCTAGTTCCTTAAAGGGACAGATATCTGCTCTGTCTATCCTGTTACACAAGCGTCTGGCAGCTGTACCAGACGTTCAGGTGTTTGCACAGGCCCTAGTTAGAATCAAGCCTGTTTACAAGCCTGTGGCTCCTCCATGGAGTCTAAATTTAGTTCTTTCAGTTCTTCAAGGGGTTCCGTTTGAACCTTTACATTCCATAGATATTAAGTTATTATCTTGGAAAGTTTTGTTTTTAGTAGCCATTTCTTCTGCTCGAAGAGTTTCTGAATTGTCTGCTTTGCAGTGTAATTCACCCTATCTGGTGTTCCATGCAGATAAGGTTGTTTTGCGTACCAAACCTGGTTTCCTTCCAAAGGTGGTTTCTAATAAGAATATTAACCAGGAAATCATTGTTCCTTCTCTGTGTCCTAATCCAGTTTCTAAGACGGAACGACTTTTACACAATCTTGACGTGGTTCGTGCTTTAAAATTCTATTTAAAAGCAACCAAAGATTTCAGACAAACATCATCCTTGTTTGTTGTCTATTCTGGTAAGAGGAGAGGTCAGAAAGCGACTGCTACTTCTCTTTCCTTCTGGCTGAAAAGCATCATCCGATTGTCTTATGATACTGCTGGACAGCAGCCTCCTGAACGAATTACAGCTCATTCCACCAGAGCTGTGGCTTCCACATGGGCTTTCAAGAATGAGGCTTCTGTTGAACAGATTTGTAAGGCAGCGACTTGGTCTTCACTGCATACATTAGCCAAATTTTACAAATTCGATACTTTTGCTTCTTCAGAGGCTATTTTTGGGAGAA